>NC_081199.1:28994015-29331515 GCF_902713425.1 Acipenser ruthenus
AGTGTTGCTAATCTGAACCAGGTGGTACCATGCCCTGTACAAATTAATGATTTGTTTGGAGTCCTGTTCATAATAGCTAATAAACCTTTGAGGAGGGGAGGAGGGGAGGAGGGGAGGAGGTGGGGGGGGGGGGGGGAAACACCATACAGACAGATCTGAACAGTACTGTAAACATATTTTTTATTTTTTTAACGTTACTTTCAAATGATCACCTGTACTATACATAGTATTTAAAATCAGTGTCTACAGCTGCAGCCTCCTTGCATTTCATTATGACGGCATGGTTCAGGATATGGATTGGAGATATTAATAATTAAAATGGCTTGTAAATCCTAAAACCTAAGCAAACATTCCACAGATCCATTGATAGTTAGGTTCGAAGAGACACGGATGTGCTGAAGTGTGAGAAGTGCAAGGTGGTCATATTTAATAAGGGCTAGGATTTTGTGACAGTGGAATTTGAGGAGAGGGAACATGATTTCAAATTTGGTTTAGACTTTTCAAGGGATTCTTTTTTCTCTTTGTGTACAGTAATCAAGACAGAAGCAAGAAAGGCATAGTTATATGTCATATTACCTAGATGAATAAGGAAGAAAGGGAAGTCGAACAAAATGATTAATGGAAGTCCAGACTGTAACAAAGACTAGTTGAAATGCAGTCCATTGATCTCCATTGGATTGCATAAAATTGCTGTGTCGTATTTTGTTGGAGGCTAACAGTGCTATATATCAGTTTCACTAGATTGAGCCTTATAAAGGTGTTTTAATATCTTCATATTCCAATCTGAAGTATACAATATAAGCTTCAAGAGATGAAAACCCGTGACAATATTACTAGCTTGTGGTAACGTGTTAAGATAAGGTTTTCAAAACCGTGGTTATCAATCCTTGAGGTTTATGTCCCAAGAGCTCAGTATAATCTCAACTGGTCATAATGGTTCAGTATGGTTTCTGGACCAAGGAATCTGTAACTGCTCCTGTAGCTAATGTGGGTGTTAAACCTCTGATATAATAGACTACTTATTTAATATAAGGTGAAATTAGGCTTCCTTATTATTACTGATTGGACAAATGGGTAATCAAGAGTCATGTTTTCTGGTTGTGCAAACAACTTCCTTTCAAATTCACTAAGTTAATTGCCTAATAATTGATTTGTGTAAAAAAAAAAAAAAAGCCTTTTGGTCACAGATGGTTAAAGTATACACAATGGTTTTTACTTTATTCAGAGAAGAGTTAAGGTTTTTTAAATCCATTATTTTTCAGAGAATAAAAGTGGTAATTGCTTACCCCAGGCACTGTATGAAGATGAATACAACAAATCTGAGTAAATTGATTTTTTGGAGAATAGGGACCAGGAAATAGTTGCATTCCATAGATTTAGTTACCAAGACAATTGAACCCTAAATTATATAGTCATTATAAATGTTTGCTAAAATAATATCTGGGGAAAAAAAGCTTGCTGTGTAACTGTGCTTACTAATTAAACATGAGAAATAGCTTGTTATGTTATAGTGCCAACAAGGGTATAATGTAATTACAAAAATGTTGTCTCATCCATATTAAGGATATAGTGTACTTGGTTTAGCTAAAACATTCTAATATCAATGGTCAAAGGACAGTTACATTTGTATTTATGGCCTGAATGTTTGTGGTATTCAAGGCTAAATGGCTGTTGAGACAGAGGGCATTGCAAGAAGTGAAATTTAAAGCCTTTCATTTATTTTTTCCCCCCTAAACTAATTCATTAAAGTTTGATTTGTCACCTCCTTTGCCAACAAAACATCAGTTAATTGTTTTCTGTTGTCACTAGTTTTTAGAGCAGGTGCTATTTTTAAAACAGGTCATCAAGATTAATGATGACATATACATCTTTAATTGTCTAGAAAATGCTTTTGTAATAGTTTCTATATTGTGTACAGTAATTGTCCCTATGTGCAACTATACCGTAATTGAGTTTATTTACATTATGTTGCCTTGGAAACCTCCAAGGGAAACCATGTGCTAGAAATTTGATGTTGGTGCTCCTTAAAGGAGTGTTAACCAGGGTTTTAAATTCATTTTCTTAACTTACCTTTTTTTTCACTTGCAGCGTTATCACCAGCCGCCCCTTTTCATGCTGAAGATCTTTATTTTCTTGTTTTATTGACTTCATTTTGGGATCTTCTTGGCAAAAAGGTCAATGGAAATCTATATCACAAAATAAAGGTCTAAATAGTCCCTTCTGGTACTTTATCGACATTTCTAACTTTAATTACAGGCTTCCTCCAAGGCATTTACTCAATTTCTATAGAAGCTATCTATTTGCTATAACCGTATACTCTACCAATAAATGGGTCACAAGCTGCGCTGCAATTAATTTGAGCTAAGTTTAATTATACTCTGCAAAAGATATTGTGTTTGTGAAATAGGGTCTTCTCCTGTAAATCTCCTGACAGAAAATGCACATCTTTCAATATATGTGTATGGATATGTGTGTAATATATAGAGAATAATGCATGGGGTAGTGTGTGATATGAGAATGTAATGCCCACTCAAGGGGTGGGATGCTATAAGGAGTTTATCCAAGCATCCCACCCCGAGGGGGGAGCATTACATTTTCATTTATCGCACACTAATGGACGAAGAATTTTTTATAATCTCTGATGAGAATTATTTTTTTCTGGCTGAGAGTGAATGAGAGAAGATTGCAACTACGGTTGGAATTCCTTTCAGTTTGACAGCTCGCACTTGGGTCACGCTCTGTTGCTGGTGTTAATGAGCACGTGTCCGTATGACCTGGCCGTGTATTACGGAAATATCAACTGGATGAGCCCATTGAAAAAATGATATGATATGCCATGGCCCAGCTGAAAATATTGAATTTATGTATTTTACTTGTTAGCCTTGGCCTCTTGACATTCACAAGTGGTGGAGCGAAGCCGAGCCACAAGTGTGGTCCCAGAGGTCAGACTAATGAGTACAAACATGTTTGATATTTTCACATAGGCAATGGTATATTAGATTTATACAGCACTTCTATTGAGTTACTTTATATATTTATTTTGTTTTTTTATTCCTTTTTTTATTTCTTGAGTTTAAACTGAGGACTATGCACTGATCCATTGCTTAGTTAGTGTCTTACTATTGATTGTATGACGGAAGGAACTTTCATTTAATTGGTTCATTGTTTCCTGGAGGTAGGGACTGTCTGTGGGTAAGGTGTCTGTTTGAAGCTCAGTTGCATAAAGACATGCATTTCTTGGCCTAGTTGCTCCTCCTCACTGCGACTTGTTACATGTGCTGTCTGCTTTCGGAACTGTATTATTTGCTTGTTCCTGTTTCTCGTTCATTGATTTGTGTTATTCTCAAATTGACTCAGTTACGGACTTAACATTTTTGAAGTGATTGATAAAGTGATAAATATATAAAATATATATATATATATATATATATATATATATATATATATATATATATATATATATATATATATATATATATATATATATATATATATATATATATATATATCTATATATATATATCTATATATATATATATATATCAAAAGAAATCTTGAGAGTTGGAGGTCGGGAACTTTGGATGTTAGATGTTTTTCTAAGGTTATTGTTACTTTATTCTAGTTCCCATTGTGTCCTAACAGTTTAATAAATAATGTGAATATGCTTCAGCTGTTACCAGGCATCTCCTGTTTAAGGCTGAGGCGTTTATTAAATTTGGAATCGGCCATTATTTTTTTGCATTAAGCGCAGAGCTTCTCTGCTCTCCTCAGGTCTAACTCATATCTACATGCGATTGAGCTCACCTTCTGCCCCGCTGCCCTGCCCCCTGTGAGTATTTACTGATGGGATTGGATCTGTGCAGGAGTTAAGAGCGTTGTGCTAGAATTACAAATACTGTATCGACTGAGCTGCAACGCCTTTCGATCAGCGTTCCCTGTAAGGCTAAAATCCGCACATTTTTCACAGTAACTGGCAACAACCTTCGCACTCAGTTTACTAACTTTCACAAGTTATTATCATAAATATCAACCTCCAGCCTCTCGAGATCAACCTATTATTTTGAGACCATTGTTACAAAGCAATAACATAAGCATATTTGTGTCTGTTACAAAGCAATAACATAAGCATATTTGTGTCTGTCTTGCAGCTGATGTCCCTCTGTAAAAATGCACATCACATTAGTGCAGCGCTCGCTCGGACACCTGCAGGGTGGGCGAAGCAGGCGTCTGGCGATTCTGCCTCTATAGCGTGCTGCTCATGAACTTTACAGTTTTTAACTCGTTGTATAATTGAATACTAAAATCAGCTAAACACACTCTTCCTGCATTATTTAGTAGACATGGTAGACATAAATAAAAATCACAATACTCACACTTCGATGTTTTTTGTTTTATTTCCCTTTTAAAAAAATGACCATTTCAGAAATTTCCTCAAGCATTTTGAAACTGGTAAAAATGTAATCAACACATTAGTCGAAAATACACATTTAAGTGTATAGTAATTGAAGACATACCATGTTTCACATTATTTTTACATACAATTACCCATTTATACAGTTGGGTTTTTACTGGAGCAATCTAGGTAAAGTACCTTGCTCAAGGGTACAGCAGCAGTGTCCCTCACCTGGGATTGAACTCACGACCCTCCTGTCAAGAGTCCAGAGCCCTAACCAGTATTCCACACTGCTGCCCTTTAACAATGAAAACAAAAATGCTGCTAATAACGATAATAACAATAATAATCAGTAAACAGTAATTATCAAATAAAATTATGTCAACACATGTTACATGTTGGTACAGGCTCAACAAGAGGAACAGAATGGTGTACACGTGTAAGGGGTAATACCCAGGTAGGATACCCTTTTATGCTGCTGAATTTTTACCTCAATCCTTGTTGTTGGAATTTAGAAAATAGCCTTCATTGTGTAATACTGTCAATGTATGCAAAATCAGCATGATTTCAGATATATTTGTTTTTTAATGCAGTACAAGCTTAAAGGGTTAACATATGTTTACCTTTCTGCATGAAAGTTCATTTCTTGTTAATTAGTATTGTTTTTCCGTTTTAGTCCTATTAACCTAAATCTGTAGGTCAGTTTGTTGTGCTGCAATCATTTTTTGTGAGGGCTTTAAGTGTTTTGGTCACCATAGGAAGCTGCTTTGTAGTCGATCACTGTAGCAGTTAGGAGCTCAGAATGCATATTCATGTGCAGGTGTTCTGGAGTAAATTCTAAATCCTTTAATTGCTTTTCCAGTTTAGAGACCCCCAATGAAGACACCTGTCCCGTTCCAATATTTACAGTATTATGCCATGCCGTTATACTGTATGATATTGGATGGATTTAAGAATTATTCTTCCTAATACCAGCATTAAGTTATTCGCAGGATGTTTGTTATTAATTAAATGTGGGTAAGCAGTTAAAAGCTTGAGCTGTCCAATCATTTATTTATGTCCATCAATCTGTTTTATTCCTAGTGTTTGGAAAATATGTGCTATATAACTCCTTTTAGGACTGCAATCGTTTCTTTGGTAAATAGTTCTTAGCATTTCTTAGCATTTACCGTAAGTATTCCTAAAATAATAATGTAAGTGATTCTCCTCATGTTCTAATCATCTCCTCTGTGTCTTAGTCAGAAGAGACGGGATGCTTGTTGCACTTGCTGTGACAGCCCTTGGTGCTTCTGCAGCTAAAGGTGCCTTATTAAACTGTTTTATAACTTACTAATGCATTTCCTTGTTTTATTTATTTGTATGGCTTTATATTGAAGTTTTAACATGTTCAGCAAGTTTAAGAATTTAATGTTAAAATATAAGTAACGTAATTAATTTGCACAGTCAGTGTGAATGCCTCGAAAAGAATGCGCTGAGCCGATAAAGAACCTTGTAGAACACACGCGTGGTTGTACAGTAGTTCAAAGTAACGTTGCAGTAAAATGGAAGGCTTCTTTTTTATGCCTACCCCATTACCATTAAAGATTGTACAGTATTTATCGAGATTACTCATGTCTTCAACGTAATGTTGAATTTTAACCCCTGAAAATATATTTTACTCTCTCAGTGTTAAAATTAGAGGGCAATTTACTCCCAGACCCAAAACCTTATCTGGAGTGCTGCTTACAGTATAAAGCACTATAATGCTGAGGCAGTCAAGGGCTCTTCACAATAAAATAGTGAGATACTTCAGAGATGGTGATTTATAATTGATTCAAGTGTGTGGGCATTCCTGATATTCATTGGAATTGAGGATTAGATCTGAAAGAAACTTTGCCCAATCTGATTTTAGCTGACTTTTAATAGGGGCTGGGGTCAATGCTAGTTCTGTGTAACCAGCAAAACACATTCCATACAGTAGTTAAACTAGATAAACAAAATACAATAAATAATTACTGTACTCGCAAGTCGTCCTGAATTTTAATTCTTACCGTACATTGTTGAATTTTGTCACCCTTGGGAAATGCGTTGTTGACAAGAAACCCCATTCATTACTTTTCAGTCTTAAACGTGCACACAGCTGCATGGTAAATGAAAATAATGATGAACATGTATTTACAACTACTGTAGGTTGCATAAATACACACAGAAAATGAAACGTCAGATGAGAAGCGGGCTAGGCCATACTTATCTATTTGCTCTGTTGACTGTTGCTGTGCATACACATTTTAACAATACATTTTCTTTTTACTATTAGGCAACACTTAGCAGATTGTTTTTCAACTTATGTTAAAAGCCGAGCTGTTACTGTTTATTTGTACAGAATAAAAATTACTTTAACTTAATGTAAGCTTTGTGCTTTTGGTGTTCTGGTATTTTGGTTTGCTATTTCTCAACAAACATCTGCATACTGTACTCACCCCTATGAAAACCACTTAAGTTGTTATTAATGCCCCCTAAACATTTTTATAGAAAACAGCTGATGTACATGTATCATCCGGGACAATTTTTATTAGATATAAAATATATATTTTACCTTTTTGATTAACCAGGATGTATAAAGTAAGGTATTGCCAATTTGAAAGCATAGGCCTACAGTATGTATTGCACTTGGGGGTGGATACAAAGAAAAATACCTCAAGTAAAAAGAAATGTCAAAGAGCATAAAGGAAAAGGCTTGGTGGGAAAGTAGATTCATTTAATAAATATTTATACTGAAATAATAGGTCATGCAGGTGCTTACTGCGTATTTAATATTTCTGGGATAGCGTGTTGAAAAGAAATATGAATGAGTATGATGGATTACACCATTCATATTTGTGACACTTCTTTTGGCTGCTGTTTTTCCAAGCTATATATTGTAGCTATTTTGATAAAGGTGCCACCTACCGGGTATAAGAAACCCAAGGAACGTAGCTCAAGGAAATGTAGCTCTTTATCAGGCAACAATACCCAGATTTATAATCTGACCAGAGACTCTGGGAAAGGCCTTGCCACTTTAGAGCAATGTTTCTAACTGGAAACAGCAACACAAAGGAGAGATTTGAATATTTCAGACAACAGTGGGCAGAGGGAACTCAACCCACTACACAGACACACACACACACACTCAAACAGCCACCAGAGTCTTGCACGGCACACAGACAAACACTGGGGAACATATAGAGAATGAGGGGAAACAAATGCGTTACAACTGTTTTACAGAAAACCTGTTTTACAACAAGTCCCAAGCCCCACAGTCCCTTGCAGCAGCTATTTACATGAGGTCTTTGGCTCCCGGGACAGCCAAGGTTTAGTCCTCCGAAAGTCCACAAAATGGCGACGCAGAGAGTGCACTATCGGTACGACATTCATTTTGTTTACTGTTGCACAAAATCATTGTTTACTTTTTGAAAAATAAAACCTTTAGATTTGTTGAATATGTTGGGGACTGTAGCAATGCATGTTGCCATGTACATTAAACAAGTACCGTTTTCCTTTGAATTTAAGATGTACTTTTTGAACCATTTTTTGTTTCTCAAAAATAGCCTGTGTCTAAATTTGAGTACAGTGAAGTGTGTATTAAAGTCACCAACAAAAGACGTGACTACCTGAGTACACTAACAACCACGTGACTGAATGCTGAGAAAAGATGAACAAAGACGTCACTGCTCGAATACACAAGCGGCAACTTGACTTACTGCCGAGAAAAGACGTTACTGCCCGATCTCAAATCATCCATGACATACAGGCAGCCATTTTCAAGGAAGCGTCATTAGCTTCCTTACGAATTTGAAGAGAAGCTTTTACAGTTTCAGTGTTTCTAACAAACAGTACCAGCTTGGACAGATCGGAAATGCCCCCGTATTTTTTGACTTGCCAAGCAATACCACAGTTCACAAATTGGGAGAAAAACAGGTGTGAGTAATTATGACTGGAAATGATAAGCAGCACATAACTGTAATGCTTTGTGTGATAGCAGATGGCCGCAAACTGCCTCCATATGCGTAATTGAGGTTGTATCTTTGCAGAGCTAGAAACGAGTACAACTGTGGTACAATAACCATTAGTGCTCATTCCCAGTTTCTGCATCTGCCTTCCCCACATTCCGAACCCCAACAAAGTCTGTGTGGACAACACCGTTGACAACATACTTCATGTAGCGTATCACTGCCTCAGTAATGGAACTATCTGTAGAACCGTCTGAGTTAACTGACAGATATTTCGCCGTTGCCTTTCTGGTTAACTGGGCTGGACGCTGGGTCCTTGCAATACCGTGTATACACTCCTGTGCCTGTTTAGAATTTCTAAAGGTTTTCCCCACATTTAATCATTTTGCCTCATCCAGGTCACACATCCATTCAAAATCAGAACACGGTCGTTCATGCTTTGCAGGGGCCTGAGCTGTTCTAAAAAGCACTTTTAGCTTTAAAATCAGAGGTGTTTATGCTGTGTAGTAATTGTTGCGCTTTTGATGTGCCTTGTTTGGCAGTTTTTGCTTTCATCAATTTCACACAGTTATAATGATTACTTGATTTTTCATGCGCTTTAAGATCGACTCTATCTTTAAGGTAGACGACCCCCGACACAAATGTGTCACGCTGACTTTGGTCGTACTGGACACAAACCTTGCAGTACATCTTATTTTCTGAAGGCGTAGACTTACTGCAGCCAGTCAAATTGTGAAAGCCGAAAAGTACGCTGCCTCTTTTCTGTCATATTCCTTGTGTTTGTGAATCACCGTCTTTTATTTATTTTGTGGTAGGGGTTGCAACCCGGTATAAATCTACACATATTTGTAAAATTACTTTACACTTACTTCAAAGATGCAATACGCTATTAATTTATTCATCGTCGTGGTTTAAATGTAAACTTTCGGTATTGTAAACTAAATCTAATTTTTAGACATTAAAACAGTATAAAAACACAAAATAGTTCAAGTGAATAGCCATTTCCTCACATTACGTTTCTTTGAAACAGACCATATGAAATTGTTATTCTAATATTTTACACTAAATCTTGTAATACGAATATATTAGTAAGACATAGTTAAGCAATCATCCCTTAAATCTACATGGTTAAATACTTTAATATTTAACACTGATTTAAAGATCAACCTACTGAATAAGTTGTGTTCAAGCAATTGGGCTTTTTCAAAAAAGAAGTATATAATTGAAAAATGAAACATAATGTGAGGAAATGGCTGTTTCTATACTGTTTTGATGTTTAAAAAGTACATTTTGTTTATATGGAAAGTTCACAGTGATGAATAAATTAACAGTGCAAGTAATCACACGGACAAAATTCAATGAAACACCGACGTATTCTCATATCTCAAAATTTGGCATAAAAAGGGGAGATGAAGGGAGGTTTCCGTTCTGAGCGACTGTTTTGTAAGCATTATGAATGTTTGTTCACCACTGCTACAGCCCGTTTTCCTGCATTTTTGAAACGCAATCCTGTGAACGTGTGAGTATATCTGTACTCTTTTTTTTTTTTTTTTTTTTAAGCACTCGCCCACAGCACTGCTGAGACACAGACCCCAACTGGTCCTCGTCAGTTTTAATTCACCGTTAGTTTCCAACAAATAAATACATATTCATTTGATTTATTTTTTCCTCAAATTGAGGATGGGGAAATTTGGGCTGCATCTTAAATTCGAAGGAATACGGTACTTTGAGCATGGTGCAGTATGTTTTATACAGGTACTGTGTCTTGTGTATTAACCGGTATGTCTTTTTGTCATACTACAGTTTCCCATACATACTAACATTTTTACATGTGCATATGGTGGATGAGGGTCATGATGAGATTACTTTTTCATGGTAGCTCTTTTTTTTGCAATCGTGGTGGGGATATACATTATGTTACTGACAGTATCTAAAATAGTTGATGAAATGCAGCATTTCTACAGTGGTAGTGACAACACCCCTTAAAAGAAAAAAATAATAATACAATATATTATTTACATGGATTGTTTTACCATGGTATGTTTTTACCTTTTCTTTTATCCTTTAAGACAGTATCCATGCAATAATTTGCAGTAATTACAGTATCTGTAATTTGCATGAGATATCAATGGAAGACTATATCATCTGCACTTCTGGTTGCTGTATCTTACTGCTATTCTGAATATTATGAGCATCTTTAGGTAGATTCAAAGTGTTTATCAGTGCACGATAAACACGTGTGTAAGCAATTGTGTAAGTAAGAACATGCTTACACACACACACACCTTTCAGAGGAAGCTTATAAAATATGAATGACAAAAAATAAAAATTAACTCCAGAAGTAAGTACAACAGTAAGCATAAAAAGAAGCTGACAGACTTGATTTCTATTTTTAAAATTGAGCTCTCTGTGATTATTAACTCTCTAAATATATGGTCAAAAATCAAACCTGATTTATCCATTCTTTAGCACATTTTTAAAGTAACAACTTCGAGGATGTCCCAAACCAGAGGTAAGCACGTTCAATAAAAGTGCATGTCAATATTGTTTTTAGCTTTTCTAAACTGTGTATGAAGTGCTTGTTTAATAATGGGTAGTGCTGGGATGCTTGAAACTGAACTGCCATTGCAGCGAGAGATTTCAGTTCTGAGATTGGTGTTGGTTGGATAGTAGCCTACCTACATGGGACCTCATTGGCTGCGATGATTCAAAAGGCTTACATTTTGGTAGCAAATCTAATTTTGAAAGCATCCAGCGTAAATAGCAAGTATCTCTGATAGTTCAAGGAATTCAAACTCTATTAATAAATGAGTAATAAATAAAGGCTTGTGTACATTGCATTAACTGTACCTTACCACATTCTGTATGTACAATATACAGTGAACTATCAGTAGGCAGGGTTAGATGTTCTTTGTAAAAGTGCCATGCACAACCCCAGTTGTCTTATTCCAGGTGGTTCTGTTTGATGGCCTCACTCATGAGAGCCCATCACCAGAAACTAGAAGTAATATCAGAAATAAAACAGAAATAAAATGCATATAATAATAATAATAATAATAATAATAATAATAATAATAATAATAATAATAATAATAATAATAATAATAATAATAATAATAAAAAAAAGTCAAATTACAGGTCTTCCATTGATACTGTACCTAAGTTACAAACGATAAGTGCTTTAATGCACAGCTACAGGCTGGTAACACAAATGAAAGAGATTATTTTACATCATCCATTGATCTTAAAAAGCTATCCAAGAAAATGATCTGTGAGTTGAACAAAGGCTTCTTCTTATTCTGCACTGCAGGCTATTGGATGGGAATGAACATGAAAGTATTTCACATTTTAATGTGATAGAATGAATAGAAGTTTCAAATGAAAGGTATTACTTTAAATCTACCAACCTATAAATGGCCAATTTAGTGAAAAATAGCCTACAAGAAAACAAACATACTGCAGTGTTATTATATATAGTATGCAGTATGTTTGTTTTGTTATAGGCTATGTTTCACTAGATTGGCTATTTTCTTGGATAGATTTTTTTTTTTTTTTTTTAAATCAAGCTAGAAAATGATTTATTTTAGGACACTGGTCTGTAATATCAAGGCCAGTTTCATAATGATTCCAGCACATACCATACAGTGTTCATTGTAAAATGGTGCAGGATTTGAACTACCATTTAGAACTACTGCATGACAACCAATCTACTCTCAGATACTCTAATAATACATGTTTTTTCTTTTTCATGGGCACAAGTCAAAGGACAGTCTTTGCCTTTTATAAGCAGAGTGATCAATGTTTTGGTGATTTCTTCTCTGATATAATTTTAAAAGAAATGCCTATAAATGAAGTACAGGGAATTGCTTTCTGCAGAAAGCTGATGTTTTTTTTTTTTTATTTTGACAGTTGTAGAGCCTGAGTATATACTGGTATTTGCCTGTGAAATAATATTATGCTTCCCTTTTGGAGTATAAAGCTTCTTAGATTGCTTCAGGTAAAAAAAAAAAGTGAATTCTGTAAAGCATGTTTATTGTGATGTGGACAACCCAGGATTTTTTCTCTCTCCTTTTTAATAGAGTTATATGCCTCATCTTTTTAAAGGGCAAAGCACTAATGGAAGTCTAGTGTCTGGCGGTTGAGTGAGTGTGCTGCAGCGCGGGATCGTGACCGTTCATTCGCAAAACTTCGGTAAGGCCTAATCTGCTTGACATTTTGTTATTTTCTCCTGAACCTGGAGATTATATGCAGCTTTTGGGTTAGAAGTGAAATAACACGATTACAGGTTACTACTCTATCTGAGACTGAACAGGAAGAGGCAGGATTATGCAGGAATACTTATATAAAGAAAGAATCTGCCATTCCTTTTACACAGCTTATATAACAAGTACCATTTAAATATCAAATTATATATTTTTTTTAAAGATGCAAGCCTTTAACCATTACGTACATGAATGCATATTTTTCTATTGAAAGTTTCCTGTGACAACCTGTTTGATTTCACTGCCCTTAAGAAGTCACAAAATATAAAAACACAAACAGTAGTTCCCAGTACTGACACCCCATATTAATTGCTGATTTTTGCAGAGTTTTACCAGTGTGAATTAAATGTTATCAACATGCTTATATTGTGTAAATCCAGTCTGAGATATGATACGACTAGGACTGGTACATGGAATTCAAAAGTGTGTGCTGGTCTTGTGGGTACCAGCATACCATCAAGTAAGATGGGATGGATGGAGAGTGGCGTTGCTACACAGTTGCAATCTCTTCTTTTGATTAGAGAAATTCCAATCAGGTTTTTGGCCCTTTCACAGCATGGAGACTGCTTATAAAGGATATTCTAGTCAGTAGTGATGCTAGCTGTATTTGTTAATCTTGTTGGCTATTACAGCAACCTTTGACAGCTTAGATAATGTAATCTTTTTTGGACAGGTTGGAGCTTTTGGGTCACTTCCTGTCATTTCGATCAAATCAATTCATATCAATTCAGGGTACCACAGGGTTTTGATCTGTATGCTACCCTTGGATGTCATTCATCAGCATAAAGTCAGGTTTTCGTATGTATTCAGATGACACAAAACTGTATTTTTCATTAAAACCCACTGATCCTCCGACTCTGTGCTGAACTGACCAGCTGTTGGATGTTTAGTAATTTATACAATTAAATGTTGGAAAGACGGAGGGTATTTTGATGTGTTATTCAAGGTGTGTTGACAGCAGACACTGAGCAGTGGTGTTTAGAGACTCAGCGTCTTTATTAATGCAGAACTGAGTTTCGATCCACATATTCATTTTGTTTCTAGTACTGCATATTCTACCTTTGAAATATTGCCTGGCTACTCCCTCATTAGTATTCTGCTGGAGCAGAGACCCTTGTGAATGCATTTATCACTTAAATAATTGACTATTGCAATTCTTTATTTGCCAGTCTACTGAAAAATGGCACATTTACAGCTTTTGTTCTTTCACACACTAAAAAGCAACAACAGACAACCCTGGTTTCACTGAAATTGCACTGGTCTCCTGTGTCAGAGAATGTAAATAGTGACTAGAAGATCTTGCCTCCTTACTTTTTTTTAAGATCGTACAAAACTTTTAGTGACTTTGTGGGCTGAAAGAGAAACTTTTTTCCTAATCCTTAGACAAATGACCAAAAAAAAAGACTTTCAACTGGCTTGTCGAACTGAACATTTGTACTGCTAAATACATTATCATGACAAAAACAGCCACGAAGATTAGGGTACAATTTATAAAACAGCTTTAAGTCTCAGCTAGATGCTTGGAATCATTTCATGACTTTAAAAGGCCAGTTTCCATATTCACAAGTACTTTGTCTTGTTAACGTATAATTCCACTGTTTGTAAACACAAATTAAAACCTGCTGCAATTTGACATAATGTACACAGCAAAATAACCATTTTCCTACCAACAATATATAAGGCAAGCTTACAACGAAAAACACTTTCTGTTGGTAACTTTTACTTCTAATTATATTGGTCATCCCCTATTGCGTCCAGCCCACTTTTCACAGATTAGAAACAGTCCCAGCCTCAAAATTACATACAACATTTGCTTGTCATTAGTACCATATTTCTCCACCAGGATCCGCACCAACATTATGTCACTGGTTTGCATGAATCTAATCCTGGAAGCAGGATTTATTTTGACAGCTTGGCTCGTTATGTCTAATGGTGAAGTTTAGAGAGCACAAATCGTTACACACTGCTAAATCAAGATTTTAAACAAATGCCAAACATAAAATAATTACATATTTACTGTTTACAAAAAATAAAAGATGGTGAAGCAGTATATACATGTAAAAGCAATAGAACAATTAAAATCTCAAAGTGTTGAAATATAGAGAAATCCCATTGCTAAGCTGCTGTTTTTAAACTACTTTTTTCAGATGCCAACAGGATTACTTGCATCCAGTAGTATAAGAGGCAGAAGACTTGGAAAACTCAGGGCAGATAAGGTGCTGTGTTCTGACAACTCCCGTTTCACAGTATTTTGAAATGACGGGTGTGTGGAGAAACTCCCAACTGGATACATACAGTATTTATTTCACTGAATGCCCCTTTAACTCGTAAGACTTGTGGTTCAGAAATAAATTAAAGCCTCTTTCAGACTGGCATGCTCTACTCGAATCAGGACCCGTTTCCATGTGGGTTGGGTATGCATTTTGTCTTGCTCAATCCGGGTCAAAGCGTGTGGACCGGGTCATTCCGGGTATGACACAGGTACATGGTTTCACACTATGGGGGATTGTGACCCGGGACTTTAGTTAAGAAAGTGAAGGTAGACCAACATTTTGACAAAGTGTTTCTGTGTTGCTGGTGGTTAGTCCAGTGGTAGTTATTGAAGCCCAAACAAAGGGTATACAACTGGTAAAATAGAGAAGAATAGTGTGTAGCAAACTTTAGGGTGGATTTTTTGCTGTTGTCTGAAATTGTGTTTGACTAAAGTGTCAAGAGACTGGCTTTGGTCTGGAATTGATTTCACAATCATCTGTGTGCTGTATAAATATGGTAGAAATTGCTTACCCTGTGTCTTCCATGTAGAGAATTCCATTTTGGGCAGCGAATGCAGCAAACACAATTTGTGGTTTGAAAATTAAACATACATTTTAGATATAGATATAGATACAAGTGTAACTCACCTTTCTGCTTTTAATAACACCTTTCAGTGAAGCACTGCATTGATATTTATTTTACAGTAGGCTATTTGAGTATTTTTGCATGTATATTTCTGACCTCCTTTGCTTTTCCTATTTAATGAAGCATACAATGAAATAAATGCACCACAGAGCAGAGCAAAGAGTTAAGTAATGAGGAAGTTGGTTCTATCTTTCAAGTAGAAACAAGTCTTCCCTTTTCAATAACACTATCTCCCTGCCAGAATAAACTGAACAAGCTGGTTTGCTGCTGTTTTGCAAATATGTTGAGTGGTTCTGGGTTCTGTTCTGTTAGACTATTTCTTTTTTTCTCTAACTTCAGCTTTTCTGAAAAAAAGACACTGGAAGCTGCTGCTCTTTAAGAAAGCTTTAATAATGGTTTCAGAACAAATAACTTACAGTGTATAAAGTACAGTAACACTGAAGAAGCTGGAATTGAGAGTTTGTTCGCATTCAGATAGTACAAGTGGTGACTGCCAACAACTGGATTTTGTGCACTTCTGGCAGAAGCGATAAAACCAATCTTAAGAAGGCACCTGTGAATGTCACTGAACTGTTGCATGTTTCGCTAACCATGATCATGATTCAATTTGTTGCCTAAAATCATTACAAATTAATTTGGTCAGAGTCTGGGTTGAGAGTGGATTCTTAAAGTAAAAAACAAATCTCTTTGCCAACATATCGGCCACCACATCTGTGAAGACAAATGAGTTCATTTTCATCTTCTGTTGTCAGAACATTTAGTTTTTTTGCAACTACCATTTTAATTGGGTACTTTGTATCTTTTTTTCTAGATGTCCTCTGCAGTGACACACTTACCACCTTATTTTACTGAAACTGATAAAGACAATGTAAAGTAAAAAAAAGTGTTTACAGTCAACTGATTCTCCAAGCTGTTTTTCTATCTCTTTCTCGTAAAAGTGAATGGCAGAGGCACTTTGGATTAGCTGTCGGTTGCTGCTGATCATCCAGTCACCTGGTACACGCTGCTAAAAAAAACAAAAAGCTACACTACTTTGATCAGGTTACAGTGCCTTGGTCCACAAAACAGCAAACTCAAAACAAGAGTGTTGAATTATGAAGATACAGGAAGATTTTTTTTCCCTGGATGAAATCATTTTAATGATGTGCTTACTTCTGTGCCATGGATGCCTGGTTTACTAAAACAAGTATCTCTGTTGGCTTTTATGAAGTTCAGAGTGTAATTTTAAACTACTGGCATATCAGCGGTACTGGTAGAGACACCAGTAAAATGGCCTGGCAAGTGAAACGGAGCGTTGTACATGCAGGCATCCTGATGTGGTTGATATAAACAAAATCCAGTATCTTGAAATGAACAATCTAAAACAAAACAAAAAAAAAACTTTAGATGTTCAAGAGAATGATGGGCTAAACCCACCAGTTTTTTGTAGCAAGAGTAAGTTTTCTCTTTCACAACATCTTTAGCTTAGTTACTTACAACATACAAAGTAGCAAATAAATATGCAGATATTAGTTGTCACCATGGTAATATATAGTAATTATACCAAAAGACGGTTTAATTTTTAATTTTTTTTTTTAACATGTTTACTTTGTACATTAACTGGAAATAAATTGTGTTATTAACCATTTATAAACACACATTTCTACGTTTTTATGCAGTTGGTAGCAATAATTCTGCTAAAGCACAGAACATTTCACAGGGTATTCTTTTTAAAATAATAATACAAAAAGATTTGTAACTGTAAGGTCAAACTTTAAATTTCATTCATATAGTGCCTTTAGGATTTACAATCAGGAGTTTATGTAAGTGATACTGTCATAATTCAAATATTGTAAGTGTTAGCATGCAAATAAAGAACACATTTAAGCATTGCATGCAGTAGAAACCAGGAGGGCTCCAGAGGAAACCATGTGCTGGGGTTATTATTTAATACTGAAAACCTGTGTGGACACTTGAACTGTGGCCAAACTAGACTTTTTAAAATACAATGTAGTTCCCTTCTCATGAGTCTAGCTGGTGTCAAGCCCCTACGGCAACTATGTGGAGATCAAATGCTTTTCAAAGGGTCATTATACCCTGTGGCGATCTGCTATTTTCAAACCAACTCCTTTGAACTTGTTTAGTACAGCTTTCGAGAATTTGTCTGGTGGTTTTGTTGCGCTTTGGGGTTACGAATGTGTGATGTATGTATTAAAAGGTCATTTTCCAGTGGGATTCTTGGAAGATGAAACAAACAGCTAGTCATGGCAGCTAACCAGATCTCATTACTTATGTTTACACAAACTGAAAACATGAGGGAGAGGTACCAAAAATAAAAAAGGCATAGAGGATAAGGGGAGCATAATTCAGGTAAGGTGAATTCTATCTGAATGCAAATTCCCCTTTTAAGATAAATAAAAATGTAACAAACTAGGCTGGGTAGATTTTCTATATTTTAATTGTGTGAGCAGTTTACATGACCATGAGTTTTGTGCTTTGTCAGCTGTTGCTTTCCAGGGAGCAGGCTGCTAAGCTGTCACGCCTGTAATGAGCAATCCATCTTTATTAAGAGATCTGCCACTATGTTTTTCCTGAACATTCTGCACCCATGTCTTCCTAAATTATCTAGCGGGAATCATTTTTGTGATTTTAAATAAATATGATTTATCTAACTGTATATTATTCTAATGGAAATATGCTGAAGTACCAGACTTGGTACATTTTAGTTTTGCTTTTCCTTTATTTACTGTGTCCTTGATATTAAATTGACATGTAAATTAGTATGTATTTATTTATGTATTCATGTATTTAATATGCATTGCTTGTGATAATTTCTACTAATTAGACAATTTATAAACCTTTTGCATTTGACCACAATATATTTCAGGCCAGTATCGTCTAAAAACATACAGTTTGGTGAACATTGAGTGTTATAAGCTGAATGGCCTGTTTTGTGTTTTAGTCTGATGGTAAACTGTTGGTTTTCTCTTCTATAGTGATTTACTTGGTTGCCGATCCACCTATTGTGTATAAATGTAGCCTTTTAAAATCTTAATTTTACTTCTTTAAGTGCAACAAGATAGATGTTCACAATACATACTGTAAATCTTGAGGGGAAAACAGTGCTTAGAATAGACATTCAAAGCATAATCTAGTTGCATTTAAATAAATAAACATATTCTTATTTTTAAATAGTGAATATTTGAACTTTAGGCACCATATTTTTTTAAACGATTACCCCGGTGGACTGATTCTTTCAATGCTATTACTTCTATAAGGAAAACCGTTTAACCTCACAATCTGGTAATCTATGACTTTCACCTCTTTGACCTAAGTTTAAATGCAGCCAAAGGCAATTTCATGGTTTCATTTGTTGACACCTTAATGGTTGCTGAAGTTTAATTCAATGGTCTGTGGTGCAAAAAATACAAACCGGTGGCTGTTTTTGTACCTATGCTTCTGAAGCTGTAGTGAAGATGCCCTGCAGAGGGTTCAGTAGCTATTATGGCTATAATGGTGGATTTCTCACCCCCGGTATCGTTCACCATTCCATAAATGTGCTGTCTTGTTGGGCAGCAAGACTGACTTTGTTTCAGCTTCATAATATCCCTGTGCCCACATGTACCCTAAGGGTAGCTACAATATATACCATGACTCCTGGATTTAGTTTGGAAGGCAATTCAATCTGCACTCTTGTGAAGGACACTGAACTCGGACTTCAGTGCAATAGTCTCCAAGTCAGAATCTATACAAATGTATGATTTGGAGTTCTCGAGAAGTTGATTTCTCAGCTGCTTTTGTAAGCAACACATAATTACTGTATCTCTTAGTGAATTCTCCCCTGAGTCGTACAGGCAACAGGAAGCTTTTTGGATATGTTTTTTTTGAAAGTTCTTAATCCACCAAACATTTTGTTGGCCTTGCAAATATACATCATGAGTTTACTGTCTGAGCACACCCTGCTGATTTCATACTGCATGAGTAATACCAATTAATGTGTGTTCTGTTCTGTTTTACTGTTTTATAATGTTTCATCAATCACAATTTTGCAAACTTTCTCAGTGATGTAACTTCACGCTGGGCAAAACAGCTTTATCTGCTACCCACATTCTCTCCAGATGATAGTTAGTTAATTAGATGTGCTTTATTTGATCATCTCCTACTGCTAAGTACCTGCAATTATGTGTACTCATTACTGATATTCTTTTTAGTTCAATTCTGAGTAACACAAAACTTCAAAATACTGCACTGCTCCTTCAATGTGGCAATACAATTTAATTCATATTCCATATATATATTAACTATACACATTCTCAAAGGTACTGCACTAATACCTATTTTGTATTGAAATAATTTTAGGTCTGAAAAGGAAAAGCACACTGTATCCTCATATACTGCAGGGCAGCAGTGTGGAGTAGTGGTTAGGGCTCTGGACTCTTGACCGGAGGGTTGTGGGTTCAATCCCCAGTGGGGGACACTGCTGTTGTACCCTTGAGCAAGGTACTTTACCTAGATTGCTCCAGTAAAAACCCAACTGTATAAATGGGTAATTGTATGTAAAATAATGTGATGTCTGTATAATGTGAAATAATGTATAATGTGATATCTTGTAACAATTGTAAGTCGCCCTGGATAAGGGCGTCTGCTAAGAAATAAATAATAATAATAATAATAATAAATGTCCATTTTACTGCTTATCCAGTTGTGATGAAACTGATTAGGACATCCCTTTGCACAAGTTATTGAACGTTTCAAAATCTGCATTGTTTTTCTTCTTTTTTTTAAAGCCTGCATATGTCACACCAATTTTTTTTAAATATATTTTTGTATACAGTATACACAAAGTATTGAGAGCAGGAGATATATGGAGTAACCTGTCCATGTGTACATTTGTCACACATTTTTGCATGTACTTTCAGTGGCTCGAATTTCTGATGTCGGGTGTGTATGTCCCGAACATGAAGTCTTGTCTGTCTAATGACTTTTTTTAGTACCATAAACATCTATGCTCCTTGGCAGCCTTTCAAAAATCAATCACTGAGTTTGCAGTAGGTGCAGTTTTGAAAAAGTATGTATATAACAAAAATGCTTTGAAAGCAATATTTTACAAAGATGTTATTATAACGGCCAACATTTTTTTCTCAATTTGTCCAAGTTGTTAAAGGAAGTAGTTTACATAAACTTATCATTTATTTAGTCAAGTGAATGATTTGTGTTTTAAAATAGTGTTAGGAAGGGACATTATTACGCCTTTATTTATATAGTTTTGAGACCATGAAATGCTTTTTTTTTTTTTTTTTTTTTAAAAGGTAACCATCTCCTGCATGTATTCTTCTCTGGACAGAAATGTATACAGTTTACTTTTTATATGAAATGGTAGACAGTTTAAGGTATTTTAAAACCAGATTCTCACATTTTAAGAAAGGCAGAAACACAGTTTACGATTACAGAATTGCATTTGCCTGCTATCTAAAATTGCATTATTTCCCTTTGTTATGCATTTGCCTAGCTTAGATTTGGCTTTTACATTTAGATGCTGAGGAGGTGGTCCATGTATTACATGAATCTCTCGCACTGTGTGCTGTGTATACAAATTGTATTTGACATAGAATGTTTGTATGGGCATGCAAAGATTGGTATTTGTTTTATTGCAGAAGTAACACATACATCAATACTACTATTAATTTTCAGACTGTTCAGGCAATACTATGACGTTATTTATTGTAATATCCAACATTGTGAAAATGAAAATTACATAATACATTTCTCATTACTCATACAATATAGTCTCCAGCAATATTTCCTAATTTTTTTGGGCAAACTCCATGTGATGAGGATAAACACAAAATAAACACAATAAACAAAACAAATACCTTTCAAAAAATACACCAGTAGCATTTGTTTGTCTTTTCTTCTCCAAACAGTTTTTACTCTCCAAACAGTTTATTTACTCTCCAACTCTACACCCAGACAAAGGATTTCTCCTGGTATGTGGTTGGAGCCCAAGTAATCAATAATTAACAATTACCTAATTAAGGCTCCAGCCACATTCTCACATATATTTCTAACCCCTCCCTGCTGATCCAAAACAAACAATAGCAAAATCATAATAATAATAGAAACAAATACATATGTATACATAAAAATGGAAATAAATCATGACAATAACAAAATAATACCGGTATATACATTAATAAAGGGACGGGCACCCCGTCACACTCCTTAAGAACAGAGATTGTTACAGACAGCAATTAAATGTTAATGCATTGGTCTCAAAAGAATGTCATGTTTTACCCATTTTACCAACATGACTATAATGGCTCAATTCTCTTTACTAAAACCCCTTGTATGAAACCAAACAGAGTTGCCCACTGTCCATTAGATGACCTTTCTACAGCAGCAGTGCTGTGGAAGCTATTGAATGCAGTGACAGTTCTGTATTGCAGTGTCTTTCATAGGAGCAATGCCTCCTGGAACTCTGCAGTCAGGTAACCATTGACTGGCAGCATTCGTGGAGGTGGAAAGGAGGGATAATTGCACGTTTGACAGCAGATCCTGCCAGACTGTGCCATCTGGCATGGTAGTCTCATGACTTTTACTTTGTTTTTAGTTTCGCAAAATTATTATTTTAGATTCTTTTATTTGAAATGACTGTTTAAGGTAGGGAGTATTTTTTACATTTTTTTATGAATTCTTCACAGTACTTCAGTTGACATTAAGGTGCTTGGTTTCTGGCAATACTTCACAGAGCATAACAGATGGTACAATATGTAGACCAGCCACAAATATTCCATTCTTTCTCAAGTTAAATGTTACAGGATGGCTGAAACATTTTACGAATTTTTTTTTTTTTTTTTGGGGCAGGTAAAAACTGTTCCGTGGCCTGATTACTTGATTGTTTCTCAACTCCTTTTCAGCCAATTTAGTACAATAAAATAACTATATATATATATATAATTGGCAGAAATTGCAGCTTCCGCGATGGAAACAGAAAGAAAGCATTATAGCAGTCAACCCTTTGGTGCGTTCCCCTTTAAGAGACGGGCTGTGTGCGTGTGTTAGTCAGCTGTGTGTAGCAGTGACGTTTCAATACACCAGTCGAGAAAGCTTTTTTTTGTGCAATGTCTTTATAGATGGAGCGCACGCTTGCAGATATTGGAAGCATGTTGTAGCTTTTAAATGCATTTAAAATAAACAAAGCAAGCTTCATAAATGCAATGCTTACCGGTCGTTTGTTTAAAATAGCCGAAGCAATATTCAAACCGAGCTGCTTATCGGCTGTTGGCAATATCAAGAAAGAGCGCAAATTACCAGAGACATTAAGAAGTGACAGAGATATTAAGAAAGCAGAACCAGGGAGGCAGGAACTTCTAGAGTTAAGAAAGAAACCATCAGTTGCAGGTTACTGTACATTTACTGTTTTTTTTTTTTTTAATCTTTCCGTGGAGATGGCTTATAGCAAACCGCATAGCAACACTGTGTATTGTAGCCTAATTAATCTTGTTCACATTTGCTTACTTTTAAAGCAAAAAATACTCATGTTTGCGTGTTTTGTTGTTCACTAACCTATTTATGGATTTGTAAATGCTTTTTCTATAGATGTTTGTAAATCCGACTTTCACATATCCGCCTATACCCCAGTCCACAGGGGGTGGGATATGCGACGTTGTATTGTGTGTGTGTGTATATATACAGTGCCTTGCGAAAGTATTCGGCCCCCTTGAACTTTGCGACCTTTTGCCACATTTCAGGCTTCAAACATAAAGATATGAAACTGTAATTTTTTGTGAAGAATCAACAACAAGTGGGACACAATCATGAAGTGGAACGAAATTTATTGGATATTTCAAACCTTTTTAACAAATAAAAAACTGAAAAATTGGGCGTGCAAAATTATTCAGCCCCTTTACTTTCAGTGCAGCAAACTCTCTCCAGAAGTTCAGTGAGGATCTCTGAATGATCCAATGTTGACCTAAATGACTAATGATGATAAATAGAATCCACCTGTGTGTAATCAAGTCTCCGTATAAATGCACCTGCACTGTGATAGTCTCAGAGGTCCGTTTAAAGCGCAGAGAGCATCATGAAGAACAAGGAACACACCAGGCAGGTCCGAGATACTGTTGTGGAGAAGTTTAAAGCCGGATTTGGATACAAAAAGATTTCCCAAGCTTTAAACATCCCAAGGAGCACTGTGCAAGCGATAATATTGAAATGGAAGGAGTATCAGACCACTGCAAATCTACCAAGACCTGGCCGTCCCTCTAAACTTTCAGCTCATACAAGGAGAAGACAGATCAGAGATGCAGCCAAGAGGCCCATGATCACTCTGGATGAACTGCAGAGATCTACAGCTGAGGTGGGAGACTCTGTCCATAGGACAACAATCAGTCGTATACTGCACAAATCTGGCCTTTATGGAAGAGTGGCAAGAAGAAAGCCATTTCTTAAAGATATCCATAAAAAGTGTCGTTTAGAGTTTGCCACAAGCCACCTGGGAGACACACCAAACATGTGGAAGAAGGTGCTCTGGTCAGATGAAACCAAAATCGAACTTTTTGGCAACAATGCAAAACGTTATGTTTGGCTTAAAAGCAACACAGCTCATCACCCTGAACACACCATCCCCACTGTCAAACATGGTGGTGGCAGCATCATGGTTTGGGCCCGCTTTTCTTCAGCAGGGACAGGGAAGATGGTTAAAATTGATGGGAAGATGGATGGAGCCAAATACAGGACCATTCTGGAAGAAAACCTGATGGAGTCTGCAAAAGACCTGAGACTGGGACGGAGATTTGTCTTCCAACAAGACAATGATCCAAAACATAAAGCAAAATCTACAATGGAATGGTTCACAAATAAACATATCCAGGTGTTAGAATGGCCAAGTCAAAGTCCAGACCTGAATCCAATCGAGAATCTGTGGAAAGAACTGAAAATTGCTGTTCACAAATGCTCTCCATCCAACCTCACTGAGCTCGAGCTGTTTTGCAAGGAGGAATGGGCAAAAATTTCAGTCTCTCGATGTGCAAAACTGATAGAGACATACCCCAAGCGACTTACAGCTGTAATCGCAGCAAAAGGTGGCGCTACAAAGTATTAACTTAAGGGGGCTGAATAATTTTGCACGCCCAATTTTTCAGTTTTTTATTTGTTAAAAAAGTTTGAAATATCCAATAAATTTCGTTCCACTTCATGATTGTGTCCCACTTGTTGTTGATTCTTCACAAAAAATTACAGTTTCATATCTTTATGTTTGAAGCCTGAAATGTGGCAAAAGGTCGCAAAGTTCAAGGGGGCCGAATACTTTCGCAAGGCACTGTATATGTATACATACACACACGTACATACAGTACCAGTCAAAAGTTTGAGTACACTTGCTGGAAACTAGGTTTTTTTCATAATTGACAATGTTTTACATCGTATACGTTTCTGTAAATACTTGAAAATGAAAACACATGTTACAATATACAAAACAAAACATAAGGAGTATCAAAGCAATGCTCAAGAAAATTGGATTCCTCAAAATAGCCACCCTTTGCCTTAATAACAGCCTCACAAACACGAAGCATTCGGTTAACAAGTTTCAGCAGGAAATCACCCAACATGTCTTCCCAGCTCTTCTGCAGCAATTCCCAGAGATGTAGGGCACTTGTGGGTAGCTTTGCTTTGACTCTTCTGTCCAGTTTGTCCCATACAAGTTCTATAGGATTGAGGTCTGGAGACTGGGCAGGCCAGGTCATTAGATCGAGTTGTCCTTCACTTTCCTTCTTCGCCAGATAGTTTTTGCACAACTTTGAGGTGTCTTGCGGGTCATTATCTTGCTGAAGAATGAAGGACTGCCCAACTGGCCGGAATCCTGATGGAATGGCATGCCTCTGAGGTATGCTATGATAGCCATGCTGGTTGAGCTTGCCATGGACTTGGTAAAGATCACCAACTCTGTCACCAGCAAAGCAACCCCAGACCACGACACTGCCTCCTCCATGCTTGACAGTGGGAACCACACAAGCAGAACTCATGCGCTCACCCTCTCTGCGTCTTACAAATACTCGGTAGTTGGACCCAAATATTTCAAATTTTGACTCATCGGTCCATAAGACTGACTTCCACTCCTCAGACGTCCAGTTCCTGTGTTTTTTGGCCCAGGCAAGTCTCTTTCTCTTATTCTGCACTCTTAACAATGGTCTTAGTTTACTGTACATGTCATTTAGAAAATCCAAATTCTTTCTCCATTGTCGTGACAATGTGATGTAGCTCACACATATCGTGCACATTCCTTGTACTATTAAGTGTTTGGCCAAAACATGGCACAGCTAAAAAGAGTGGGGGAAATAGCCTTCTCATCCTAAAAAGTCACGTATGGCAACAAGTTTCATGTTTCAGCAGTGAAGATTGCGTTTGTGATGTAACAAAAAAAACAAAAACATTCTAATGGTGAAAGCTGTCCTTGCAGAATTCAGATTCAGGTGTAAGATAAAGATGGTTCGTGGAAGGAAAGTGTGATTCTACAGAAAATTCTGCAGAACAGAGTTTTCAGCAAGAGGGATATCAATGAAATTAAATATTGAGAATTTGAGAACATGTTTACAGCAAAACAATGTTTGCATGGATGAAGGTAATGATACAGTGGGTGCTTATGATGCTGTGTTTGGAGTGCAGTTCCCCAGCATTTCATTTGATTTACACAATGTGAAGCGCTTGGAGCATCTGGATTATAAAGATTCAAATTGTCAGAGCATTGGATTACAAAAATATTCAAAAGCAATTGGATACTGGGAACATTGAATTACTCAAATCTTCCAGGAAGGATAACCACATGACCTGACTAAATACATTTTTTTGGATGCACTGCATACATATAAATGCATTTTCCTCGGCTTGACCAAACAGTATTATATTTTTTATATGGGTTTGTAAGCCACTAACCTTGTTTTTCAGCATAGATGTGTCAAACATGAGAGGATCAGAGAACAGCATTTTGTACATTTTATTTATTAAGTGACTAAAAACATGTGAAACCCAACAGCTTCTCATGAAGGTTGCTTCACTTTGCATAATGCTGAACACCACACTCTCTGTGTTAGCTCAGTCAGGAGTAAGCATAAAAAATGCTTTCTATTGAGGTATTTTGCTTTTCCATGGCAACAATTAACTCGTCTGGTTCCATCTGATCTATAGTAATAGTGTGAAGTCCAGCAGAGTTGAAAGGCATCATTTGATTTATCCGAGATCAGGAATTACACAAAAGGAGCAAGCAACTAGGATTCTATAGGCTCAGGTAATGTCAAGTGGAAAATTAGTGTAATTCAAAATTGGCGCAAATTACCCTAGATGACTGAACATCATATACAATATATATATGTGTATATGTGTGTGTGCTCAGATTTGCTTGCAGTGTCTTCCTTTTCCTGTTCACGAGGTCTTTGTCTTGTGGCAGTTCATTAACCATAGAACATTAGTATTAGTAATTTGTGTTATTAGGGAGAAAAACAAACAAATAAACTGGTGCTTACCATAAACTTTATATACAGAAATCCTGCTCTGGTGGTTGTCATTGTTGAAAGATCAAAGTCGTGGAAAAATTCAAGAGAATGCTTGAAGATGAACAAACCCACAGGAAATGTACATTTCTGGCTGTAAAAGATAGGAAAGGAAACAATGTGCATTCCTTAAGAATGTGGTCTCCTTTTTTTCTACACTCTATACTTTGTTTGTGTGTATGCATGGTTTTCCAGAGATAACTACAACAACAACATCATAACTCATGAATAATGGCTGTATGAAGCAATATAGTTTTAAATGCTGTTTGTATTCACCATAGCCAAGTGAAAATACACTTTGAAATAAGTAGAAAAATACCTATACCTAAAATACCTAAAGGTTAGCGTAAAATGCTCTTTTTCCCCTCATAAACGACCTTCAATATCATGGGTGTGCTGAAATTGCATAAATGCTAATTCTGCTCACCTCAAAACATGTACAGTACTTTAACATCTTACAAAGATGATTCAATGTTTTTGAGCAGTTTAGTAAGGCAGGGTAAAACTATATATTATATATGTATTGGATGACACTATCTGGTCAAAAACAAATAGAGTGAATAGCCTTAATAGTTGCTAGGGCATCCTGTGGTATTTGGAACCAGTCATCCACGAGCGGCACATGCTGTGGTTGTTCCGGGAATGAAGGTGACTGTGATGAGCCCTGATGAACTCTCACCCAGCTCATACAGATCGAGTTATATAGGTCTAGATACATAATGTCGCTGCATACATTTTCATTCATTGCAGACTAAGATTCTCACATTTTTTAACTACTCATTTGTATTTTGGCATATTATATTGTTAGTCATTGTGAGTTTGGTCCCGTGTCACAGCTATAAGCCATGACAACTTTCCTCAGCTCTTGCTCATCAGGTGTTTAACTTTGTTACATCATTCCAATAATCCCCTTGACACTTTGTCATTTGCTGCTCTCCAAATTCTCTCCATGATTATTATTTGTATTACTGTTATGTAACCGCTCTTGCCAAGACCTTGCTTCACGATCACGTTTCAGTTTTGTTTATATGCCAGTTAGGACCAAGAAAACTTGACAAATAGAGTTTTTTCTCCAGTCTTTTTTAACTAGGCTTATTTTTTGTGAGATTACCATACTGTTGTCAGGTGGGGGTTATACATGTACAACTTGAAAATTGTTGTTAGAATGCTTGGAAGATTAGTGGACTGACACAGGTTTATTATTTTTATTAAAAAAAAAAATCTAAATATATTTTGATCATGAAAAAGTACTTTTAAAATCAATGCAGCATTTTATACCAGTACTGCAGCAAGTATGAATTTTAATAATGTAATTAGATGGGTTGGTTTAAATTTGAATATTTTCAAATGCAATTATGTTTTCTCTGAAGAAAAAAATAAACGTTCTGCATTTTTGTGATTTAGTGTAACAGGTACATTTCATGACCGAGTAATTTTTGTCTTTGCCTTTTTGATTTTTAGCATATTCAAAATGTCACTAAAGAGGATGGATTTCAAATCATAAACGTGCTATACTGCTGTGTTCATTGAATATTGTGACACAAATAGAAAGACAGTAGCCCACATGACTAAGCTTTTGCTCCTAACACAAGCTTGCTAAATAAGTAGAGCATGGCCAAACTGTATTTTTAACTCAACTATGAGTACAGTATATAACGTTGCTAAGTGATGCTGAGCACCGTAGATTAAATTATTGTTATTTTATAATTACCGTATGTGTTACAAGATATTCATTATATTACTGTCTCACTGCAATATTTTTTTAAACATTATCCCTATTTTAGTATTTTATTCACACATCATGGGTCATATATCACATGGAAGATTCTTTGTTTAACGTTTACCTGTGAGCATTCACCAGGAGAAAGAAAAGAAACAGTGTTGTGTATCCAGAACATGCTTCCTCCTAATTCTCTTCCCAGAACACCCTACTCACTTGAATTAGAGCACCAGCGTTGGTATTGATCTGAATACACTGTACTCCTTGTTTTAATTGCATTTCTCCATTGAGCAGGGAAGTACAGAAACAGACATATTGTGTATTTAATTTACCCCAGAACTGTTAACACTACCTTCAGATGGATCTTGAACCTGTTCTCTCTCTCTCACAAATCATATGGTACATCACTCTAGAAAAATCCTTGAGAGGAAACTGATGATGGGGCCAATCAGTATTGTCAGAGGTATTCTTTAAAAGATTTGCAGCCGCATTCATAACATGGTTTACTATCTTGCTTGTCTTTGCAGGGAAAAAGAGGACACCAAATACTGTGTCTAATTCCTGCTCATGTTTTATTGCTGCAGCATTTAGTAACAGATGATGTTTTTATTGTAGACATTACTTCAGAAAGTTTTGATGTGTGACTTTTATATTTTAAACCTGATTTTCACTCGTTTACATAGAAATGCATCGATGTGTGCAACATCTCTGCAGTGACTTGTGGGATTGCAGTCTTGGGCAGCATTTAACTTCTGATTTAACTCGACAGACAAATACAGCACCAGTAGTAATACAGTCAGTTATTAGCTCTTAAATCTCTCATTGTGGAAGTTCATTGCCATTGATTGTTTAATTGAACTAAGTAAATCTTCAGCCAGACCCTGAAGTAGTTAATTATCTCATTTGACCTGTTAAAGTTGGAGTGGATTGGCCCGCCACGACTGTGGTTGGACGCCCCGGGTACAGATGGGGGCAAATGAGGGAAAGGCAGTGTGACCAGGTCTTGCGTCACGTGCGTGGATAGCCGCTGTTTACGCAACATAGAGAGACAGCTGGGGGTGGAGTTGAAACGCCGGCACAGGCGCGCAGTATTTATTAATACAAACAGAAATGAAATTAAAGGTGGTCATGTGACGTTACCAGCCATGGTAACGCACAGAGGACACATACAGCAAGCTGTACAAAAGGCAAAATAAAACACAGTACAAAGACTACAAATAAAAGGTGCCCCAGAGGGCGAGCGCTAGCGTTATAAACGAGGCGTCCCGCTCCAGGAACCGGCTACACACTACGTAACCCTCGCTATACATCACATGGGATCACAATCCCTTAACTAACCTGCTCATGAGCCGGTATTCATACAACGACTCGTGCTGCTTCATACGGCCTTGGCTGGGCATTGCCTTCACAAGCAGCGCTTGCAGTCTTAGGGTTGTGTAGCTGTCGTTCCTGCAGAGCGGACCCTCTCCTCCCGAGTAGACGCCGCTCCCCTCTGACATGGCATTACAGTCGCCCCGAACCATCTCCCGCGGATTCTTTTGAACTGACGGACACTAGATCAAGACCCGCCCACCTGCTGATTGAGGTCCAGCACAGCCAATCACTTGCTGCCCTTCCCCTCAACCAAACCTAGCAGGCAGCAAGTCTCAATCAAGCGCCCGTCTGGAAACGATAAATGTAATTAAACAAATCAACTCCAAAGCGACACACAAACCCATTTCCCCATACAACTTATATCCACACTAAATACACACGTGCAGGGCAATCGCCCTTCTACAGGCAGTTTTTATTGTTGTGAAATAAACACATTACTAACAATTTTGTTCTGTTTCTTTTATTCCTGCCGACGAAAAAAAAAAAGTTAAAGGGAGTTACTTGAATTAACAATGCTCTTGCGCATAGCAAGGTAATTGTAGTTTCAGTCTAAAAGAAAATGCTTTCCTTGAACGTTGAGTTGAAAAAAATAAATAAATAAAAACTGGTCTGCAAAGCTATTTAAAATAAAAATGGAAAATAGGATGCTAGCACTGTATTTTGGGTTTGTAATAATCCTTAGATGCGAGGAATGTAATGTTCATCATCTTGTCCACAGATGGCGTGGTCTTAATCATTTTGTGGAAGACACCCGGAGTGCTTCCACTGACCAGAATCCCACTTGTACCCAGGTAGGTAGAAATTCCTGACTGATTTAGTAGTTTAAGTGAAAGAAAATGATACAATTCCTTACGAAGTCAGATTTTGGAGTACATGGCAGTAAAATAGCGTGGTCACCCAGTCAGTTATATCCTTTCTGTAATTTTGACTTATTAATAAGAACATAAGAACATAAGAAAGTTTACAAACGAGAGGAGGCCATTCAGCCCATCTTGCTCGTTTGGTTGTTAGTAGCTTATTGATCCCAGAATCTCATCAAGCAGCTTCTTGAAGGATCCCTTGAAGCATTACTGGGGAGTTAGTTCCAGACCCTCACAATTCTCACCTAATGATCAGGTTCAGTATTGATGTTTTTTGGTTTTATTCCTCTGCCTTGTTACAGCAACAACACAGACCCTACTGTGCTGCATAATAGTTTGCCCCGGACTACACTGGGCAGTGCTTTATAAACATTTTTTATGTGAATGATCTTGAATGTGTGATTTTATAGTGGTTTGAGTTTTGAATGTGTGACTCCCCTTAGATTGTGAACTGTTTTTAATTCCCTGACTAGCGAAGGAACATTTTGGACTTTTTGATATGACTAGGTAATATTAGTTACATAAAAACTGAAACTTTATGAAATTAAAGTATTTTACCATACTTGGCCTTTCTCTGAGTACATTTCTTAGAAAACTCTAATTACTATGAATTAATTCCCTGTTTGTAGCACTGAGATATTATAAAAAATACTGTTTTACTTGATTTGGGTGATTATCAGCTAATCCCTAATTTAGCATTTATGATTTGTGCCTCCTGTGTATTTTTATTAAGGGGTTTGTATAATGTTAATCTGTATGTATAACTTTAAACACTCCTTCAGATTCATTGATGCTGTCATTAAACATGACCTTTTTTATTCCTCAAATACTGTGTTGCAGATGTCACACAGTTTTATGTCATATGTCTTTTAAATGACAGTACATATCTTTTTTTAATCTCAGTTAATATCCTAATTTATAAAGCAGGTTGTTTTTTGTTACATCCTTCTCTTTATTATCAGTAATCTGCTGCCAGTGAAGTAGTTTTTTTTTCTGAAGATGGAATCAGATTATTAATACTTGCCCCCATTCTTTACAGCCGTATTGATCACAATCAAAAGAAGTGACAGTCAGCGTTGTGACATGTATTTTAAAGATTGGATTTACAAATCAAAGTGCTATTAAAAAGTATCTATACAACTTCACAGCTCCAATTATTCAGGGTCTGATTGGGGAAAATATAATCTTTTCAATAATTTAGATGGTCTTCATCATTCAAATCGTTGTGTATTTCCTGTTATGATTGGAAACCTGAACCAATGAAACTGAAGCCATTCAATAATTATCTTTTTTTTTTTTTTTTTAAACTGGACTGAAATATTTTTGTTATTGTACCTATTTGAATTCCTATTGAACTATGGCATTAATTTATTTGAAACTTGTATTTCAAAGACACATATAAAAGCAAACTCAGTGTAAGGTGATAATTATAATACAAGAAGAGGCATCAGATCTCTTCATAAGCAAAAGAGAGAAAGAGAAACTATGGATTTAAGTAGTGATGAAAATGCTAGCAGATTGTTTAAAGCTTTTCTGCAGATCTATGGAGTGGTGTTATGTTTTCCAAGTAATTCTTTTTTAAATAGGCAAACTTGAACTGCGTTGAGCTCCATGGGGCTGGATCATTCAGCTCTGCCAGTGAACTGTTATGTAATCTGTTGTGAATGCTCAATCATGTGTTGAGTAAATGGCTTCAAAGCCTGACAGTTAAAAAAAAAAAAAAAAATTCCACATACATTTTTTTATTCTGCGGGCTACATCAGAAGATGCTGCAAAAAGGCTTGACCAGCTATGTAATTCTCCTAACATGTAAAAATATATATATATACAAAAAAAGCTTTTATTTAAGATTTTCCAGTTGACAGTAATGTTTTGTCTCTAAAACCCTTTAAATAGCAATGTATTGGTTCTTCTGTAGGTTTTTTTTTCATGAAATGTTTTCTTTTTTCCCATAAATAATGTGTTTCTGTGTGTTCGATTTGGAATAGTCTGTCACTGGTCAGAAAATAGTATGCTATGTAAAGTAACTCGGATCATGCCTGTTTCAAATACAATCCTCACTACTGCCTACTGTGCAGGCACATCATTCTAATATTTTAAGTCCAATCAGCATCTCTAAATTCCTTTCTGTTCATGTTTGATGTTTCTGAAGTGCCTTTATTTTTGCGATTTAGTTCGGCTAACAGGGCTGCCATAAAGTCCTGCTTGTACTACCATTATGTGATGTTGTGATGGTCAGTTTCTTGCACAGCATCCAGCCTGCAATGATTGCATAACTAAAGTTCCTGCTGGCTGGAAATGGCTGCTTTTAGATCAATATTTTAATAAGTTGGTGATATAGAACAGCTGGAGTATATGAAGTTGGATACATTGATATGGATAGATTGGTTAACATGTTGCAAATGTTACATTATAGGGTTTGTGATCATAACCTCAATCGACCATGTCTCAGTAAAATATAGTGGTCAGAAATTAGGGGATTTCAGTCAACCACCCCCCAGCCCTGCCCCTCTCCCCAAAACAAAACAAAACCAAAATACATATCATTCTGTCTTTCAAAACATAGGTATCCCCTTTGATACTGATTTGCAAATCCAGGGTACAGTGCAGCTATTTACGTAGCCATTGTTGGTCTGACCTTTTAAGGTCTACATAGCCGGCATCGTGATGGAACTGTAAAAATCTCTGGAGTCTTTCACATGGACGAGAACAAGATAGCATGATAAGAAACCTAGAGATTATGTTCTCAGCGAGATTAGAAAATTCAGCAAAAAAAATCTACTCTGGGGATTTAGTCCAGCCAAGCCTACTTTAACTTTCCTTTGGTACTTTCAGGTGAAGTGTAGGCCTTTTAAATAGACATGGGTTTGTGAACTGTACTCAGAGGAGTTAGCAAACCACTATCGTGAGATGTACTTTAAACGATTGATACAACAGCCATGGGGAACTTCAAATCTGATTCCAGAAGTGTGGATACACAGTCTCTAAACTGCCAAAAAATAAAATCAATTTGGAGTTTGATCACGAAAATGCACAGATGAAATGTTTTTAGTCATATAAAGTATAACACTATGACTGAAGTAGCCTTGAAAGCAGTTTCTATTTAGTCACATATATATAGTCTATATATAAACACATATAAAACATAATTTAGCTTTATTGTTTAATTATCTTATATCTGTGTGTTGCACATTAAAATATAATTTGAATTATCTATTTCAGAAGGAGTCAACACAATATTAGTTACTATGTACAGTTGACCCCGTCTCTTATGGTATAAGTTTCTTCTCATGAGCACTGTGGATAGACAAAGTGCCAAAGGAGATGACACACTTATACCATAAGAGACAGAGTGAACTGTGCATATTTACTTATTACACTATGTAATACAATTTTTGTTCCTGGGTAGTAAGTGTTATTTCCTAATTGCTTATGCCTCAAAAGTATAGAAAATGGCTATTATTCCCCACAAACTTTGCTTTTGTGACCAGGACAGTGATATTTTGAAATTGACCTGTTTCCAATGAGAAACGGGCAAATTTGTGTCTTTTCGTTCACATAAAGTCCGAAAAAAACATGTGAATCCAAATTAACATGTATTTATACTAAAGTAATACAAAAATGACTACAAAAGATTTAGAAGTGAGTAGTTTTTTGAGATTTACGATTATACTGTAAATCACTTTCACGAATCAGCCCCCAAATGTAGTCTCCCATCATGTTCTCGTTATACTGTCCTTGGTAGCGGCGTTCAAGGTCCAGTATATCCTGGTGGAAGCGCTCGCCTTGCTCCTCCGAGTACGCTCCCATGTTCTCCTTGAATTTATCAAGATGAGCATCAAGGATATGGACTTTGAGGGACATCCTACAGCCCATTGTGCCGTAGTTCTTCACCAGAGTCTCAACCAGCTCCACATAGTTTTCGGCCTTGTGATTGCCCAGGAAGCCCCGAACCACTGCGACAAAGCTGTTCCAAGCCGCTTTCTCCTTACTAGTGAGCTTCTTGGGGAATTCATTGCACTCCAGGATCTTCTTTATCTGTGGTCCGACGAAGACACTGGCTTTGACCTTTGCCTCAGACAGCTTAGGGAAGAAGTCTTGAAGGTACTTGAAGGCTGCCGACTCCTTATCTAGAGCTCTGACAAATTGTTTCATAAGGCCCAATTTGATGTGCAGTGGTGGCATCAGCACCTTCCGGGGGTCCACCAGTGGCTCCCACTTGACGTTGTTCCTCCCCACAGAGAACTCGGTCCGCTGTGGCCAGTCCCGCCTGTGGTAGTGCGCCTTGGTGTCCCTGCTGTCCCAAAGGCAAAGATAGCAGGGAAACTTGGTAAAACCACCTTGGAGACCCACCAGGAATGCCACCATTTTGAAGTCTCCTATGACCTTGATGCCATCTCAGAAAAATGCAGTTATGTATCCACTTAGGCAGCTGGAAATAAACTGAACTGGTGGGCTTAAGGCCCCTGTATTTATACTACTATTTATATTACTGGAAAGTTCTAGAAAGTTTTAGAAGTTACTCCAAGTTTACTCAGCACTGAATCTATCTGGAATGTTCTGGAAAATAGGTAAATTTCAAAATGTCACTGTCCTGGTCACAAAAGCAAAGTTTGTGGGGAATAATAGCCATTTTCTATACTTTTGAGGCATAAGCAATTAGGAAATAACACTTTTACTACCCAGGAACCAAAAAAATAATAATAATTTGTTACACGGTGTTATAAGTCATGTTTTTTTTTTAAAAAAAGAGATACGTAGTTAATGCTGTGTTCCAGAATTTGTGTCAGTTGGTAGACAAGACTCAAGAAATATAAGATGTAAAGTGAAATCTGGCATTTTGATCGGCTGAGTGTGGATTAGTGATTTATAATTAAGGCCACTACTCCCAGGGGGAAAACAACTTTACCTTCACAGAATGAGTCTACTTTATCTCATGCTTCATGTCAAGCCAGGCATCTTTAGCTGCCCGGGGCAAGGCCCAGAGCAGCTGAGAGAGGACCCAGTCAACAGGGTCTTGACCCCAGGCAAGTGAGATTTACAGCAGACAAAAGCAGAGGTGGGAGATACCTACCTTAAAATAGATGATGATGTGTGATGAAGTGTGAGTGGATCATAATGTGCAAAATAATTTGAATACCACAATTTAATTAGTGGTTGTGGTTCACCTGCTTTTTCTGCTGGCATAGCTGCTCTTTGTGAATGACTGGTGTAGTTGGATGGTGGTGTGACCAGAATGCTGTTTCAAAGTCGGGCTCTTCACTCAGCAGCAGCAGCCCTTAGCAGACTGACCGCTCTCCTTAAATATTGGCAGTTGGCTCTAATTTACAATAATGAGCCAACTGCCAAAACAATAAAACAATTAACAAATAATAATACAATTAAACAATTAAATTAAACAAAAACAATTAGCTTGGCAGGGAGGCTTTTCACCCTGTCTCTGCTACAAAACAAACATTTTTATACTTGCAGGGCCTCTGCCCTGCTAAGACTGATGATTTCCATTACACGAGAGTAGATGTTAAAACTTCATGCTGATTTGAACTCGACTCTCGCCAAAATAAGCACCAACTAAGACATAGCTTTACAGTAAACTAATGTGATCCATCTGTGTCTCCATCCATTTACGCTTCCTTCCATATGATGCTGTAGATATCCTTCTGTCTGGTGTTGATCGCTGAAGTGAAATGCTGGCTCCAGGGATCAGCTTATTGCCTCCCTGGTGCATCAGCACACACAACGGCTGCGATGCTGGCTCCGGGGATCAACCACAGTGCGGTCTCCCCAGCGCATCAGCATGACAACGGTCTGGATTGAGCTAAGTAGGGAACATCTCTGGGGTCTTCAAGTGGGCACCTTCCATCCTCAGTGTTTCGTCGACTAGTCCATGACACCTCAAGAGGGCTTGATGGTGATTCTGGCGTCCCAGCATCACCCCCCTCCATCCCCCACTCAACTCAGCCCAGCTTACTTACCTGTACATCAGCGTTGCTTTCTATTGTGCTTGAGATCCCCAGCCAGAATCTTTCCGTCTCAACCACAGCCAGTTGCTGCTCCTCTCTGCTGCTTCAGATAAGTTCTTCACTGTGCGACGCAACTCTTGGCCACTGAATCCGACGTCTCTGAGAAACCGGGTTGTAGAGTGTGCCACAAATCCTTGAAAACCCACCTCCACTGGGTAAACCCGGACTCTCCATCCTCACTGTTCCACTTCAGTGGCTAGTTGAGCATACCGCAGTTTCTTCCTCTCATACGCCTCATCTACAGCATCCTCCTATGGCACTGTTAACTCTACCAGGTGAACAAGGCATGCTGATCCAGACCACAAGACAATATCTGGTCGAAGGTTAGTGGTGGCAATCTCAGGTGGAAAAATAAGCCGTTGACCAACATCTGCCAGCATTTTCCAGTCTCTAGCAGCTTCCAGTTGTCCTGGGCGAGGATTGGTTTTAACACCTTTTCTTGGTGGTTGCTCTCCTGGGCGGAGGAATGCTGTCTTTTGTGTGTAATGTTTTGATGGAACAGGTGGCAACTTATTGGTCATGTTACGCTTGTCTTCCAATACTAAGGCCAAACATCGCAGCACCTGGTCATGGCACCAAGTAAACTGTCCTTGGCTAAGAGCCACCTTACATCCTGTCAAAATGTGCCTTAATGTTGCAGGTGATGAACACAAAGGACATGAGGGATCCTCTCCTACCCGGAGGTTTAGGTTCTGTGGTGATGGGAGAACATCATATGTTGACCTGATGAGGAAACTGATCCTGCTCTGTTCCATAGACCATAGGTCTTGCCAGCCAATCTTGCGTTGTTCCACACTCTCCCATCTCATCCATTCTCCCTGCTTGGCCTGGGAAATGGCCTTTATACACCTCATCCTCTCCTCCTGCTTTTGTACCTCGTTGACTACCAGCTTCCTCCGTTGAGCTGGGGCTGCCTTGTGCCATGTAGGAAGAGCTGAACTGATACCAAGACCCCCTCTTCCATGCTGAACTTGCCCTATGATATCACCAATTCGAAGGGCAGCCTTTGCATCCTCCACAGCTTTCTTTGCCGCCCACTTTCTTCCAGTTTTCAACACAGGTGCTGCCTCCCTTACGCATTTGTTGCGTGACTCTACTAATGTTATTTCCAGTCTGACCTTGGCACACTTAAACTCCTCGGTTAGAGCAGAGACTGGTAGCTGCAGTATTCCTTTACCATAAAGTCCCACTCTGCTGAGGCAGTGTGGAACTCCCAACCATTTCCTGATGTATGAACTGATTAAAGCTTCCAGCTTCTCTACTGTTGTCAAAGAAACCTTGTACACAGTCAGTGGCCACAGCAACCTCGGCAGTAGACCAAACTGAAAGCACCAGAATTTTAGTTTGCCTGGTAAATCGCTGCTGTCTATGCTCTCCAACCCTTCCACTGCTTGTTGTCTAACTTCTCCCACACGAACTGTGTCCTTTAGATCCCCGTTGTACCATCTCCCAAGACTCTTCACTGGCTTCTCAGACACTGATGGTATTGCCTCACCATTAATGAAGAACGTTTTATCTACTACTTTACCTTTGATTATAGAGATGCTCCTTGATTTAGTGGGCTTGAATTGCATTTGTGCCCATTCAATGTTATTGGTTAATTTGCCCAATAACCGATTAGTGCAGGCTACTGTTGTAGTCATGGTTGTCATGCCATCCATGTATGCTCGATAGTTTCCTACAGTTTCTCCCTAAATGTGTTTCTTCCTATCAAAATGTAACACGGGGTCCTTCCTAAGATCTTTGCAGCAGTATAAGACCTCTTTTCCACCTGCACATCAGGGTGGTTTTCCACTAGCAAGATACCTGACCCGAGCCGACCCATACCGTGAAACCATATCTGAATCTAAAGTAGACAAGAGGAAAGTGAAGGCTTGGGACTGAAAAGGTGCAACCACTGGAGTCAAGCGTTCGAAACGAGAACATTTATTCACAAATTTAAGATAGTTTAAAAGAAATGGGATTCAACCGCAGTCTCACACATTTTTCTTCAGCATTTCATACTGCAGGCAAATAGTTTGAAGCAAGCAAGCATGAGAAAAAAATAACCAGGCTTACCTTTTTTGTCTTATGTCTTTCTGTTTGCAAGACTCTTACAGCTCTCTGCCATGAGCATTCTTCTCCTCTTGATGTCAAAATGAAAAATATATGTGAATATGTTATAAATATGTAAAGCAGTTATTCTTTATTGTACGACTTCACTGTTGAAAGCTGTGTCTTCCCATTTGACACACATACATACATGCACAACACTTGCGTACTACCTGTTGAACACAGATCATATGTTACTGCTAAGTGGGCTTGCGCACACTTACATTTTATTTCTTGAAACTTTTTTTCACACAATGTGGTGTACCGAAGTAGCTCTTGAACATATTTTGTATTTCCTGCAAACTAGATAAACGAGAGGTTTATCCTGTTTTTTTTTTTTTCTTTTTTCTGAGCTTTCTGAGGTTTCATGGACTGTAGGGGTGTGTGCTGTTCCCTTTCAATTCTGGTTTGTTTATTTATTTATTTTTAAAGGGGCAGTGCTATAGCAGGCTCCTCAAACAACCATTCCCAAACGTCTTGTTCTTATTATTGAAGACAAAATATATACGGTTTCATTTTGAACACAGTAATAAAAACAATCATTTTATTCTAAAAGCAATTGACAATTTTATGTTTTCGTTGTATATATAACATTAAAACCCTAACAGGTCCTTTAAAAAACCTTAACATATTGTAGGTGGCATTTAAACATGACTCATAATCCGTAGCTCTGGCTGAATGAATGTGCTAAAATCATCCAACCCACGCAGATTTAAAAAAGATTTGTGCATACCGGCACCTTTTTCAAACTACTTTAAACACTGTGTAATGCATCATAAACTTGCGACTCAGCACGTTCATTATGCGTGACGTCTCTCAGCTCGGCTTATCTTTCTCTAGTGTAAAAGCAACTCAAGCTACCCGAGCTGTACCAGGCTGATTGACTCGTCACCGGCTCGGCTCGGGTGTGCAGGTGGAAAAAGGGTAGACGAGGCCCAGAACAGTGCCGGGTTACAGGAGTACATAACACCACAGGACTGCCAATATTCACTGTCTGAAATGTAAGCAGATGTAAAAACTGCGAAATAGCAAGAATACAGTATTCTGGACAATGTATGAGTTCCTCTTAATCTTAATTTAAATTCCCTTAAATTGCAATTCATATTAAATACATTTTATAATTCTAATATTTAGAGTTTTGGATCAGTGTATAACATATTTCCCTTACTTTCTGCTTTTTTCTGTATTGTTAGACTTTGCAGTGATACAAACATCAGCCCATTTTGTTAATACACACAAATGTACTCAAATACTTCCATTGATAAAGCATGTACAGACCCAGACATGGATAGGTATAGGATTACTGAACAGTTCTTAAGGAGCTAGCAAGCCCATGATGCATTGTACCACAGTACTGTATATATCCCCATCTGTCCCACAGCTGAAAACTATTATGCACAGCAACAACTTCCTCTCCTCACAATTCCACTCTATTTGAAAGCAAGTAAGTAGGTTTCCAATGTTTTCTCTTTGTGTCTGTCTTTCTCTCTAAAACAAAGTCTTTGCTTATTTTTTTTCTGAAAATGTTAATGAATGTAATGTAATGAAGTTTAGATTAATGCTGTTGGTTTGGATTTTGCATTGTTTGAGAGATTGAAAGTACGTGCGTGTCTTAAAAGAACACAGTCTGATCCTGCTAAGGAAAGGTATGCGGCTTGCTAATAAACATGGTGTTGTTTTGTGATGTCTCTCAATGTGCAAAACTTTGTACACAACATACCAAAAGATTTTAGAAATATAAAACACTGTTTAAGCAACAAAGAAGCATTGCACCGTATGCACCGTTCTGTTTTGCAGAATGTCAAATACATTGACTCTGGCAATATCTGCCACATATGGTTTGAATTAGTGAACACAGGAGAAAAGTGTGATGTTTTCTTTCAAATTCTTAACTGCAAAAAAACAGACTTTTCATTATTGGGAGGACTGAAGCATCTGGTTAACTAGATACTTGCTGAACATACGAAGGGAGTTTTCTGTTTTCAATCTCTGCTTGTAAAGTAGAGGTCCTTTCTCATTCTTGCTTGCAATATATATATATATATATAAATTTGGGCTGCAAAATGTGTGTGTGTATATGTGTGTGTATGTATGTATATATATATATATGTGTGTATGTGTGTGTAATATACTGATGCGCAAAAGAAATGCAACACTCAGGTCTAATGGATTTAATCGACTATTTTAAACATAGGTATCAAACAAAATCATAGAAAATGTGAACACAAATAAAAGAATCATGATAAGTTTTCAGTATGAAACATAACACACTGTTAAAATGAAAACATTACAAAGTTAGTATGGGGTGTGACATCCCTGAGCATTAACACAGTCCTGGCAGCGTTGACACATAGATCTGATCAGCCTCTGGATAGACTGCTGTGGAATGTTCCGCCACTCTTCCTGTACAGCTGCAGATAGCTGGCGAAGATTGGCTGATCGCGGTTGTTTCCTGTGGATGGCACTAGCGATTTGGTCCCACAGATGTTCTATTGGACTCAGGTCAGGAGAAAAAGCTGGCCACAGCAAGACCTCAACATTGTTTTCTTGAAGTCGTGCAATTGTAATCGTAGTACTATGCGGTCTTTCATTGTCCTGCTGGAAAATCGACACTTAGCTTGCAGGAGTGGAAAAAAACGTTGCCCCAAGGACTTCGTCAATGTATCTCTGAGCAGTAAGGTTGCCCTCAATCTGCACCAAAGGCATTCTTGTGTTAACGGAGATTCCTCCGCACATCATAACACTTCCACCGCCCCACCAGTTGGCTTGAACAGCGCAACAACATAACGGTCCTGGGCCGATGTGGTGACCCTTTGCCTTCCAGGACGTGGCCTGTCCGTCACAGAGCCAGTTTCCTGGTTTCTCTGGACTAGTCTGCTGATTGTTGAAGCAGACCATCTCATTCTCCGGGCAACTTCTCTCATAGACAGACCGCCTTCAATCATGCCGATAGCAACCAGGCGATCTTCATTACTCAGGCGGGCATGGTCGTAACTTTCGCTGTTTTTGTGTTAATTAAAATCATGTCTTTTCGAATGGCTATTTATACAGATTCTCAATCAACTTATTTTGGCAAACCAAACACTGAGCACCTGCCATTTTTATAAAATCACATGACTTCACTTGAATCTGTGGCTACCCTGTTTAAATTAAGTGATGCTGCTCCTGTTACATTTCATTGGAATTTAAATGAATGCACAGCCTTTGTACTATTTACTTTAAGGGCCCTTCACTAATTCGCTATGTTTTCATTATTTCAAGCATGTGCAAGTCAGATCCAATAAATGACTTTTAGGCCACAAAAAAGATCCCCAGGGCACACCAATGTTCTTATCGACTCCAACAGACCAGATCATTACTTCCAGTGTCCAGACTGTTTAAAGCCCATTAGTGGATTCCTAGGCTGACTATTTTGTTTGAGCAGCTGTGACCAAACAAATAGTTAGCAGTCTTTTCATGCAGAGAACTATAAAGCCTAGGTTAGTAATGTAAAAGTTTGAAAACAGTGTGCCAGTGTCATAATGAAATCTGTAATCATTGAGATCTTTGTATGATAAAGGAACAGTAATGTGCACCATATCCAACTGTAGTGAATCTGTGATTGAATGAAGGACTTGTAACTCTAGCTGCATGTATAAGCAGGATTAATTGTATATATGTAGATATAGGTATATAGATATGTATGTGTGTGTATGTATGTGTATATATGTATATATATACAGTATACACACACACATATATACCGCAGGACATAAATCACAAGCCCCGACAGGACATACTCCTAAGGAGGAAAAAAACCATATACCACAAACAATCATTCAGTATTCTGTTTATACCACAAGTATATATTTAAAATAAGTAGCAATAAAATGTGGACATTTTTATATGAAATCAATTAATTCAAGGATTATTTTACCTGGCTGATCTTTACTTTCATTGTCAACAGACTATGCTTCTATGCAGATTAATTTCGAACCCTGTTTATGGCCTCTTCGCAACCGTCTTTAGATAGAACCTTTAGCTCAGTCTGTCAATTTACATTCTCTTTGGTGCTTCCTAACTTTACTGGTTTTAAAGAAGGGGCTACAGGCTACCTTTCTTGACTAAAATATAATGTGTGTGTGTGTGTGTATGTGTGTGTGTGTGTATATATATATATATATATATATATATATATATATATATATATATATATATATATATATATATATATAATCATTTGAAAAAGGAGAACTGCTGTGTACCAAAATGAGCAAAATCTAAATGTGGATAATTGATTTTAAAAAATTTATCAGGACATTTCGGACTTCAATGGGATGGAAAAAGCAGTGCTGTAAACAAGCTGTTATAAACAAGTTGTCTTTTAAGAAAAGTATGATGACTTCAGAATATAATAATTCCAAGATGTTCCAAAGTGCCTAATTTGAAAATGAATTTGCATTCTTTTTGCTTCCTGGCTGCATTTGTCCCATAGCAGTGATTTATCCCACAAATTGTGATGTCTTCTGCAGTGTGGTCATTTGTGTTGAAATGTCTGGTGGATTTAAAATAATGATATATAACTTAGGTTAACATTATATTTTATATATTTTTTAAACACTATGATAATTTAATTCCTAGTCACAAGACATTGAAGGGACAGTAATGATTAAAGCTGTCAGAATAAAAATAAAACACCAAATAAAAAAAATGTATAATGTCAATGCCAACATTGGACCAAAGGAAAGAAATCAAAACAGTTTCATTAGTGACACAGTGATGGGAATTTCAGCAGGAATTTAAGATAGCAGAGGTTATGAGAGATATTTATGTCTGTATTCCTAGGGCGCTGAACCAAAAAAATTTATGGCGATGGTAATGAGTTTCCACTGATTTGAATAGGGAGATCAGAATTTGATCAGACGTTTTTTATTATAGTTTGTGAATTCAGTCTTCAATTTTAGCACCTTCAAAATACTTAATTTCTAGTGAATGTGAAAACATTTGTGGTAGTGAAATTGCTATGCTCCGCAAGTACAAAAACAATGACTGCTGTCACTGTTGATTTGGGTTCGCATATCTCTTTTGTGAGCAGTCTATTTAAAATAAATAGAAAATATATATGGAAGTCAGACAAAAAAAAAAAAAAAAACCTTGGAAATCTTCCCCACACTCCCTAAATTTGGGAATGTGTATGTAATATTTCTTTAACAGTTGTCTCACACACCTTTTGTAAATTAAATTTCAGAGGTTTTTTACTATCCTGGTTAAATAAAATCTGTTATGAGAAATGTGAGGAAATTGTCTGAAACATGAAGTATTATCATCATTCAGTGTTATTGTCAATTCTTTCATTTTTTTTTTGGGGGGGGGGGTATTGTGGTTATTAATATTAAAAATACTGTGAAACTTGCATATTTGATTTGCAGGAATCATTATTTTTTTTCTTAAATAGCATGCATTACTTTATTTAATGTTGCAATGTTGTCATCCAAGGATGCATACTGCTCCTTCCTGGAACTATCTGTATTGCTTGTTTCAGGGCTTTATATCTAAGGAGTTAGTTAAATATGTCATTCAAGCCAAATATATTGCTCTTTTTAAAAAAGAAATAATAGATCAAACATAGCAAAAGTCTATGCTCACCCATTAGGGTTCTATATGACACTAGTCTTTGTTGATTAGGCCAAATAAAATAATTTGTGTGGTTCTGGTTACGCTGGAGGAAAAAAAACAGAGTAGGTAGGTTAAACATTTTTTTATTTCCTGAATAAGCAGTGTGAGCAGTAGAAAAGACTGTAGACAAAATAAGCAACGTTTATTGAACAATAATAGTGAGAACAATAATAGAACAAAAATGTTTCATACACTACAAACCAATAATCTTGTTTTAGAGCAAGCCTGGACAATATGTGTATCAAGTGTCTCTGCCATGACAAGGTTTTTGGGTGAATATTTTTCCAAATTCTGGTGAAATGCTTTTTTAAAAACCGGGTAGAATTATTTAATGAACGAATCGGGTGGATTTTATTAATATATAACCAAGAAAGAATACTTATTCGGGTAGAAATTGGGTTTTATTTAGAAAGAAATAAACAAATGCTTAAGCACAAAGTGTTGACAACAAAGTTGTCGTCAACAGTTTAAATCCCCAACGTATGTATATTTCCACACATTTCGGTATGCAAACTTTTGACGACATCTATCTCTCCCCTCTTTCTCTTTCTCTCTCTCACACACATACTGTATATGGAGGCATTTCTCCGTTCCAATCAAGTTTTATTTTGTAGTGGAGTTGCAAGTATAATTGCACACAGAACATATGGGAAAACTAAACAACTTTACTCTATACTGTTTTACAAAGAGAAATGATCAACTGTTACATCTAACTGCTCTTGGCTTAAACACACATTCATAAAGCAAATAAATGGGAAGAAAAGTGTGGTTAAAAGCAAAAACCTTAAAGCTATATTGCTGTGACTTTGAAAAATCTAAATATATACAGGCCCACCGAGAGGGTGAGGAGGACGGGGAAATTTCCCCGGGGCCCAACACGCCGAAGGGGGCCCTGATGAAGGGGGAACTTTTTTTTAAAAATATATAAAATGTTTTAAAACAACTAGCCCTGCACAAGACCCTTTGCATTCCCACCACCACATTAAAAAGAGAAACTCCCATACTGCACACCGAGCCGATGTGCTTCTGTTGTGTAATGACTGTGTATCCAGGCGCTGTCAATCACTTCCTTTCACACGATGATTTGAGCTTCCGCAATTCATATTTTACTACACCAAAAAACTGAAAAAAGGCATAGCAGTTTTATGTAGGTTTACTAAAGTGTTGCACCTGTCGCAATAGTTGCAGACAAGCTTATAGGCTGCTTATGATAATGCGAATTAGTGGTATAATGCAACATTTATTGCTTGTCCCTTGAATTCGTATTAACGAGAATTGACTGTCCTCCTCCACTTGTCAGTGCGGCACCATGACCTATTTTGTGTTAATTGTCTAGGCTGCCAAGTTATTAATAATAATAATAATAATAATAATAATAATAATAATAAAATAAAATGCCAAAATCATTTAGTTTCAATTTAAAATAATCTTTTATTCTCATTACATCAATGTGTGCAATGCAGCAGCATGATTTATTTTGTGTTACCATCCCGGTAGCCTACAGGTTCATTTGATTTTACTACTGTACTTGACACTCGCATGACCTGAAAATGGACTGGATGTAAGTTTTAAATGACCCAATTCACTGTAGTGGAATATGTATGCCGATAGTCTAGATTAATCTATATCTACCTTTTAGAGGTCACATGACCTAGAAGTAAGCAGGCTGTAGGTTGGAAATGATCCTACATGTGTGTAAAACTACATGAAATAAGTATAAAGGACATGCTGATGAGATAGTAATTAGTCTATTCAAATCAATAATACTGTGAAACCATGAACTACTGAGAGGATTAAAATCTCAAATGTCAAAAATATAACAAAAACATCATCATAGTAAGATACAAACTGCATTTTAAAAGTACTGTAACATTTCTGGTATTGGTCAATGGACCATCGGTTAAATTGTTCCTGAATTTCTGAACTATTTGAAACATTCTGATTTCTAGGATCCTATCTGTGTGTCCCTCTCATCAACAAGATAATTCTGTCCATCATATCTTATGCTATTTTGAACCTTTTTCGCAATACTTTTTGAGAGGATTCAAATCTGAAAATGGAAAACACTGAAGCAGCTTCTAGGATGCAGCCCAACATCACATTTCATGCAAATTAACTTGGTTTTCAGTCCACACTGTGCACATTTTCTTTGTGTGTCCTTCTCGTCGACAAGATGATTCTGGCTGTCATATTGTCATATCCTTTTCGCAAGACTTTGAGGTTTTCCCAGAGGTCGACCAATGAGCTCCCTTGATTCATACCTCATGATGTAGGTGTCAACAATCACAAATCGAAACTCAAGTAGACAGTGGCTTTCACTGTATTCTGGTCCCAGCTTGAACTGCAACATCAAGCAGGAAAGCAAACAGTAGCCCCCACCACTTCTTTGATCTGGTGTTAATTCATTAGTTGTCGATGTTTTGATCCATCCAGTGTGTTCCTCCCATAGCGTGGTTGTACTGTGAGATAAGCTGAGGTTGTGTTATTGTCACATGTTGCTTTTTTGCTGCCGACCATCTCCTTGCTTCATCCAACTTGCTTCAGAGGCTTAACACCATAAGCTGTGCTGGCACGGGTCACAACACTGTTGTCATTCCATCGCACGACAGACTTATGATTTTGTGTGACTCCACCGTGAGTCTTATGACAGAGAATGCCTACTTTTAGTAAAATTAAATCAAGAATGTCATAAATAACAAAGTCTTGGATTATGAAATGTTTCTGTTTTTTGCAGTGGCAAAGTTTTATATTCTTTAAGCCCATGATTTATTTCCATACTTTAGGTGGAACTACTGCAGATCAAAGAAGCTTGCAACACAGACATACACTTTTCCAACATGAATCGTGCTTTTAGCTGGAAAAAAGGTAAGCATTAGCTGCTCATTTTTTGTTCTCTGACAAATCAATATATCTTTTGTCTTTCTCACTGCTTCAGTAAGACAAGGATCATGGTGTTAAAAAAATCAATAAAAGAGGCATACCAAAACCATCAAGACTTTAAGTCATTAATCAATACTTTATTCTGATCAGATTCTTGCTAGGCTGTTTTTTACTGTTTGCCCACATCATGACACAAGTCTACCACCTGTCTCCCATTTAGCTTCTAAATAAATTAATACAGTCCTGATGCTATAAGCAGAGAAGTCTTAGAGGAGCATTTGAAGGCACTGATGGAAAGCACTACTAATAATTATGTTGACTTCCCTGTTTTGCTCTGGGCTGTCTTTCTGAACTTACAGATGGTAGTTGCCTGAGGCAGAGCTGTTTTGTGGGCAAGGTATAATATTAGTCTCACTTTAAGCAATGGCTATTTTGCTTGTATGAGCAGAACATGGTTTAAAGTCTTCACCATGGATTGATCATTTTAGTATTCCAATAAATAGATGCACTTATCTATTGTAAATAAACATGTATGCATTTATATATATATATATATATATATATATATATATATATATATATATATATATATATATTTGGGAGAACACATGCTTACTCTTTTTTATTATTATTTATTGCATATACAAAAGTATCACAAAGCACTGTATAGTACATAGCAAAAAAAAGAACAAACCACAATACATTTGTATAGCATGTATAGCATTTGTATGTCACACATACAACTGCCACAGTCAGACCATTTAAATAACAGATTTAAATAACAGTATACACATAATACAAAAGCAGCAATTTTAAAGTTACATTAAAACCCATTAAGATAAGAAAGCCATTTTATATAAGTGTGTTTTTAGTCTTGACTTGAAAACTGTAATGGTCCCAGCTTCCTTGACAAACGTTTGTTGACCCTAAGAATAACCAGCAGCCCTGTAACTTGTGATCTCAGAGTGCGGCTTGGAAGATACAGGGTCAGTAACTCCTGCAAATAACTAGATGCTAAACCATTCAGACCTTGTAAGTTAACAGCAAAATCTTAAAATTAATTCTATACTGCATAGGGAGCCGGTGTAAAGATGCCAAAACAGGGGTAAGATGTTCACTTTTCCTGGATTTAGTCAATTCTAAGGGCAGTATTATGAACAAGTTGCAAGTGGGATAGCATATGTTTTGGGACACCAGAAAAAAGTGCATTATAGTAATCAATTCTAGATGAAACAAAGGCATGCATTAGTCTCTCGGCATCAGATACGGAAATAATTGGTCTAAGTTTGGCTATTTTTCTCAAATGGTAAAAATATTATTTATTTCTTAGCAGACACCCTTATCCAGGGCAACTTACAATTGTTACAAGATATCACATTATTTTTACATACAATTACAATATTTTTTACACATTATTTTTACATACAATTACCCATTGATACAGTTGGGTTTTTACTGGAGCAATCTAGTACCTTGCTCAAGGGTACAGAAGCAGTGTCCCCCACCTGGGATTGAACCCACGACCCTCCGAAGAGTCCCGAGCCCTAACCACTACTCCACACTCCTGCCCAGCTAATTTAGTAACTTCTCTAATATGAGTCTGAAATGATATATCAGGATCAGAGATGACCATGACCCCCCAAACACTTAATTTCTAGTTTAAGTTTTGATGAGAGACTGCAAGGGTTGAGCTCATGTAATCCCACATTTCCTTGTAGTTGGTTCTGTGAGCCCACTAGCATTACCTCTGTTTTATCTGAATTCAACATTAGAAAATTCTGTGACGTCCAATGCTTGATGTCTGTAAGGCAAGTAGCTAATAACACCCAGATATAGCTGGGTATCATCAGAATAGCAATGGTAGTTCACTCTGTGTCTGCGGATAATGTCACGTAATGGTAACATATCTAATGAAAACAACAAGGGACCTAGACAACAAGAGACCTTTTAACCACCATCTCCCCTACAAAGAACCATCTTTAGGCCTCTCTATTCAGTATATGCTCTGATAATGCTTTAAACTTCAGTTTGGTTTAGGCCTGTTGGCTTTAGTAGCAGAGTTAAATAGTTATATGCTGTATCTGTTATATCTAACATCTGATCTCTGTATCTGTGCCTTTATAATGTTAAGTAGTGGTTTTGCACGTATTTAAAAAGCTTCATAATAATAAAGGTTGTTCTTCTGCATGGGCTTACCATTGCCTCATGCTAAAGCTATTGCTTGCACAAGCAAATGTGTACACGCAACTAACTCTTGCCTAACATTAACTGCATCAAAAAGCTTTTGTGGTGACGCTGAGCTATCCTGTATGATAGCATTAAACATTTTCATTTCAAGGTCCTGCAAACACACTAACAGCATGTGCCATTGCACTGTGAATATAGCATTATAGAGGCTTAGAGGCCAGCTGTTTTTATTATGTTCTAATTTGAATGTGATAATGAAGGTAATGTTAATAAACTCACATGCAGCTGGGAGCTAAGTAGTAACCCTGCAGCTATAATTATATCTGCAAAATCCCAAAGGAAGACCAGTGTGGCTGCTTTTCAGAAGTTATTCTGCTACAATTTTACTGTAGCAAAAACAACAGCAAACAGTAGTATTTTGGAAATGTAAATGCATTTCACATTAAACCACACAGTACCTAAGAAAAAGGTGGATTTTTATATTATGTTCCGTTTAAAAGTAGGACATGAAAGTAAATTATATTTAATTTCTTTATTATTATTATTATTATTATTATTATTGTTATTATTATTATTATTTATTTCCAGGGCGACTTACAGTTGTAAACAAAAATACATACAGGCAGGGGTGCGTAGAGGAGGTACAGCCAGCCTTCTAGTGCAGGAGGAGTGGAGAGGTCGAGTGGGGGTGTAGGGAGAGATGAGGGTCTGGATGTAGCTGGGTGCAGTCTGGTCAAGGCATCTGTAGGCGAGTACAAGAGTCTTGAACTGGATGCGAGCAGTGATCGTGAGCCAGTGGAGTTGTGTGGGAGAAGCGAGGCAGAGAGAACACCTGGCGAGCAGCGGAGTTATGGATGAGCTGGAGCGGATAGGTGGTAGACACAGGGAAGCCAGCCAGGAGGGAGTTGCAGTAGTCTAGGCACAAGAGTACCAGGGCCTGGACCAGGAGCTGGGTGGCGTAGTTGGTGAGGAAGGGTCGGATTCTTCGTATGTTGCTCAGGAAAAATCGGCACGTGCGTGCCAGAGTGGAGATGTTTTGGGAATAAGTGAGGCAGGGGTCCAGGGTGACTCTGAGGTTCTTAGCTGAGGAGGAGGGAGAGTGTGGTAGATTCCAGAGCGGTGTAGTTGAATACATGATTTTTGGTCTGATTTGTTTGCAAGAAGAAACTCCTATAAAAAGTGTGTTCAATCTGTTCCAATCTTGGCAGTCAAAGAAAGAGCAGTTACCTGTATAAATCATCCCATGCTATTGGACTATATGGGTAGAAAAAATATATCTTCCTCAATTTTTGTGTTGCTTTGTTCCTTAGATTTGTTTTGCTTTTCTGTCTGAAAGCATAGGTTATTGAGAGTATCGTTCTGGGTATATATGGAGATACCTGTCTGTCTATGTATCCATCTGTCTTTATGTCTGTCAACTTTTTCATCATACTAATAGCTGTAGTTTACATTTTCAACAGTGGCAGGGTATGTATGTTACTGACATACTATGTGTTGTCACTGTTTGAAAGACAAGATATATAATTGCCTCTGGATGTCGAGCATCAGTTGGAATTGCTGTTTTGATTCATTTAGGAGTGTTTATCTGTATTGAAGAATGCATGAATAGGTAGAAGATGTCTTGCCAGGTGAGGCTCCATGCACATGCTGCAAAGCCCAAGGCATGTAGTAGCAAGAGAAGAGGGATTTTCTGACTCAAGAGAACACACGACTGTTAAAGAAAAGAAGATGATTGTTACCATAAGGCCTTCAGACTAGGCTTTGGATTATACTATGTTATCTAGAAGCACCAACATTGATATTGTACGAATTTCCAAAGCCTGTTGGGTAAACTGATTTAATCCCAGTGTAGATGCTATCAAAATGAATGTTCAACAATAGGGAGCTTACTTTTCCGCTATTTTCGTTATCTAATCTTTTGAATAAGTATTTCACATTGGCGGTAAAAATAAAATAAATAATTAGTTGTGATATCCTAACATAATACTCTGGGTCCTTGGCTATGTCCATATGCGAATGCAACAAGATTTAACTCAAAGAATGGTTAGTATTGTATTACTGTGGAAAATACAGGTAAACTGATGGGGGGGGGGGGGGGATTTTTTTAGATTGATGTACTTTCTTCCTCCTGTCATTTGATGTTTTGTTTGTTAGCTTCTCAGGGCCAACTTCATCTTCATCTTTAAACACAGCTTTCTTGTATACCTCTGTGGCAATGAAGAATTGCTTGCAACTTCACTCATATAGCTTCACTTAACAACACATTTTTTCAACTTCCAAACCATTTAATGAACAAATACACAAACAAACACACTGCTGACAGCACCCACTTTACAGCTATATGAAATATTTACAACGTTTTGTGTACAGCCCCCATGTGGTCTTTTTAAATGTCTTACTTGTATAAACAGGCAGAACATATTCTCAGGGAAGTGTTGTTTGTATACTGTAATGGGCAATGAAGGTTTAATAGTCTTGGCTAGTTTCACACACCCTGACTAATCTTGGACTGCCTTACCAATGTAATACTAACGAGGCAGAGAATGTGAAACTAGCTGTTTTAAGGATCATCAGAGTGGGCTATATGTGCATACAAACTTTGAATATTGTCGTTTTTAAAATCCAGATTTATGCTTTTGCTTCTGAAAATGAAATGTAATTTATCATATTTGATTTTTTCCCTGGCTGAAATGTGTAGCGATATCACTGATACATATTCAGGAACTGACTCTCTGCATTATTTCATATTAAAGATGCCAGGTTTTATTAAAGATGTCTTATTTTATGAAGCAGATAATATTCTTCCTTAAAGTTGATTATATGATTGGGTTACACATTATTATTAGACTGATGTACACTGGAACATCATCAGCATATCATTGCATGTATAAGAAGTTTAATTACAATTGTGTGTTTTACAAATTGTCTACAGTGTGCTGCTGTACTGTAGGTCGTTCCCATACATTATGTACGATTAAGGGTCTCCAAATATCAGCTGCCATAACTTTTTGGTTTCAGGATGATAAATACCTAATGCTTTGATAAGTTGGCTTCATATTTGGTATGCAAATTTAATCATGAGAAATTATCCACGTTGTAATTTCACAAGGCTGCCACCATCCTCAGAGACAATTTGAGGTTCTGACTTAATATTGGTGGTGTGCACTTCTATTTTCTATTTAGGCCTAGAAGAAAACAGAGGTTATATATTTCATCTGGAGAGTAAACTTTCTTTGCTAACCAACCAGCTTCTTTTCTAATGAATGACACTTAGGCCTCGGAAGACATTGCTGAAGGTAAAATACCTTGGAACTTCAAATGTAAAAGACCTATACATATACGTTTTATATAGGTAAAGGCTGACAATCATAAAACTGTTTATTGACTATTGCTGGTTTCTGCAATAACTGTCTAGAAGAACAGAACTGACTCAAAGAAGCTTTGCATTTAAAATAGCATTTTTTTAACTGATCTTCAAACTAAAGTTAAAGCTTTTGGTATAGGCCTGTTGCATAACCTTAATATAGACAATAACATGTATTATTACCAGCACAAAAAATACAGTATATTAAGTTATTTGACACATGTTTAAAGGAGCATGCTTGGAAGGGAGAAACAAATACCTATTTGATTTTATTGTTTGGGCCAATTTTGTTGCAGCAATCAAACTGTACCATAACATTTACATTTCTCTGTCACAACAGTATATATATAATTTTAAAACATATGCTGGCTACCCAGTGATGTCTTATTTGCTGTACATAATAAAAGTAACTGACATTCCTGAGGTGGAAAATTAGATTTACAGAAACCTTTTAATGTCTTTGAAGCAATATATTGGTAGACACAATGTAAGGTGTCAACTCCAGCATGGCTGTGGAGTATATCTGTATTACAGCTGTGCGGTTTGAAGGGCAAAGCATATTATGGGGTGTGTAGGTCTAATAGATTATGGGCTATATCTTTTTTTAAGGTAGTTCCTGTAACTAATTTCATTTACAGAGCTGAAACTCGACACATGGGTATTTCTGAAAGCAGAAATAAATGCTCAAAATGACATACTGTTGAGCGGCTATGAACTTTCACGATAGGAACATCTGAGGATGCATGCACAAATCCATCCATCTTGCAATACTGCTATTTAATTATACTGTATTTGGTTTACACTAGTTAATTTAAATACCTTTTTTGTATGCAATTTTTATTTTATTCAATTGAATTCCCAACGTTAAAGCTCCTAAGGAAATGTTTTTAATTGGGTACTGTTATTGAGTGAGCGTGTTTAGCTAGGCCTTGTTACTCAAATAGGAAAGCAGTTGAACTGATTTCCGTAATGCTTGTTTAATTTAATTCTGACAGACAAACTGCAAATGTCATTCATAGTTTGGGGGCTGTTTCAATGCAATCATGATTCTCAGTGGGAAAACTGTTGATTTCCTTTGGGAATTCACTCATGTTTGTGTTTTCAGAGATGAGGTTCACATTTTTTTTTTTCCTGCATAAAATTATAAAGTGATGAATAAATAATGCATGTGTAGGTTCCTACTTTTTGTAATCAAATGTATCCCCTATCACACATGTTTAGCTTCATTTATATTCTCCATTACAACAAATATGTATTATTTAATGATCTAAACATTATCTAAAAACTAATAATAATTAAATGGAGTGAAAAGAGAGCTGCAATAGAGCAGGTTTATTAGTTGTAGGGTATTTTTATACTCTGCTGCTTTTTATTATTTCCCTCTGCTTTCACTTGACATACTAAGTAATAATAAAAAAACATACATCAAATATAAATGTGTTTATGTTGTTCCCTTTTTCCTAGAGCCTTGAGGTGCTATTGAATGGGAAGTTGTATTGGAAGTGAGCATGTGTCCTTGCAACCTCTTTCCTGTAAAGCACTTAGCTAAACAGTGTAATTATGACAAATACTGTTTTTCAGGTTACTTTAACTATCTCTTAAAATATATGTGAGCTGAGCTCTGTGAAACAAACTAGTTCTTAAATGAACAGACAGGAGTGGAAGATAAATCTAAAATGCAATAAAACCCTGTCTTTGATGGATTTGTGTGATTAAAGCAAAAAATGTTGGCATATAAATTGGTATCCAAGCTAGCCATGTTCTTTCTATAGATTTGACATGAATGTGAATAACTGTTGGTTATATTTAAAGTAGTAATATATATTCTTGCACTGTGAATCTGGCTCCAGGTAACACATTGAAAAAACAAAACAAAAGGACTGACACTAGGAGTATGTTTCCGACCGCCAAACACAGATATCAATGACCGTACGCTTTTATAGAACAACATCAGAGATTCGTGCAAGGAAGGGGACACCATAATCAACTTCCTGGGTATCAACTGGAATAACCTCACAGATTGTGGAGGGACAGTGCTTAAAATGGTGTAAGTGATTGCTTCTAAAGACAATTTGTAAATGCACCTACCAGGGTAAGTGCTTGCCTCAACCTAGTATTCTCAAATAACCAAGACAGGGTGAATAAAACAGGGCGACTTAAAAATATTTTCGGCGACAGTATTTTTTATGTTATTTGCCGTTGGCTCCTAAACCAAAATTGACTGTCTCCTTTAAAAAAAAACAAAAAAAAAACAACTTAAACACCAACAAGCAGAGCCGTTATTTATTTATTTTTAGTCATTATGCTCATACGTAATACGTAAATACTCCAACGTCTTTTTTAAACGTGCAGTGCATGTGTGAGAGACGAGAATTTGTTGATGATGATTCTGTTGCGCGGCAGCTTATAGACGATTCAGACGATGAACCGACGGAAAGTGCACCAAAGAAAATCAAGTGCTTCAAACGGGTGAAATTCTCAACATAAAACTGCAGGTACTCAGGCTTAAAAAATAACTGATCAATTATAACCAATTCACCATAAACAAGGAAGCAGAAAAAACTGAAAGCTTTGTATCCTCTGCATGTATCACTCAGTCATGTACAGTACAATGTCGCATATCCGACCCCCTGTGGACTGGGGTATAGGCGGATATGTGAAAAAGTCAGATTTGCGAACATCTATAGAAAATGACATTTACACATGCATAAATAGGTTACTGAACAAAAACAGCACTCAAACTGCTTTAACACTGGGAAATTCTTTAAAATTCTTTAAAAGTAAGCAAATGTAAACAAGATTAATTAGGCTACAATACACAGTGTTTACTATAAAGCCTTCTCCACGCAACGCTTTAAAAAAAAAATACAAAACAAACGGTAAATGTACAGTAACCTGCAACTGATGGCTTCTTTCTTAACTCTAGAAGTCCCTGCCTCCCTGGTTCTCCTTTCTTGATATCTCTGTCACTGTACTTTGCACTCTTTCTTGATATTGACAACAGCCAACTGTAGAATATCTGAAGATATAGGAAGTAGAGATGGGGAAGTAGGAGGGGAGCTCTTATGTCGTGGTGCGTCAGGTGGATTGCTGGAATGGCCAGAAGAATCGGAGAGGACACTGACATGAGATGGTAAAGGAACTGAATTGAGGAGATGTATGATTTCATTGTGGAAGCAGAGAGGTGTACAAGGCCTCGTGCGTGGACGATAAAGGCTAGGATCCAGTCTTGATTAAATGGAAGTGGCTGAATTTTTTTGTGCAGCAGGAGGCGAAAGAAGACCAGCTTGTAGAGTAGGATGATCTTGTTGATGGAGCTAGGGCAGCGGACATGTAATTTCTATCAGATTGAAGAAGGTTGAAGACAGGAAAGCTCACAGGAATACTAGGTGCTGGTATTGTGGTGCAGGAGATGCTGTGGGAACCAACTGCTGCAATCTGGTAATCTGTAGTCGAGAAAGAGCTGCATTATGTGAAATGGGAATGTAACAGGCTTGAATGAAGAAATTAAAAGACACTGAAATAAGGCGATGTAGTAACTGCATTATAAGGGGAGAGGAAGATCTTCCTTTATTGATGATATTGACTAGATTTATTGTCGCTAAAGAACGTGGTAGATTTTCTTGACCATCGGTGGCCCCAGTGGGAAGAAAGATTCTGAATATCAGGAGGGCATTCACTAGAGAACCATTCAGTCCCTAGGTAACCACCAAATCCTAAGAATGAAGCATCAATAAAGAGATTCAAATCATGAGGAGCTGAAATCAGGTCTTCATAGAATAAGGACAGGCCGTTCCAGTGACAAATTAAAGTAGCCCACATCTTAATATTCTTTCTTGCTTCGTTAAGAGCAGAGATTGGCTGAAGCGGTGATCTGAAACAGTGTGGTGGACTACCACCAGTAGTGTGCAGTGTCCTGCTGTAAAGAGCAGAAATCTGCTCAAGTCGAGATCGTGACAGTGTGTGGTGGACTGCCTTCAGTATTGGGCAGTGGCCTGCTGTAGAGAACAGTGATCTTTTGAATTGAGTGAAAACAAATTCATTGTAAGATGCGAACAAATTTAAGCTGCATGAAGAACCTTCTTGGGATTGCAGGAGGCTGTTGCACAATTGTCTGCCAATCAGAATTTTGATAGGATGTCGATGTTGGTCTTGAATTGCTAAGGCAATTTAGTTGCAGCCAAAGATGAGGCTGCTTTCAGGAGAGATGTAGAATGCATTGCTGTGAGGTCGCTGCAAAACGTATTGATTTGGTCAGGAGCAGTCTATGAGTGTATTGTCCTTTGCAATGTAGGAGGCTGTTTTAACTGAAACGCTGATAAATCGAAGGACATGGTTTCCGTACCTGACTGGCAACTCACATCGAATTAAATATAACCTGATTTGAAAATACATGACTTTCGCAGTGAAAGGACAAGCTAAAATATAGAACTTGTGGTATTATGCTGCCATCTGGACATTAAGAATAAAATAAAACTGTTGGCTTTAGAAAATGCTGCAGGGTAGAATAGATTTGATTATTGTGATCAATAGTCCATGTGATTGGAATGTTTATCCTAAATGCTTTGTTGCTGTATCATGCCAACACCTGAAATCTGGTGGTCTTCAATAATATTGCAGCGAATCTGTGTAGAAAGAGAATGACGGTGGATTGTATTTTGGACAGAGTAAAGTAGAATGGGCTGTGGATGTGCAGAGTCCGCAGGCGTTGGCTCACAAACCGCTGAAAACATGGTTAAAAGAGGTCTAAAATCAGAGTAAGACCGATCGACAAAATGGTTATCTGCTGATAAGATGGTGGCAGCTTTAGCGGAGAATGCTTTATGGTACTCGTAGAACATAGTACCCCCGTATCTAACCGAGAGCTCCATGATGTAGAATAAATTATTGCTTCATCTCTTGATGGCGGTGTGGAATTTAATGTCTTGTGACTTGCCATTCTCAAAATAAACAAACTATCCAATCACAGGGGTAAAGAGAATAGGTGCAAAAGCACGAGCGAGACATTCAAACATGGCTCCCGACACGAAATCCAAGGCTCTTGACACACAAACAAGTCTCTGAATTGTGACAATCTGAATACTCAGCCTGCGACTGGCTGGAACAGAAATATAGTTTTTACATTAATACGAGATAACCACTCTGGTGTTTGCCTTGTTGTGGGAGTACGCTGCGTAAGACGTCTAAAAACCTAAAAATACTTGTAATCAAATTACTAACTTAGCCCCGATTGATCACTGTAGATAGAGTTGGATGAACATTTGAAGTCAACAGAGATTGAAATATATTCAATCTATTGAGCTAGCAGTGCCGGAGTTTGCGGTGGAATATCCCAGACGTAACCGGACGGAGAGTGCACATCTTGTGGAGGATTTGCTGTTTCCGTGGAATACCGAAGTAGTTAATGACGCTTGGTTTTGCAAAAACATTTCTTTGTACCCTGAAGTGGATATGAAACGCGAGGAAGGCAGACCCCGGAAACCTGGAAACCTAGATCTTTCCTTGCCAGCAGGAGAGCCTTCGATTAAAAACACAGATCAGCTTGAGGAGGCAGCGAACATCCATAAAGTATTCAATAAGTAGTGTTTTAATCCTCTTATGAACTCCAGAATAAGCAGACCTTAATGTAAAATTAACGTTCTGTTTTAAGTAGAATGTAAGAAAAGTATTATTGCTTTCAATTCATGCTTTGAGTTAATGAACACTATAGTAATTGTTTGTATGTGATTTATACAAATTGATGTGGGTTTTACAAGGCAATTATCATTCTGCATTTAAGGCTAGAATCCAAATTTAGCTGTCTTGATAATAGATCATTCTCAATAGGTTGTCTGGACGCAAAGAGCGTCTTTATCTCACTAGAGTGAGAATTACCTTCTGAACCAAAACATATATGTGAGAATGATTTAACAATGTTTTGATTATGAAATATTAACGAAAGTAAATATTTCTGTTACTAACAATACCCCTGTTTAGACTAACCTTCATCTTAAATAGCTGTCAGGAACCCATAGATTGCGTTGGATCACTAATCAACGAGCGGGAGTGGGGTGTTGTTGCTTAACTGTTGTTCCTTTGTATTCACTAGAAACGTTGTCCAGTCTGATTATTTCAGTGGTGGTGGGTTCTACATGATTTGAATTCAAATAAGGTATTATATGATCACAATTTAAACTAGTCCAAATATAAATATACCTTGCACACTATACTAGCAAACTACAGACCCATCAGCCTCCCGTCCATAACATGTTAAATCTTGGAATCCATTGTAAGAGGGAAACTATAGGAGTATGAATATAGCAACTGCACCATAAGAGACAGCCAACATGCATTCAGAAAAGGGTGTTCCTGTATGATAAACCTTTTAGACCTCTTTTAAGGAGTTGATGCATGGATGGACACAAAAATAACCTATGACATCACTTACTTGGACTTCCAAAAAGCCTTTGGCAAACTGCCACATGAGAGACTAATCCTTAAGTTGCAGTCCATGGGAATTAAAAGAAGTATATGCAAGTGGATTCCTAACCTGGTTAAAACATAGGAAGCAGAGAGTACAGTACTTGTAAGAGGGGAAACCTCTAGTTTGGTCCATGTACTCAGTTATCTACATCAGTAACTTAAATCACAGGATAATTAGCAAGCGTGTCAGATTTGCAGATGACATAAAGCTTGAGGAAGTGGGTGACATGCTTTCACTCCCAAGAAATCACAAAATATTTGGACTACATACAAAACTGGCCAGAAATGTGGCAAATTTATATTTAATGTTAACAAATGTAAATTATAACAAAACATAATTGAAGGCTTTAAAATGTTAAAAGGAGTTCACGTAGTTAACCCTAACCAGTACTTTAAGTGCAGTACAGAAACCAGGACCACAGGACAGAGTTGGAAATTAAGTGGAGATACAGAGGCAAGGAGACACTGCTTCACACAGAGTGGTAAGGGTATGGAATAGGTACCCTAGTCATGATGTTGAGGCAGAATCACTTGGATCCTTTAAGACCCAATTTGAAATTTTCACATCAATCAGCCACAAGCAACTGGATAAACTTTGATGGGCCGAATGGTCTCCTCTTTGTAAATGTTCTCATGTTCTTATGGTCTACAGGGTAAAGATTCAAGATGTTCCAGCAGGGGTGGCAAATAGCACCACTGACATCACAGTGTCTTAAGCTGACATGATTTATTATTATTATTATTATTATTATTATTATTATTATTAGTATTATTAGTATGTGAATAATGACCTGTCTGGAGATACGACATGGAAAATAAATTGGAATTACAGTAATGTAAGCACTAATATAATGTGCTTTAGGTGGGTGCACGTGATAAATGCTGCCTTTTGTATGCACCTGTTGTGACTCATGAATCACACCCCATCAAACGACTGAGCAGAACTTTCAAAGGTTTGATTATATTAAACCTTGGATCGTTTAAATAGATTAAGATTATAGACTATATTAGAAGAGAATAATCATTGGATAACTACTGCATATAATCAGTATTTAGTATGTATTTTTCCAACAGACACATTGTATATACCTAAACAAAGATAACATGTGGTACTATATTTGAATGGTAACTAATTTCCAGCAAGTCACTGAATATAATAAACAGAGAAGAGGGTGGGGGTGGGTGGTAATTGATGAATTAGTATTCTGTAAGAATATGACCTTTTTGATACTACATTCATCATGATGAACACCACTTTATTATACTGATATTAATGGTTTTTCTAATGTCACCATAGTTTTATGTAGTCATGGCCTGCTAGTAAGTATTGAACTGAGGTGTGGCAGCATCTACAAATCAGCATCCTGCACTGATACAAAGACAAACTCATGTAGTCCTCTGGAGACAGTAACACATGTCATGCATTCATCAAAGCATTGACAGCGGAAGAACAACAGAGCGGAAGATCATGTTGAAGGTTCATGTTGTTTTGCTTTTTGAATGTTTGACTAAGATTAATAGAGTGCAGATTTTTTTTTCATATTACATTTTGTTCTCTAATTATTCCTAGGTGTTTAGGTATGCCAGTTTATTTGTATCAGTACTGAGACAGATTAATCATTGCAGAACAACTAGAGGCGGGGTATTTATCGTTCACTTAAAGTACCTTGTTCTGACCTCACTAAAAATCTATGAATCTGTCAAGTACAGGGATGGCCTGCAGTAGCAAAGTGGTTTGCAGTGTACAGGTGCAGGAGTGATGCAGTGCATAATTAACAGACAGACTTGTAATCCAGTTGGAAAGTGCTTTCTTTTATTTTATAATTCCAGGTCTGGTGACCAAATAATAATCCCTGGCAGTACACAAGAATGCGTAGTGCACAGGGTAAATAGTAACGGGGTTGCAGGCCCAAGTAACAATCACGCGTATCCTTCCAACAATACTAACACGGTCACCAGTCCTGGGTGCGTGCAGTAGTGCTCGTGGTGGGTGATACAGGTTCACACTTGACAGTAGTGCAGTGTTGTTCTGGGTTTTGTGCTGGCCCTGGCGACAGCTCCGGAACGTGTTAGCCATCTACTAATAACAAACAACAACAATTAGTAACAAAACAAACAAAACACTCACAATACTTTATCACAGGTATTTCCGGGATCTATCGTTAAACCAAAGAGAAGGAACAGATTGCATCTCTCCGTCCCCTTTTATGCCGTCACACATGACCCCTTGGTAAACGAGTGCAGCCGCCCCTCCAATGAGTTAATACACCAGAGTTCCGCCCCCTTTATAGCTGTCCGACTTCCCTTGAACCCTGGGAAAGTACTGTCGGGCCAACCCGTCCAAGGTACTGTGTTCTCGCTACTTAGCACCCTTACAAGTTGCACCTACCTATTACATTTGAAACCTAATGCAGAATGACTTGGTGGGTCAATTGTTCTTCATTTTACCCCAGAAAGCAGGTTTATGTAATGGTGAAATTCTTGGCTTGGAACCACTTTATATTAGATGCTGTGCTACATGCTGTGAACCTACTTTTTCATATATATATATATATATATATATATATCTATCATATTACTTTGAATTACCACCGCCCTTGAATAAGCGCCACACTCAGATATAAGATTTGTAGCCTAATAGATGCGCCCTTGAATAAACAGCACTCAGTAATGAAAGATGTACATTTTTTCCCCTACCCCAGCTCAAATAAATGCAGCACTTAATAAAGAAACACATACAAAACACAGTATGGCACAACATTACAAATAGAAGCAAAATTAATTTTATTTAAAAGAATACAATTACACACTGGAGCATACCGGTATTTTACTTTAAAGTTTATGGAACCCTGTGACAAGTTGCGAATGGTGCAGTGAAATGACGTGCAATGTCCAAACAGAATTCTCCCAACAAAGTCCTTGTTTTATTTTCAAAAACAAATAACACAAATACTACTACTACTACTACGACGACTACTACTACTACTACTAATAATAATAATAATCCACCCCTCTACCAACGATGGTATCGGGGTAAAACGAAAAGTGTCCAGTCTCTGGAAAACAAACAGAAAAAAACACTCCTTAACCACAATCCTCTGTGCACGAAAATGTGTTCCTTTCCTCCGGGGATCATGGTGCGTGTGCTGTGCTGTGTTGTGCTGTGAGGGGTGTGCTCCGGAGTTAGTGCTGGCTCCGTGGCTACAGCCTTCCGTCCTCCTGCTCCTCTGAATAAACACACAGAAAACAAACAATACATAATAGACACAAAAACAAACAGCTCCGGCTGGTCGCTTAATCTCTCAGCGCAAGGGTAGGTACTGATGTAGCTGGTTCCCCTTTGTACCCAGCAAACTCCTCCCTGCAATCAACGCGTCGCCATGGTTTCTCCAATAGAGGGCTGCCCCGCAGCTGACTGTAATGGAGTCGTCCTGAGTACTTGCAATTATGCGCTCCTCCTAATATGGTTACCTTCCGGTTTCCACCTACCATCAAGGTGGTCCATCTAGGAGGCAGCATACCCTCACCCTTATGCAGCACCCTTTCTGGTTGGGAGGGAGATTTGCAACATTGATCCTTTCTCTCTCTCACAAACCCAAACAAAAAAAGAATACCATAGGTACACAGCACTATGTACTGATACTGGTGTAGGAGTAAATACAACAGCACTAAAATAACTAAATATATATTTACGAATTAGCAAGAAAAGTAATACATTTTAGTTGTAATGCAGGAGCTGTATGATTATTATTTAAGTTTCTTAAATGCATTTCTGTTTTGGTAGTTATAAGTACCATATAAAAAGCTATAAAAAATGGCACTTTTCGAACAGCGCTACAGCTGTTTATAGCAATTTATATACATAGAACAATAATATGTTTTGCTGAAGAGTCAAGTTTCTTAGAAAGATGTATCAGTCCCAGAATATTTGTTTCTTCTGGAGAACTGTTCACCATTCTACACACATGCATTCTATAGTATTTATCTGCAATCTGACAATTGCATCTGAATTTTCTGAATCTAAACAGTAGTATCTTGTAAGCAAGAAGACAAGTATTAGCTATACTTCACATGAAATAAGCAGCTGATAATAAGGTGGGACATGTTTTCTGAAATCACCTTTCTTCTAAACTTAAGCTGGTGGTTCCTGAAACTGTTCAGAGATAATAGAAATAACTTGTTGGGTTGTAGGTCTTTATTTCATCACTTGTTTTTTTCAGGATATGTTTTTTTTTTGTAAAAAAATTTTTTGGTAGTAACGGATTCCTGTGCTGTCGGTCACATTATCTAATCCCTGTTAGACAATATTTGGCCTCCAATTCAGAAAGTGATTAAGTAAATCAATTTATTACTGTATTAAAACATGATAGCGTTACTTGATCAAAAAAGCTAAGGAAATACATTAATAATAATGTTATTATTTTCCTATGGAATTTAGAAATAAGGTGTAAAAATATATTAAATCTAAGCAAATATTTCCTATTTATTCCAGATAAAACGTGGATGCATACTCCCGAAGCTTTGGCAAAACTCTATATATCCTACAATGCAAAGGTATGTATTACATCCTCAGCTAGACATTTGACCACCAAGATGCTTTGGAATGCCTTCCGCCTGCTTCCCAGTGGATGATGCTCACCCTTCAGGAAATAAAGTGACACATCCTTGTTGCAGTCCAGACCTAGTTCCCAGGGATTTAGACCTACATTATGTATGCTGCTGTAATTGGTGGTCAATTATTCAATACTGATAGGACCTGGCTGAGGGGGGATCCGAACCATTTCAAGCTGCAGGTTTTCAGGCACTTGCACGCAAATGGGAGAGCAACAATTGTATTCAGACATACTGTATGTATTGTGTATTCAGGCATGACACATTTTTGCATCAATCATTTTAAAACCTAAATGTTTTTGTGTATGTACATTACAGTTCCTGTCCCATTATTGGTTTGTTTGGTGTCAAATGGCTTATTTTATTGATCACAGCCGGACTGTTTAAAGAATAGCACTGGCAAAGGCATTTGAAATATGCCTGTATTGTTTCTTTTTTTTACTTTTAACTGTTTCAGTCTCCTGTAACACAGCAACACAGTGTGACTGTACACAAGGAATGTCTGAAATAATGCTAGACAATATTTCAACATCAGATTGTTCAGACAGAAACTGATAGGGAGACGGAATTTGGCCGCTCAACGGTGTGTAGATGATTGTGCATGTCTTTTTTTTATCTTGATATTTACTGAAAACCTTCCCACTACAGTTGCTGTTTGAAAACGCTGTGCTAATGATGGAAAGGTTTTGAGTGACTGCATCCTTCTGCTGCACTGGAATATTTGTAACATATATTGAATGTTCATAACATATATTGATAACACTACTGGTATCTACTGGTATACACACAGGTGGTAAAGTTCAATAATTGATACAGCTTTATTATGATGAAACAAAAAACAAACAAAAAAAAACATTAGGTATCACTCTTAGCAGCACAGAAATACGACTGTATGTAGCAGACTTTCACTTTGTTGTTTCCTGCAGCTAGTGTTTAGTCTTAAGTGACTGAGAGGTCTCCTGTGACAGACTTTGCACAAAAGATAGATGTTTTGAAGTCTTGCTGGTTAACATATGGAACAAGAAGAAGGTCAATGATGCCATCTGTTGGGCATTTGTTGTAACGTGTGGATGTCTGCTGTGATCATTTTATGAACACTGAGCAAAAACAGTTCTGGAGAAGTTATACTGTATATACCTTTTAGTTGGTTTCTGATGCATACTTTTCAGCTGTATTTTTTTATTTTTTTGAAAATCCTTCATCGTATTATTTTTTTCTGATAAATACGATATGTAATTACATTGTTTGTCCCCGGTGAGGAGGAAATCTCCTGCGAAGGGGATATTGTGGAGTATGTACGCCCGTACATCTATATGTCACGCATCACCCTTTTCTCCATATATATCTGGACTACCACTTATCCAATTGTCATGAAATCTCGTATTACCATTGTTTAGCATAAGTTTATTGAGAATATCAGATTCTGGAGATATATGGGGTGTCTGTCTGTCCTTACATCCGTTCATCTGTATGCTTATATCTGGAGACTTATGAATTGTGATCTTTTAAATGTCTTTACAGTTTCTTGGAAATACAGAAGTTGACCAACCAAAAGGTACAGAAATCGTGAGGGATGCTGTTCGAAAATTAAAGGTACGTTTTAATTTTGTATCTACTATGTATGTACTGTAAGGAAGAGTCTCCTTAAAAACAATTAAATGAATCATCTGTATATTAAAGTTGTACATAGAGCTAACTAAATAATTCCAGTAAAGCTTAAATCATTTTATTGCCAACTTTTCTTAAGTACTGGTAAATAGGTAGGAATACTGAAAGAAACCATTATTTTGTTCACAAACAATTACGAAAAAAATTCTATCAAATACACGTTTAGCATAATGTGTGCATCTTTCATATAAGACTGCTGACAAGGCCGCCCTAAGAAACAGACAAAACACCTTTCAAAATGTTGACTCTGCCCAACTTCTGGATCAAATATCCAGAACAAATAACAAACATTAGGACCATTCTGTTTGATGCATAGCTTTGCTTTTAAAAAGCAAACAACCCTACACTGTGAAGAACCTAAAACACTGACCTAGGATACCCAGAGTCAATGACCTTTTGTAAGCATTGGTTGTGTGTTACTGTGCGTCATGTGGTTATAACCAAATAATCATGTCTAGAATTTCAAACAGTTACAGAAAATCTGACATCAGTGTCCAAACACAGAGGAAGGCTTCATGTTGTTACACATATGGCTGGGTACTTCACAGGAAACCAGAAACCATTGCCAGAAACAGCAAGGTTAGACTTCATTTTGTAGGAAAATATTTTTCCATGTGGTGCTGGTACCCAGAGGTATATTTTCTATTTCTAAAATTTACCTTACAGGACATAGCAGAGGACGGCCGTCACAAGGAAAGCAGATCTTTTATATAAAAACTGTTGACAGATAGTAATACAAAAAGTGTGTAATTCAATACTTTTCGCTTTATGTTGGTGCACATTTTATCAGCAGATGGTGCTAAAACCTCTTAAATCCATAGCATTTGTATTTTTTATACTTATTCTTATGCATTTCATAGTTGGTGCAGCAATACAACTAGTACATTATCAGGTGTATTTATTTAAAATGCATACTATTTGCCTGTAAAATGGGAAACAAAAAAGGATGGTTCAGAACATTAAACAGCTGGTATCTGCAATTTTTGTCATTTGCATCTTCAAGGAGGGCTTACGTGTACTTGTCAATCTGCCACCACTTCTATTTCAATTGCTAATATCTTGTTGGTGAGCTCACCTTTATCCCCATGGACTCATATGGCTTCCATATTGCAGTCATGTGACTTTTTGTGAGGTGTAGAGAAGGTGCACATTTAATTATTGCCTAATATATGTTACACAGCAGTATTCTATTGTTTTTTCACACACATTATATATAGTGCCTTGCAAAACTATTCAGACCCCTGACCAATTCTCTCATATTACTGAATTACAAATGGTACATTGAAATTTCGTTCTGTTTGCTATTTTATTTTAAAACACTGAAACTCAAAATCAATTATTGTAAGGTGACACTGGTTTTATGTTGGGAAATATTTTTAAGAAAAATAAAAAAACTGCTTGCATAAGTATTCAACCCCTGTGCTGTGGAAGCTCCCAGTTTACACCGATGAAAGAAATTGCCCTTACGAGGACACAATTACCTTACCATTGGCCTCCACCTGTGAACCATTAAAGTTGCTGTCACATTTTCTGGATAAAAACCCCACTGTTGAAGGATCATTGGTCAGGCTGTGAATCTGAAGGAAAATGAAGACCAAAGAGCATTCTACAGAAGTTAGAGATAAAGTAATACAAATGCATAGATTAGGGAAAGGGTACAAAATAATATCCAAGTGTTTGGATATCCCAGTGAGCACAGTTGGATCAATAATCAGGAAGTGGAAGCTGCATCACACCACCCAGGCACTGCCAAGAAAAGGCCGTCCCTCAAAACTCAGTGCTCAAACAAGAAGGAGACTTGTGAGAGAAGCCACAGAGAGTCCAACAATCACTTTGAAGGAGCTACACAGTTCAGTGGCTGGGAGTGGAGTAATGGTGCACCAGTCAACCATATCAAGAGCTCTGCATAACACTGGCTTGTATGGGAGGGTGGCAAGAAAGAAGCCGTTACTCAAAAAGTACCATCTGAAAGCACGTCTGGAGTTTGCCAGAAAGCATGAGAGTGACCCAGCTGCGATGTGGGAAAAGGTTTTGTGGCCAGATGAGACCAAGATAGAGCTTTTTGGCCAAAACTCAAAGCACTATGTGTGGCGCAAACCTAACACTGCCCATGCCTCAAGACACACCATCCCTACAGTGAAGTATGGTGGTGGCAGCATCATGCTGTGGGGATGCTTCTCATCAGCAGGGACTGGGCATCTTGTTAAAATTGAAGGAAGAATGGATGGAGCAAAATACAGGGAAATACTACAAGAGAACCTGCTTCAGTCCGCTTGGGAGGAAATTCACCTTTTAGCAGGACAATGATCCCAAGCACAAGGCCAAAGCAACATTGGAGTGGCTCAAGAACAAAAAGGTGAATTTCCTACAGTGGCCCAGTCAAAGTCCTGATCTCAATCCCATTGAGAATCTGTGGCACTATTTGAAAATTGCGGTCCACAAGCGTTGTCCAACCAACCTGAACAACCTGGAGCAAATCTGCCAAGAAGAATGGGCCAAAATCACTCCGACACTATGTGCAAAGCTGGTACATACTTACCCCAAAAAACTTAAAGCTGTTATTGAAGCGAAAGGTGGCACTACCAAATATTAATGTGTGGGGGTTGAATACTTATGCAAGCAAGATATTTCAGTTTTTTTATTTTTCTTAAAAATATTTCCCAACATAAAACCAATGTCACCTTACAATAATTGATTTTGAGTTTCAGTGGTTTAAAATAAAATTTCAAACAGAACGAAATTTCAATGTACCATTTGTAATTCAATAATATGAGAGAATTGGTCAGGGGTCTGAATACTTTTGCAAGGCACTGTATATATATATATATATATATATATATATATATATATATATATATATATATATATATATATATAATATATATATATAGTTACATTTTACAAAATATTCCACCAGAGATGCCGTTTTCCTTACATTATACCCTATGGGATGTTTTTGTTCATAAAAAAAATCATTTGTAGATTGGGGAGGGAAATGCAAGGCTTAGTAAAATTAAAGGGGAGACAAAACATCAGATATGTTTTACTATATTCAGTCAAAGTAAGAAATACCAGTTATAGATAAAATGTAGCATAACCTACTTTGCTACTACTATATACTATACTAATAGTAGTAAATATACTAATAATACTACTACTAATAATAACAATACTAATAATATACTGGGTTCAAGGGGAACTTCTTACAATTTTGCAGTTCTGTTTTACTGTACAGTAATTCCAGGAAGTCTTTACATTACACGTACATCTTTTTAATCCTGCTGGTCATGCTTCAATTTATTTCACATTTCAATTGCACACTAATGACTCAGGGGTGGGATTGGCTCTGCAATGAGGTAACTTCTGTGAGGTAAAGAATGCAAATGCTAAATTGTTGGGAAAGGGTGAATAATCGCAGATGTACTAAATGTGTGTGGATTTACAGTAAGCTAGACGGAATTAGGGAAGACATCCCACTGGCTGCTATTAGGCAATTTGGGATATCTGTTGCGTGAAGTAAAGCAGTTGTGTGTTCATCCAAAACTTTAAAAGCACACACTGAATAAACATCCTTCAATGGTGTTGTGACCCGGATGGCTTGTGGTGATGTCAGACCAGGAAGGATAATAGACACAGACAGGACTGGTGTATGAAAGCGCTGTTGCACGAGTTTTACAAATAAAAGATAAAGATAAAGATTTAACAAAACATAAACAATTTAGAAAAGAAACCAGCACGTGGGCCAAAACAAACAGACAAAGCAAAGCGAACACTAAATACAAAAAGTGCCGTGCTGGTTTAAAGCAAGCACGAGTAGCAATTGTTTATATTTTGTTTCTTTAGTTTTTACTGTCTCGCTCTCTCGTTCCACCTCTGAAAACCCAGCCCCGATTCGTGCCTCTAAATATACAGCTGTGCTGGGACTCAATTGCTAATTAATCATTCACTTGAATCCCGGCAAGTGAACTAATTTGTGCAATCCCTCTGCCCACATACTAATACACACATTTATACCCGGTGCACCAATATAGACACAACAACAATAACACACCACATACAACGCCACATATCTTCCCCCCCCTTGTGCGCAGCATACATGGCCTCAAAGGCCCCCTCCTCTCTTAGGCTTCTTCCTGGGCCAGGAACTGAGGTATTAGGGGGCCCATGGGCAGCAATATTGCCAGTGGCAATGCTGTCAGTGTTACGGTTGACAGCGGCAATGCTGACCTTGGTGAGGCTGGCTCCTCCAGCTGGGGCAATCCCGTCAGCGGAAATGGGAGGCAAGGTCCTCCTCCAGTGGCACCCCTGGCAGCGGATAGGCTCACAGCGGGGTGGCACACTCCAGCAGCGGAAATGCTGCTAGGGGCAACGCTGGCAGCGGCAATGCTGTCAGCAGACATGGCGACAGTGGAGCGATGTCCTCTTCCAGTGGCAGTACTGTCAAAGGAAATGCTGACATTTGGGGCGAGGTCCTCCTCCCGTGGTACAGCTGGCAGATGTTGTCAGTGGCAACGCTGACAGCTGCAAGGCCGTGGTGGCCGTTCTGTGTACTGGCGGTGGAGGCGAGAGCAGCAGGTAGTCTCCCTCTATCACTGGGGACTGGTGCAGCTCTCCTTTGATCACTGGGTACTGGTGCGGCTCTTCTTCGGTCTCTGGCATGGACGTGCCTACTGCCCGTGGAGCTTAGACTAAGCATAGCCCCTCCCGATGAGATTAACCTCGCCAACGGCAAAGCACCACTCATCCCCTTTTAGGCAGATGAGGTGTCCTGGTCCGTCTGTGGCAATGCTATGGCCTTCAGATGGATCCACTCCTCCATTGTCTCCACCTCACCCCAATTGAAGGCCTTCATGAAGAGGGGGTCTTCCTAGTGGCAAACGTCTGGGAGGTGCCCATACTCCAGACATGCAAGGCACCACAGAGCCCCTTTGGCTTTCAACTCTCTCTGATGAGCATGCCACTTCTCCGTATCCTCCTCTACTTTGTCCATTTAAAAAAAAAAAACAACAAAAAATCCTTTTAAAAAAAATAACTATATCCCTGCAGTACTGTTCCTGGCCTGCTTAGTGAAGGCGCTGTTTATCCACTTTTCTGACACCAAGTGTGATCTGGATGGCTTGTGGTGATGCCATACCAGGAAGGATTATGGACACAGACAGGACTGGTGTATGAAAGTGCTGATGCGCAAGTTTTATCAATAAAAAAAAAAGATTTAACAAAACAGAAACACTTTACAAAACAAAACGACAGGTGGGCTAAAATAAACAGACTAAACACAAAACAAAGCAAGCACTGTATCAAGCATCTTGCTGGTTTAAAGCCAGCACAAGTAGCAATTGTTAATGTTTGTTTCTTTAGTTACACTTACTGACTCACTGTCTTGTTCCACCTCACCCAACCACGAGTGAGTGATTTGTGCCTCCTATATATACAGCTGTACCGGGACTCAATTGCTAATTAATCATTCACTTGAATCCCAACATGTGAACTAATTTGTGCAATCCCCGTGCCCACATAATAATAGACATTTTATCTGCACGTCAAGCAGGTTTGTATGAAGAATAATTTCATATTTATTAGTGTAGACTGCATGATGGAACTGAAACTCTCCTCCAAATATGGGGCTAGCAAGAGTGCCATCTGATACTGAGGCTGGAATACATTTCCAAACATGTCCATACCACAAATGTAATAGGTATTAAATGTGGAGATAAAAAGCAAACATATTGCCTAGACGAATTTTTTTTGCAAATTTGTAACAGAACTACAGTACACAAGATGAAGTATGTTTGTATGAGGGACTAAATACCAAACAAATTACACCTTTCACTGGTCTATTCCCTTAACATGTGAGGTTTGAGCAGATGTTTAATGTTGGGTTAAATTCTGGGCAGCATGTATGCTAATCAGATGTTTTTATTCAGACAACATTTTAGTGTGTGTGGTTTTCCAATGTATTTATTTACTTTTGTTTGTTTGTTTAACTGGATGCCCCTGAAGCATTGTAATGTGGGTTAACTAACTTGCATTTGAAAATAATAAAAGAAAATGCTTATATTCTTCCCGAGAGGAAGGTTATCTCTGCCTGTAGAGCAATGCAGTTCTTGATCGTATGTGCGCACAGTAATGCAGGGAAGTGGAAAAGTTATTAAAGCTCATTTATAATTGAGAAATGGTTTATAAACTCTGGCAAGTGCAGCTTAAATGTAAATCATGTTATTAGATTAGGCAACATTCTGTGAATTCAGCCTTTTGAGAAACCTGTATGAAGTGTTTATATGGAACAGTTTTTAGATAGTGTTCCTCAACTATGAGCAGCATATTTGGAGTAGTTACAGAATGCTACTATTTAGCCACAACCCTTTTAAACCTCCCTTATATGGCTGAAACAGAGATGTTTCTCTTGGAATGTTTCAGTGGTATGTTTGGAAGCTTATGATTTCTATTTTTAAAAGGCATTAGAATGTCTTCTATTCAGCTGATTTTAGTTTTTTTTCTTTTTAGATTTTTTTTCTTTTTAATTCCAGTAATGCTGACAAAAATGCCCTTTATATAATTTGAAAGTGTGCTGGCCTCACTTGCACTTTAAATAGAGTTAATATTTCCACTCTTTCTATTATTTACATTGTAAATCATTTCAGGCACTAGAATCGACTAGAAACTTGTTTCCTGAATCCTCCAATACACTTTCTTTGGTACCAGTCCAGGTTCTGGTCCTGTCAAAGGGAGATATTTGCATTCAGACTTTGCCCAAATCTGTGTTGTTGGAACTTAGGTTCAGAATAGATTATGGTTACACTTAATTGCATTTATTTAAATGTTTTGGCTGCACCTGTTGCACTGCCTTAATCCTTCCTTTGATATTCTAGAAAAAAGTAAAGGAAGCGCTCTATCCAGACAGTCTTTGAAATAACAAAATCTACTAGAGGCTAGGACCTAAAATACATTTTCCTTCTCAAAAGGGCCACTCTTAAGCTGTGGGCCAGATTTTCATATACTATTGCTGGGTTGATGTTGGCCATATTTTCATCCTTGCCTTATTAAGACAAAACACATAACACAGCTTGCATGAGAAGAGCTGGGGCTACATTCTCAACGTTATTTACTCCAAGCTGTCATTGGCATTTACTTCAATTTGTCATTGGCACATTTTTTTCAGAGAGGAGAACCTCACCCAATAAAGTTACCAAACTATAAATAGATAACTTAGAAGACTTTTAATTCAGGGGCTTGAATTAAGTATTACTTTTTTTTTTTTTTTTGGATATGTTTATTTGGTGTTTTTTCCATTCTGAAAACAAATTGCACTAATGGCAATTTTTTTTGTTTGTTTACAATTTCAAATTTATGAAATCATCATACATTCAAAATTAAATGTTTATAAAATGTTGTAAAACATGATTGTATTTAACACCATTGTAGTTTACCCGTATTAAGTGGATTTATAGTACGTTCTTATGTATTTATAAAATGACTTGAAATTGCCTGCATCCTGGTTGGCTGGTTAAAAGAGTAAAACTAGTGGTTCAGCTCTCATTTCATTCAAATCAGAAAAATCGGTTTCAAAATAAAAATGAGACATTTTATAAACTCAGTAACACAGGAGACGTGGGTACTACTGATGAAACCCACTTACCGCACAATGCACCTGAGGCGCAGGTAAAGATGTGGTGAGTATGAAAATGCAGATTGTATTTCAAAATGTCATACTCGTGATTGAGTATGCATATGCGCATGCGTATCCACGACTTTCAAACTTATGTATTGAGTATGCATATGCGTATACACGACCTTCAAACTTGTGTATTGAGTATGCATATGCATATACACGACCTTCAAACTTGTGTATTGAGTATGCATATGCGTATACACGACCTTCAAACTTGCGTGTATAGCTCGAAATTTCTAAATGCACCACTTTTGCTAGATTCTATGCCTGTAATCAAGCAAATACACACATTTTATGAAAACAAAGTAATGAACCACGTGTAACAATAACAACAACATTCCTCCAGGGCTTGAAATTAAGCCAGACCTTCTGGAAATGTCCAGTACAAATTCAACCGGTCTACAAAAATATCCAAAAAAAGAATTAACTTTACCTTATGCCCACAGATATTGCATCCATTATGATCAGCTGCTGCATCGTAGACAAAAAATTACCAAACATCACTTTTTTGCTGACCAGTCGCAACTCGGCCACCACCACTTCTCAGCTGGTCCACCTTCATCATCATCATCATCTTGGTCTTCCTCCTCCTCCCGAACAACAGTCTTGTTCCAAGTTTCTACAATATTTTCTCCCATTGCTATTCAATCATTTACTTTGTCTGATCTCTAGTGTCTTTTTTAATTGTTTGTGCACAGTACAGTACTACAGTAGTTACTAGTTCTCAGCAATCTAGCTCATATCCGGTACCGCTACATGTCGTTTTCTTATGGGCTCTATTAAATCTTGTTTATTATTACCTCAGTCTGCTGCCAATTTTGTCAGATTTAACGAGTTCCACTCTATTCTGTCTGTGTATTCTGGTTGTTCAATACAACTTTTTGTCCAAAATACACTTAAGCAAATACACAATTTATACACAATGAAAAAATATTGTGTATGTGTATGGAATTTTGATTGAGTATGGGTATGCGTATACGCAATGAAAAATAATGCGTATATGTAATTTTGCATATGCGTGTACTCACCACATCTATAGGAGTAGGTGGTATCCTTGAAAGCCACGCCTTCTTGTGTGTTACTGCTTATCAAAAATGATTAATCTCTTATTTTCAGGATAACCCCTGTGACATACATGGGCTATTAAGTAAACATGCCATTAATGTCAGTATTAAGGCAAAACAACAACATTATGTTATACCACATCAGAGAAAGACTTAATGTGCAATTAAAATAAAACATTGAAACTAGGGATGCAACGGTTATGATTTTCCCAAACCAAAACTGATATTATTTGTATAAAAATCCAAACCTAACGATATAGACGAAAGAGAAACCCAAACTGAAACACAATTTTTTATACATTGAAAATGCATGAGCAGTTTCAGCACTAAGCTGGCGGCATTTGAGAGTCCATTGCATAGAGATTTTTCAGGTTAGCATACCTTAATCATTTTAACCACTTCAACACCATGACGTATGCACGTACGTCAGTTGAAAACCCACTTACAGTACCATGCCGTACCTGCGTACATCAAGTTTCCCATTCTATTCTATTATCAGTTTCTCAGTCTAGCGTCTCATTCTATAAAGCAGTACTAGTACTGTGGAATGTGCAGTGAAAGTTGGGGTGACATTTTTATCCAGTTGCGTGTCACGTAGCAATTCCAGTCTGTAGCTGTGGGTGTTTAAAAGGCTGAGATATGTTGCAGGAAGCCATTCAGCTTTTACGTGTGTGTGTGTGTGTGTGTGTGTATATATATATATATATATATATATATATATATATATATATATATATATATATAGTGTTTTAAATTATTATTTTTTTTATTTACTATTAGTTTTACTTGTTAGTTATAGTTTATATAGTTTTTAGCGAAAGCTAAACATGGCAACGTACGTGGTCTTTCTATAATGAGCAACGGGAGTGAAGTTGGTTCGGAGGATTTCGATATCAGCGACAGTGATGCTGACTTATCACTCAGCGATTATGATGAAGAGGATGTGGAGCCAAGAACAATACAAACTGTACAAACAGAAGAGCATGCAGATACTTTACAGGTAAGCCAGCTAGAAACGGGAAGCTGTTTGGTTTGAAATGGCAGTGCTGTGACAAAATACTATCAAAACACAGCACTGGGTACAGGCAATGCGGAAGCCAGATCCATCACAATGCCTGCGCAAAATAGCTGTGTACACGCATTTGTGACTATCCCTCCAACACAAGCAGACACCGTAAAAAAAAAAAAGAACACAGTGTGCTACGAAAATGAAAACAAAAGAAATGACACAAGAAAAATGTGCAGTGGTGGCGATGGCAATCCCGGGTTCTGTTGTGTTGAACATTTCAATAAATGGAACAGAGCAAGTCAATACTGGCACACGTTTTGATATTGTTTGATTTTTATTTGATAATTACTGTTTACTGATTATTATTGTTATTATTGTTATTAGCAGCGTTTTTGTTTTCATTGTTTAAAAAAAACAAACAAAAAAAAGTTTGTATCTCTATATTGAATATAGGTATGTAGTACACAGCAGCAGAAAGGGTTAATGAAAAACACAGTCATTTATTTGTGTTTTATTTACCATATGTTAACATTTTATAGCAATTACAGGTTTGAAAACATTATTAATATTTTCAAAATTTGAAAATAATAATTTGGTAAGGAGTTTCATTTTTACATCTGGAGTTGAACTGGTTAATATGGTAACATAAATCAAATGTTATGACAAGACTTCATGCTTAGTCTCTGTGTTCAGATGTCTAGTACTGTTTTCATATGCACCCACCATGTGTACCCTAACTTAAACCTTTTGTTAAAAAATGCATCCGTAGAAGTGATAAGCTGCCTCAAGATGGCTTCCTATGTACCCGCCTGGACCTCTCAGAATTACATTTCCCATCATCCTCCTGCTGACTGGTAAATCCATCTCAGTTACATATGTGAGCAGGAGGGTGATGGAAAATGTAGTTCTGAGAGGTCCATGCGGGTAAATGGGAAGCCATCTTGAGGCAGGGAATGCAATTTAAAAGTTTAAAAAAGTGGTCAAAATGTAAAAATAAAATAAACTAGAGTTGCCAGCAACTATAAAGGCTTCCAAGCAGTTATCGTGAAATTTAAGTGCATTGGTTATTATAGATGAAACATTATCATCACAACTGTGCTAACTGTGTCGATTTTGGCACAGATTTGAAAAGACTTTTGAAAATTATTAAATCTAAGATGGCTGCCACCACATGTGACCAAAGGCCGCCATATTGACCACAGCACAACATTCCATAGTTCTCTACATCCTTGTCAAATTTCATGCATTTTGATGCAGCCGATAAGACAGTTTTATATTCAGTTGCGTATGTTGATGATGTTATGCATCACGTTTGATCTTTAGACCAAAATGTGTCATTTTCATATCACCAGTACTTCACGTGAGTCTCTATGATCATATAAAGTTTCATGACTGTAGTGTATTGCACCTTGGATTTATGCACGTATGTATGAAAATAGAGCCGCCGTGAAACGGTTATTTGCGCGCCCCGTCCGTGTTTTGTAACGAAAAAGCGTGGATTTTACAAACGGTAGAAAGGACCTGGTCACGAACATGCGTGCCAATTTAGGTGTCGATTGACGTTGCGGTTTAAGACAAGAAGATTCTTGAATATTTGGCGCCAATCCAAATTGTTTTTAAAGGCAAGAGTTTTGAAAAATTCCCAGAATTTCCAGGAAATCCAATATGGTGGTCCACCAATCCTGGACAGGCACTCAACCGCCTGATTTTTACTTAAGGGGCGGAGTTCAGCTAATGCCTTACCTGGTTTGTTGAACACTGACAGGGGCGGAGTTGAGAGGATGGGGTGTGTTTGTGTGTAGAGGAGATTAAAAAAAAAAAGTTGCTCGATAGAGAAGTGTGAACGAATGATTATTTAGAATATATAGAGACAGTTATTTATTATTGTTTATTTAATTTGGCATGGTCCGCGGCAGGCAGTGGTCTTCTTTTTTATTTTAAGCTTTTCAAATAGTACAATATGAGCAAACGGAAGCAAGTGAGTTTATTTGATGCCGGCTTCAAAAAAGTGCTTTCTTCTGATGATCAGAGCAGGAAGGGTGAATCGGATCAAAATAACAATATTACAACAAGTACCTAACCGTCTGTTTCAGGGACTTTCAGAAGTGAGATTTTCAGTACTGAAAAGACGGCAGGACCAGCATTCAGTGTAAGTACTAGTAGTATATCTGAGATCTACAAGAAATTGACCTTGTCAGTGCAGATGCACTTAAAACGGCACCCGACGCAATAAAATGAAGTGCTTTTCGAAACCGGTTTCAGCCAAAAAAGGGACGGACAGCACCATTCCGCCGTATTTTTGGAAATAAACGACGAGACCCAGATGAATTCTTTGACGAGGCCTTGTATCCAACATTGCGATACAGTGAAGCAAAGGATGGTGTGTTTTGTGATGCCTGTATCATATTTTCATCTGGTGACATAGTACTACGATCACGGCCTCTTGTGGACTGGAGCAACGCAAAGAAAATCATTACAAAACATCTTACAACACAAGCGCATCTGAGTGCTCAAATACGTGCTGTTGAATTTTTACATGTTTGTGATAACAAGCAACAGTCCATAATTTCAACTTTGAATAAAGCCCACCAGGAATATGCAGAACGCAGTAAGTCAGCTCTGAGAGCAATTGTAGATTTAATAGCGGTTTGCGGTAAACAAAACGTTTCAATCAGGGGTCACACCGACGAGCGCAGCGACTTCAGAGCTTTTTTAGAGTACCGTGTGAAAGGAGATGAGGCACTGACAAGGCACTTGCAGCAAGCACCAGGCAACGCCGAAGTACTGCAGCCACAGAGTACAAAATGAAATTATTGATCTGTGTGGAAAGCAAATACGTGATGGCATTCTACTTAAATGCAGAAATGCTAAATTGTTCTCGTTGCTGGCAGATGAGAGTGCTGACATTAGCTGCACAGAACAAGTGTCCCTTATTCTAAGATGTGGATCAATCACCATCAAGGCAGTTCTCTGTGCGAGAGGACTTTGTGGCTTTTATTTCAACAAGTGATACAACAGGTGAAACGCTTACCACCCTGCTTCTGAACCACCTGCAGCAGTCCAGTTTGAACCCCTCCAACCTGGTCGGACAAGGCTACGATGGTCCTGGAAATATGAGTGGCAAAAAATGGAAATAATGGTCTCAATGCCTCGTATTGCAACACTTCAAACACAGAGGTCGAATGTCCCAGCTGTAATGCCACAAGAATACTGGCGCTTGAATCTATTTCTTCCATTTTTGGATCATCTAACCACACAGTTGAATGATCGAGTGTGCAGTTCTTTGCCTCGACTTAAAGCCCAATATCTTCTCCCCAACAAGTTGCCAATGCTGACCCAAGCAATGTGGAGTGAGATAAAAGTGCTCCTTCAGCTGTTTGAGGCGCTTGAAAACTTATCTGCGCAGAACCATGTTAGAGACGCGCACCGGACTAGCACTGATGAACATTCACCACGATGTGGCGATCGACAGTGAGAAAGTGTTGCGGGACTTTAATGCAACAGGAACCCGAAGGATTCCTCTGCTCTTTTAGGACTGAGCAAGGTAAAAACACATTTATAGTTCTATTAATATTAAAATGAAAAACACATTATTATTATAATCATTATTATTGCTACAACATGCAAGAAAATAAAGTTTTATGTTTAGTTAAATGGGATGAGTAAAAATTACATTAGTGATTGTAAAAGTAATTAGAAATGTATGATTTGTGGTTTGTCATGGCTATCATCTCCGCAAAGCAAACCCTGCTTTCCTCCCTAAGATCACAGCCTTCCGCATGAACCAGTCTGTGGAACTGGAGTCTTTCCATCCACCTCCATTTTCTTCAGAGAAGGATAGGAGATTGCTACCAGAGGGTTGGCTACATCTTGGGCCCTCTTCCCAGGGGCCTCACTGTCTGATATTTGTACTGTGTTTAGCTGGGCTACGCCGCATACTTTCTCCAGGCTCTGCCGCCTTAATGTGGTAGATCCTGCCCTGCCTTCATTAGGCACAAGGGTCCTTGAGGTTGGGTTCTGATGTGTTCCTCGTCTGCTGCTGTTCCTTCTCCCTCGCGACTGCTCTGGTTTACTTTTCCCATAAGTATGTTGGTGGTCGTCTTCGAATCGATAGGGAACGTTAGGTTACTTTCCGTAACCCTGGTTCCCTGAAAGAGAAGACGACCACCAACCAGCTAGGTCGCATCGGTCGCCCTCACAGGTTCGATGCAAAAGAGAAAATGGCTTCTGTGGGTTGACTGTTTAATCTCTCGGTAAGCGTGACCGAGGACGTCACCCCAGGAAGGGGCCTATCGGCAGCTCTGACATAAAATTCTCAGTGAATACCTTCTTGAGGCAGGCATGTTCCATAAGTATGTTGGTGGTCGTCTTCTGTTTCAGGGAACCAGGGTTACTGAATTGAGCTTATTTGGCACAGTTAGTGTAATAATGGTATGTCCCGTTCCCTTGGATGCACAAATGTAGTTCAGTTTTTTGGTTTTAAACTTTCATATTGGTTTTATTTGGATGTCACAAAAACAAATCAATCATAACCACCATGCATCAATAGATGTAAGACAAACTTTAGCACTCTGTAAGACAAACTTTAGCACTCAGACCCAAAGGGTGTTCTAAAAATACAAAAACACATTCAGTTGAGTGACTTTTTTGTTTTGTCTTTTTTGTTCTAGTTTGCAAGACATATAAAGAAATCTGAAGGACAGAAAACGCCTAAAGTGGAATTACAAATCTCGATCTATGGGGTGAAAATTCTAGATCCCAAAACAAAAGTAAGTATTTGTTTTATATGTATGATAATTACCTGCACATTTGAATTGTATCATTTAAATGTAGGTTCCCTTGGCATTTCAGGGATAAGAGAATATGCTTACACTGCAGTGTATGATTCCCATAGTTGTTTTGTTAGATGTTGTCACCTATCTGTTTGCACATGGAGCAGTAGTTTAACAATAACACTTTTTAATTTTTTTTTTGATTGAATGTCTATAAGAAGGCAAATGTAGATGCCATCAGGTAATCCGGTAGATGAAATCACTACAAAGTAATTTATGCAGTAGAAGCAACATATTTGCTATAATTTATTGTATGTTTGAGATGCAAATACCATACACTAAAACAGCAACCATGGTATATATTAGAACAAACAGAGTTTGTCACCCATAGTGCTTAATTAAGTAATTGATAATCACACTCTGCCTTACGTCCATTAGGGGAAGGGTGCCCAAACTTTTTGCATGGGTGGGCCACATAGACCTAAGGGCAACCTTGCATGGGTCAAACAAATAAGATATTTTCATAAGGTTTTAAAAGAACCATAAATATTTGTTCCAGTTTTCAATGTCTGCCAATTTAAAGTCATATGTGTTTATTTATTTGCATTTAGCTTTTTATTAGATTGCAAATGCTTGTTTCTGTGCACAGGACTGTCTCTAGTAATTTTACCATACGGGCACAAGGGAATGGAACACTGACATTTTCGAATGAAAATTAGCAGCTGAGCACTGTCCATAATATTGTTGCTTTCATCCAAAGCTACTGAAAAATTCTCAAAATTTGCGGCTTTTTCACTGAGCTGTAATTTTAAATCGGTACCGATATCTTCGATTCTTCGATTGATAGACAGACTTACAGATTCCATAAGGCTTTTTTTTTTTCAGGACGCATTTCTTCCATTACCACATTCATGCCCTTTTTTTATAAACTCCCATCAGAAAAGGATTTGAACTCACTCTTCAGTAAATGAGCAATGCTGTAACTTGCTGTAACTTGCCTTCAGTACTGCTGCATTTTCTTCTTGTCTCCTCCTTAGCATTTGCTGTAAACTTCCGGCCTCTCTTTTCAAAGACGTTATCTTTGCAATTTGTTGTGGTCCCTTGTATTCATCATACTTTTCCCTGTGTTTCTTATTGCAGTGTCGCTTGATATTATATTCCTTCCACACTGCAATGGTTTCTTTGCAAATGAGACATAATGCTTTACTTTGATAAGGCACGAAAAAGAATTGATCAGTCCACTTATCCTTAAAAACACGACATTCAACGTCCACTTTCTGTTTTTTTTGACATTTTTGTAGCTAAGTAATACACATTTACTGCCCCGGTTTGTAGAATTGAATCAGTGACAGACTTCCACTGATTTGAGAAAGTGAGAAAGCGTCCAGTATTTTCTTCATGTGTTTCCTTAGCGATTGTTTATTTGAGACACAGAGCAACAATCGCCGGCTGCCATATTAATGGTAACCATGGTAATAACTGTCATTGCAGAACTGTAAAGATTACGTTTATTATTTTTTAAGTTTATTTTAGGTAGTCGTGGTTTTTTTTTTTAGCTTTATTTTACACAAAACATACGGAAGAAAAAAAATGTAATGTCAACCTCTCTGTCCGCTTTTTTTATTATTATTTCTTTATTTCCTGTAATCAACTTTTTTTTTTTTTTCACGGCATTGGACAGCATTTCTTTTGACTTTACCCCAAGTTTTTAAACAGCATTTAAATTTCATAATCCAGTTTTTTATTTTAAATCTTCTTTCTTGTGCAGTCATAGTACAGATATTACAATGCAGTTACAGTAGCCTACATAGATATTAAGAAGTCGAAAGAAATGCTGTCCAGTTGATTACAGGAAAAGGTCATCGTTGTATTTTTTTGTATTTCTTCTGTAAGAGTTTTGTGTAAAGTTGAAACCCATGGCTAAAATAAACTTAAAAACACCACCATGACGATTCCGCGATGAGAGTTGTTACCATGGTTACCATAGGTAGCCTACCTCATTTAGTTTTCTAGTTGTGGGGACAGGTTGGCATGCTTTCATTACTGAGCAGTTTATGCGGCTTGCGTGGAACACTAAAAAACATTGCCAGTACCGTATGCGAAACGTGAAAATTATAATATAAAACCTGTGAATCGCTGTAAGTTATGCTGTGCCAGCAAACAGGTCACATATGAACTGCTGTGGTGGGCCGTATCAGGCCCACGGGCTGTAGGTTGGACACCCCTGCTTTAGGGAAATAACCATTAATACCAACCTGGCAGCCTTTACAAGTAAATTATTAGAGTTTCAGCATCTTGTATTTGATTAGTGGCCATCTGTTCTAGTAAGACATACTCAGTTGAAACCTTGTCACACTGAACATTACCAGAACCATAGTAAATCACCTTTTGAATAGCGCATAAAAATACAGTACATCTGTGATCTGTATTGTCATTGTTAATAATAATAATAATAATAATAATAATAATAATAATAATAAAAACTATGGAGCGATTTGTTTAATCTTATTACACTAAAATGGATTTCTAAGACTTCTGACATGGCTCATAAGAGATCAGACCCTCCTGTCCTATGCCCCATTTGAGAGAGGTTCAATACTCAGCAGTGTGGAGTAGTGGTTAGGGCTCTGGACTCTTGACCGGAGGGTTGTGGGTTCAATCCCCAGTGGGGGACACTGCTGTTGTACCCTTGAGCAAGGTACTTTACCTAGATTGCTCCAGTAAAAACCCAACTGTATAAATGGGTAATTGCATGTAAAAATAATGTGATATCTGTATAATGTGAAATAATGTATAATGTGATATCTTGTAACAATTGTAAGTCGCCCTGGATAAGGGCATCTGCTAAGAAATAAATAATAATAATAATAATAATACAGCCACTGTCCAGCAGGGGGAGCCAATTAAATAGTTTACAAGAAACACGTTACTTTATCTTTGTGGTATCCATTGTTGTCCACATTGTAGCAATTTGTTTGAACATATTTCTAGTAGTTTGCATATTTCTTGTGTATTCGCACTTCATAGGGATACTTTTTTTCAACGTTTATTTTTTCAGCATTCACCAGGAGAAAGAGATATTTTTCTTCTAAATATTCCAGTGCATCCAGTTCATGCTCCCTCCTGCAACAGTGCTGGTGCTCTGCTTGATGAGTGACAAACTGTGAGAACAGAAGACCGGTGTTGTTGCATGAAATGGATACACTGCGATCCATAGATTTTTTTTTTTTTTTTTTTCTCCTGGCAAACGCTCCCGGGTAAATGTTGAGATATGTACTGTCCGATTGATTTATGACTGATGATGTGTGAATAACATTTAAAAAAGAGTTGGACAGCACGGGCACAGCACAGGTAACGCAACGTGTAACACCTTTAAGACCTCATTTTATTCGTGTTTTTGTCTAATTGTTTAAAAAAAAATCTGCCCAAATTAATTGTACGTGGTTTGTTTTTACTGTAGGGTTTTATTTGTATGATTTTGTATTTTAATTTCACCAAAAAACGGGTCACATGTGGCTGAATCAAGCAGGCTTTCAGGACCCTTTATCGCTACATTTGTCACAAGGTGGGCTTCCATCCTTTTTATGTATTTGTATTTATTGAGTTTAACTAATAATCATCCCAGAGAACACAGGAAATACACACAAATCACAAACATACAGTATGTCCATTTCAATCCATTTACATTATCGTCATAAGAGTTCATTACAAGTACAAGGTTGCTGTACTGTAATAGATTTTTTAGTTAGTTTTTTTTAAATCATTAAAGACTCTTTTGCATCGTTAACATTGATAAGCAATCTGTTCCAATTATACATTGTCCTTCTTTATCGCAATTTCCTTTTTTTATATCTTCTGCGTGCATAGCCACTTTCAACAAAAAAGCTGAAAGATATGTTGGAAATTTCCGTCGGTCAAACATTTATACTTGGGATAGTAAATACAACCTTTCATGACATGTGCTGTATCAGTTGTATATACTGGCTTCACCTGGAAACTTATTTTGATCTGCTGCTTTATACTGTACACTGTTAGAGTGTTTCTTTAAACAGATGACATATGTATTCATAAAGATGTATTCTGAGATAGGACTTTAATGTATGGTCGCTGAATGTACTTTTAAGAGACATATTGTTTCTTGTTCTGTTAAATATTTTTTTACCAGATGACATCCCAATCATTGTGTTTGACTATTGAAGCTTGACACAACATGACAGGGCCCAACAGCTTGGGAATAATTTGGCTTTGTCCTGCACAAAACAAAAGCCTTCTTATATAAACACACAGTTAAAAACATTTCTTTTGATTAAACGTCCCATGATTTGTTTGAATATTGCTACTCAATGCAGCTGCACTTGCTGTAAAATTGCCAGATACCAGAGCCCACCCACTATTACCCATCCTGTGCTGCAAATTATAGGAGTCCTCATTGTAATAATTAAGGATTGAGAATGCTATCTTAGTCTTGGCTGCTTTTTGGTTTTGGGTCTGTCCATACCATTGACCTAAAGAGTTGTAGTCAAGTTCACAGTAATCTCGAATACGTTATAGTAGTGAGTGCCTCCAAAAACAGCAAAGCCCTTATGTGTGACCAGTGCTTAGAAAGTGTTATTGGTAAAGTTAAAGTTGAACTAAACAAAGGGACCAGTGACAGTTAAATTTCTCTTATCCAGCCTCACCCTGGCAGTAACACTCCAACATGTTATTTAAATATAATCTCCCCTTCCTGAGCATGTTGGATATTGGGATATCAAGCATTTCCTGCAAATCCAGATGTTCCTCCAATAGAATCCTTAAAGTAGATTTTAAAATGTATCACAGCTGATATCAATCTCACGGGTCTATAAAATCTTGGTTTGTCCTTTGACCTAGGAGATAAGGGAATATTCAGATAAAAGAAAACAAAAACAGCTTGACGAATGTGATTACTGGTTAAGTCAGCAACATCGGATCTGTCTTTATTAAGTTGACCTTTGTGAATGATCTCCCGGCGTGAAAACTATCAACCATCTTCATCCAGTTACTTGTTTGATGTTTTTATGCAAGGCAGACACTTGTAGTAGTAACATTTGCTTTTCTGAGAGCTAGGATATATTTTATATATTTATTGATATAGTGTAGATGGGTTGACGAGTTTTTAGGAAATCAGAATTTGGGGGTATATGGACTCACCCTGTTTGTCTGCCTGTCTCTCTGTCCATTACACTTAGGTTTTACATACCTAGAGAAGCACTTATGCAATTGAGATGGAACTTTGTCTGGACATACATCATAATCTGTGTGTTCATCTCGCTGTACAGTATGTGAAACTTACAGTGGATATAGGTCCTACTAATCTACTAGCTCCTGTGCCTGGGGATAAGTGTTACTTTTGTTATTGCTTGTGATGATTTTCTGATGAACTTGCTTGACATTAGGTCATCCAGGAATTGCGCTATGGGGCTTTGAAACCAGCCTCTAATAACAAGTCCGTAAACTCAGTAAGTGGAGAGATCAGAACTCTACTTGTAGAGAAGAAAGCACTAGTTCACGAAAGCCCCGGTGATGTTTGCAACAGCATGGCAGTTAAAGAAAACATATTTGATCAAAGTCTGTTCTCTTTTTCATAGTCAGTAAAGATGTAACAAGGTCAAAACTGACCTTGATGAGTTACTGCCTGTGTTACTGCAATTCCTTTGGAAAGTAGGACGTGTTCTGCAGCTTGTGGTTAAACTGAACAATGACCAATTTGGATGCAGTTTCCTTTGGCCGCAAATCCTATTTCTCACAAACTCTGCCAAAATGCTGGTAAAATTACTGAAAAAAAAACCATTGGGCATGTTTTCATTTAAATAAGCTCATTGACCTCATCAACACAAATTAAAACATTGTTGTTGTATGCATTATGTTTTATGTAATACAATACGTTAAACAAACAATTATTGTATCTGATGGTAAAATGTTTTTTTTTATTAATGTATCTCCCTTTTCTTAAGCAGCATTGTGAATTGTTTCTGCAGCTTAAAATGTTATTGTGTAGCACTGCAGACCATTGTAACAGTTGGATGCCATTTTAAATGGTGGGAGAGACTTTCTCAAGAGACTAAATTTATAAATACCCCTTAGAGGATGTTATCTTACCATTGATGCTTATGGAGAAGTTCAGCTCCACATGGTGCAGTACCTGGTTTACTATGGAGAACAGGATGCGTGCAAATTTTTTTGAGATGAGTTCTTTCATACTGATAATGGAGTCCAAGTGTACCTTCTTACTATAGCTATCCCTGTTCCAGAGGAAATCATATTCAAGCCTACTGTATAACAGAAGTGACTCCTTTGTGTTGTAAGTTGTTCCCTCTGGATTCATGGGACTTGTGGTTATACGCAAGAGCATCCATGTTCTTGCCAAGTTCTTTATCGTTTTCCACTAGTGTCTCTGATAGTAGCTTGCCAAGAGGAGTCGCTGAAACAAAGACATGGCTTCAATTCAATAGCATGCAAATACTGGTCTGGGAGTTACTATTGGTGTGGCTTCCTTACTAGCAGACTTTCTAATGTAGTGCTCTGGACACACACACACAAGCCACTTCATTAAGGGTTAATGAAATGTCCACCAAGCACGAAGATCCTTCCTCCATGGTAACTGAATCCAGTTTGTTTTTTCGAAACACTCCCACTTTACAAGTGGGATCTTTCTCACTGGCCTGCCCCCAGTTTGAAGATTGAGCAACCTCAGGCTTTTTAGTAGTGTTACATGTTGCTGTGATCTTCCATTTATCATGTGTCAAATTGTAATGTTTTCATAAGGATGTCTGCAATTGAGCTGAAGGCTTTGGAAGTCAGAAAAGTTTCTGTTTATTTTAAGCAAAATGTAGATAGCTAGCTAGCTCACCCTTTGCTATAGCCTTAAAAATGTGGGCAGTCTCCAAGCACTGAATATAAATGTTGCTACAGAGGCAATGATAAGTGCTCCATAGTCTACCTCTTGAACTTGTTTATTGTACAGCAAGATCTTCAAAGTCTTTTCCATACTTCAGGAGCTACGCAACTGAATAAAGAACATCCCAAAACAAATCCGTAAAGTACTGTTGACTGCAGTAAGTTTAGCCTGATAATGTAAGCCTATGTCTCCAGGTGACCAAGTCTTATAGGGAATAACTGGATACTTGCAAACCCCACCTGTCTGTTCAGAACCAGGGTGAGCTGACACTGTCCCCTGTAGTGTTAAATCAATCTCAGGACTCAATCAAAACAGTATTACAAATGTTATATATATATATATATATATATATATATATATATATATATATATATATATATATATATACAGTACTGTGCAAAAGTTTTAGGCAGGTGTAAAAAAAAATGCTGTAAAGTAAGAATGCTTTCAAAAATAGACATGTTAATAGATTATATTTATCAATTAACTAAATGCGAAGTGAGTGAACAGAAGAAAAATCTAAATCAAATCCATATCTGGTGTGACCACCCTTTGCCTTCAAAACAGCATCAATTCTTCTAGGTACACTTGCACAAAGTCAGGGATTTTGTAGGCATATAGTCAGGTGTATGATTAAACAATTATACCAAACAGGTGCTAATGATCATCAATTCAATATGTAGGTTGAAACACAATCATTAACTGAAACAGAAACATCTGTGTAGGAGGAATAAAACTGGGTGAGGAACAGCCAAACTCAGCTAACAAGGTGAGGTTGCTGAAGACAGTTTACTGTCAAAAGTCATACACCATGGCAAGACTGAGCACAGCAACAAGACACAAGGTAGTTATACTGCATCAGCAAGGTCTCTCCCAGGCAGAAATTTCAAGGCAGACAGGGCTTTCCAGATGTACTGTCCAAGCTCTTTTGCATAAGCACAAAGAAACGGGCAACGTTGAGGACTGCAGACGCAGTGGTCGGCCAAGGAAACTTACTGCAGCAGATGAAAGACACATCATGCTTACTTCTCTTCGCAATCGGAAGATGTCCAGCAGTGCCATCAGCTCAGAATTGGCAGAAAACAGTGGGACCCTGGTACACCCATCTATTGTCTGGAGCAGTCTGGTCAGAAGTGGCCTTCATGGAAGACTTGCGGTCAAAAAGCCATACCTCCGACGTGGAAACAAGGCCAAGCGACTCAACTATGCACGAAAACACAGGAACTGGGGTGCAGAAAAATGGCAGCAGGTGCTCTGGACTGATGAGTCAAAATGTGAAATATTTGGCTGTAGCAGAAGGCAGTTTGTTCGCCAAAGGTCTGGAGAGCGGTACACGAATGAGTGTCTGCAGGCAACAGTGAAGCATGGTGGAGGTTCCTTGCAAGTTTGGGGCTGCATTTCTGCAAATGGAGTTAGGGATTTGGTCAGAATTAATGGTCTCCTCAATGCTGAGAAGTACAGGCAGATACTTATCCATCATGCAATACCATCTGGGAGGCATCTGATTGGCCCCAAATTTATTCTGTAGCATGACAACGACCCCAAACATACAGCGAAAGTCATTAAGAACTATCTTCAGCGTAAAGAAGAACAAGGAGTCCTGGAAGTGATGGTATGGCCCCCACAGAGCCCTGATCTCAACATCATCGAGTCTGTCTGGGATTACATGAAGAGAGAGAAGCAACTGAGGCTGCCTAAATCCACAGAAGAACTGTGGTTAGTTCTCCAAGATGTTTGGGCCAACCTACCTGCCGAGTTCCTTCAAAAACTGTGTGCAAGTGTACCTAGAAGAATTGATGCTGTTTTGAAGGCAAAGGGTGGTCACACCAAATATTGATTTGATGTAGATTTTTCTTCTGTTCACTCACTTTGCATTTTGTTAATTGATAAATATAAACTATTAACATGTCTATTTTTGAAAGCATTCTTACTTTACAGCATTTTTTCACACCTGCCAAAAACTTTTGCACAGTACTGTATATATATATATATATATATATAATTCCCTCATAGTAGCACATGTTTTAAATAAAATGACTGTCATCTGTTGTCCCCAGGTTTTAACATTGAATAAACTATCATTATCACACACTGTTTATTAAGTAATTTGTATTATGTGAATTATTAAAAGGTATGCCTACAATTGTATTCCTACTCTCTCTGGTGAAGGTCTAAAGGGAGTTCTCCTCTGTCTAGAAAAAAAATTAAAACTCTGCATTACTCTCTTGGGGAATTCTTGATGCCAGGCATAACTTTTATATTTCTTACATTGTTTGGAAATTGCATTCTCACTGACAGTTGGCTTGCATACTTAGAATGCTGATTATATATAGATATCTTATCTTTTTTTTGCAAACATTGATTTGTACTAATCGCCATACATTCTTCTTTGTCCTTTAAATCTTTATGGAGAAAGTGCACTGATCGACCCAGGATTTATGTGTTCCAGAAACATAGATTTATAAAGTGCCTTAACCTTTATACTGATCAATTACATTGTGGTGGAGGAGTACATTCTAGTCAAACAAGAGAACAAGTAACACTCAAATGTCTTAAAAACAATGTTTAAACATATGAAGTGCAGTAGTAAAGATTACAAATTAATATTAAATGCTTTTAATTGATCATAAAATAGCACAGTACGTTTACATATAATTCTGAAGTATGTTCGTATTTAATTCCAGGTTTTAGTTTGAAAACTATATTTGCCATTTACTATAGCTTCAAGTATTGGATTGTACTGTATAATATTAAAGATTTATCTTTTCTTTTATTTTCAAGGAAGTGCAGCACAATTGCCAGTTGCATCGGATATCATTCTGTGCAGATGATAAGACGGACAAGAGAATATTCACATTTATTTGCAAAGATGCAGAATCTAATAAACATCTGTGTTTTGTATTCGACAGTGAAAAATGTGTAAGTACTGATCTGTTAAAGGCAGAATATTTTTCAAATTATAACATCAATACTTCTTTGTCCTTTAAATCCTTACAGACAAATTCCACTGATTGACCCAGAATATTATTATTATTATTATTATTATTATTATTATTATTATTTCGTCATTTAGCAGATGATTTTGCTAAGAAATAAATAATAAAAATAATAATTTTATCTAAAGCAACCTTACAGAGACTAGCGGGTGAACTATGCATCAACAACTGCTGCAGAGCAATATGATACCAATGTTTTTGTTGTTGTTTTTTTTCCCCTGTTTTTATTTACAAGGAATTCTGAAACTTTGTTTTAGTAATGTTTTTTACTTGCAACCGATGCGTATTGAAGTCTTGCCCCAAATGCTTGCAATTCAATCAGGAATGTAACACATCCACCTTATCACTGTAATACTGGATATATGTATGGAAAAAATAGATTTCAGAATCAGATTAATTTATAATTAATCAGGGCAATAACACATTGGAAAGCAATATGATTATATTGAATACCATTATTTTCTTTTTTTTTGCTAATCTAAAGATTACTTTCGAGAATAAACTTGCATATTTCTACCATTTACAGGCACACGTTTGTTACATCCAATATTGTATTGCATTTGGAAATGTCAGCTTTTAAGGGTGGATGGTAAACCCAATATGCTACTGTACAAATTAAAACATTCCAATCTTGAGCAGTTAAATGTACACAATGTGTAAGCAGTACTCCAGAAATGTGATTACATTGTTCTTTTCTCTGTATAAGGCTGAAGAGATTACTCTAACGATTGGCCAAGCATTTGACTTGGCTTACAAGAAGTTTCTAGAATCTGGAGGAAAAGATGTGGAAACAAGAAAACAAATAGGAAGCCTTCAGAAAAGAGTAAGATATATACGTAAGGTAGAACAATACCAGCACAGGTTTTTAAATTGCAATTTAATATTTCTGCAGAGTATATCAGAGTATGTATATATATATATATATATATATATATACTTTTTTTGAAATCCTTGAAGAAAAAACACATTACTCCTCAGATTGTCCTAGAAGGCAATACTGCACTTTGTTGAAGGTGTTGTCTACCTTGAATTATTTTCTTTAAGTATAACTTATTTAAGTATCTTAGTCCCACAGAGGTATCCAGATTTGTAGCTGCATATGCAAATCAACAAAACTGATCTACAACAAAACTGATGACATTAAAACCCAATTAAAAACAAATTATTTTTGTTTGTCTTAATTTGAAAATTAATCTTCCTTGCAAATTTAAGGTGCTACCACATTTACATTATAATGTATTTGGGACTGATTATTATTTTTTTTTGTGATTTCCATTACATGAGAGTAGATGTTAAAATTTCATGCTGATTTGAACTCGGCCTTCGCCAAGATAAGCACCAACTAAGACGTAGCTTTATAGTAAACTAATGTGATCCATCTATGTCTCCATCCATTTGCGTTTCCTTCCATATGATGATGTAGATATCCTTCTGCCTGGTGTTGATGGCTGAAGTGTAATCCTGGCTCCAGGGATCAGCTTATTTTGCCTCCCTAGCGCATCAGCACACACAACGGCTGCGATGCTGGCTCCGGGGATCAACCACAGTGCGGTCTCCCAAGCACATCAGCAAGACAACCGTCTGGATTGAGCTAAGTAGGGTACATCTCTGGGGTCTTCAAGTGGGTACCTTCCATCCTCGATGTTTCGTCGACTAGCCCACAACACCTCAAGAGGGCTCGACAGTGATTCTGGCGTCCCAGCATCAGCCCCTTCGTCCCCCACTCAACTCAGCCCAGCTTACTTACCCATACATCAGCGTTTCTTTCTTTCTATTGTGCTTGAGATCCACAACCAGAATCTTTCCGTCTCAACCACAGCCAGTTGCTGCTCCTCTCTGCTGCTTCAGATAAGTTCTTCACTGTGCGACGCAACTCTTGGCCACTGAATCCAACATCTCTGAGGAACCGGGTTGTAGAGTTTGCCACAAATCCTCGACAACCCATCTCCACTGGGTAAACCCGGTTTTCCGCTTCAGCGGCTAGTTGAGCATACTGCAGTTTCTTCCTCTCATACGCCTCATCTACAGCAATATACAAGACAATATCTGGTCGAAGGTTAGCGGTGGCAACCTCAGGTGGAAAAATAAGCCGCTGACCAACATCTGCCAGCATTTTCCAGTCTCTAGCAGCTTCCAGTTGTCCTGGGCGAGGCTTGGTTTTAACACCTTTTCTTGGCAGTTGCTCTCCTGGGCAGAGGAATGTTGTCTTTTGTGTGTAATGTTTTAATGTTACGCTTGTCTTCCAATGCTAAGGCCAAACATCGTAGCACCTGGTCATGGCGCCAAGTAAACTGTCCTTGGCTAAGAGTCACCTTACATCCTGTCAAAATGTGCCTTAATGTTGCAGGTGATGAACACAAAGGACATGAGGGATCCTCTCCTACCCAGCGGTTTACGTTCTGTGGTGATGGGAGAACATCATATGTTGACCTGATGAGGAAACTGATCCTACTCTGTTCCATTGTCCATAGGTCTTGTCAGCCGATCGTGCGTTATACCACACTCTCCCATCTCATCCATTCTCCTTGCTTGGCCTGGGAAACAGCCTTTACGCACCTCATCATCTCCTCCTGCTTTTCACCTCACCTGAGACCAAGACCCTGATATCATCGATTGTTTCTCTGTGTTTCTTTACTTCAGTGTTAAGCATGCGTTATATGAAAGTTGAAGAACTCTACAAAGTTATAGTAATTTAAAGAGCTAACTTGCAGTAAAATGTATTTAATTTCTCTACAGATTCAAGAATTGGAAACTGAAAATACAGAACTAAAAAAGCAAGTGCAAGTTATGCAGGAACAGTTAATGCTCACTAAAGTATGCCCGGTAAGTTTATAAAATAAAACGAAGAAGAAAGAAAGAAAATGCATTCAAATTAGTTCTACTAGTTTGTACATGTGTTAAGCATAAAAAATGCCTTCAGTGGTTGTACACATTTTGTGTTATATTCTTGCTTTACAGTTATCAACATTGTCATACAATATTTGAGTTCAAAGGTTGATAAAATATTTCATTTGCATTTTGCAGTGGTCTAATTTTACTTTTTGTCTGTTGTTCAGAATATATTGTTGATTTTATATAAATTATCAAGATTGGAAGTTAACAAAAGTTCAAGAGCTGTAATACTAACGGTTTCTGGGAAAGATTTCTCAAATGTATGAAGGAGAAGATATAAATAAATGAGCAGTTTATCATGTCTGCAAGCAACAATGAAAAAGAAAAATGATAAATTCTTGGATGGATCCAACAATAGACTCATACAGTCTGCAAATTAATTATTGGACACATACAAGAAGCCAGCCATGACAATCCAAGCATAAAGCCTAAATATATTCACTTGCAAGCTGATGGCTTCTATGCTGTAGTGTATATCAATGGTGTACTCCACTGTGTTTAATGCTATATAAACTTTACAGGTGGTCTGAATAGAATGTGTGCAACATCATTAACGATTCACATTCAACTCCTATTCTTTGACCTCTGATTCAAGGTCTGGTATATATAAAACATGTATACATTGTCTTTCAATCACTATTGATTCAGCTAGGGGAGCCTCGTGGCTTTTGACCTTTTAATCTAATTTACCATCTAGTGATCGTTCACTTTGTTGCGCTGTAGCGACCCCTATTGGTTAGAAGCCTGACAAATCCAGGCTGGGCCTCGCTACCAGAGTAGTAGTTTGGAAACATTGTAAATGACAAAACAAACCTGATGCTATTCTTGTGGACAAGCAAGTTGAATAAGCATGAAGGAGTACTGTTCACAGAAATACACTGAGCAAAAGTTTACTTCTGTTTTTTTTTTTTTGTTAATTGTTAAATTTGGAAGTCCATGGCTTAAGCAGAATCTAGGATGACATCCACATCTGTGGTTTAGGTTCTTAAGCAGTAATGTTAGTAGTACATGAAGAAAAAAATAACATTTTAATAGCAGTTTGAGAGCTGATAAAAAGTGGTTTGGTTCTTAAACCATTACTGCATAAGTTATTGGAAGACATCCAGGCCTAGATGACCAGAGGAAAAAACAGCAGAGGGCCTAAGAACAAGCCTTGTGAAATTCAGGAATCAGAAAAAAAGATTAGGCATTTAAAAAACTAACCAAACAAACAAACCAAAAAAAGAAAATCAAGCCACAAGGTTATGTAAATGAATATTAAGACCGATTTCATCAAAGGATGATAAATGCTAAAGAATGCAAGGTTTCAAGTCTGCTATTAGAAGAAGAACATTAGTAATACTGATCAAGTTGGTTCTGTGAGCCTTACAACTTGAAAATTGTGTACATGTATGGTACAGTTTATCTTCTGTTAGAGAGGTACTCTGCTATATAATATAAAACATTTTTTAATCTGCAGATGTGGAACTCTATATGTGTCTCTCCCATAGGACTCTGTGCAGGGGGGCCAGGGGGGCCATGCTCCCCCCCCCCCCCCCCTCAATTTTGATAAAAGAAACACATGCAGAACAGAAAAAAAAACGCTTGTCTAGCACACAGTGTTTAGTTGCAGTTATACTCTGCATATACATTTACTGTTGAAACAAAAGTGCATTCCTGAAAACCGTTGCAACCCATCCTCCCGGCTACACACTCACCCCTGGACCATGGCCCCTGCACTTTTAGACAGGCTCCAGCGCTGGTAGGGAAGAGGTAACAAAACTGTGGTTGCGTTGTTTTGGTTACCAAATAGCATCATTTTCAACATTAGTTATATTAATACAGATGTTCATTTTCTTGAAAGTAACCATATGGAAAAGTCTCAAGGGAAATTACTGAGTTCTCTCAATTGTATTGGTACCAATACATCTACTTTTTTAGGGTTGAAAGCTCTTTTTAATGCTTGATAATTAATTAATTTCACAGAGGTTTACATTTTGTTTTTAGAATAAATGAATAGATAAATGCATACATAAATAAAACATTGAAGAGACAAGAGAGCAAAGTTATCATTTTGTAGTTTTCTGCCATTATTGAAATACTTCTGACAACAAGAAAACCAGTCCATAAACTTAATACAACAATTGTGGTAGTTTCAAACCTATTAAATTACATTTAAAATTGAAATTGCTTAGTAGATATTGTTATGGATATGATTCTTCTGTGCCAAATTTAAATATGATATTATTAGGAGACACTCTTAATATTTTTCCTATCAAAAAATAGAAATCACTGAACACCTGAAATGAAACACTTGTGCTAAAATGATGTACTTCCTTTTCAGAAATGTGTATACAGTATCTGTTTGTTTGTTTGTTTGTTTTAACACCTCAGAATTTCCTCTTTCTGTGGTTTCTTCACAGTTGCTGCATATAAATTCTGCTAACCAACAACACGTGCTTGAAAGACCTTCGTCTCTCTTCTGGTGTCATAATATGATGTCCGCTTCTTATTTAGAAATCTCTTCCATTACACTTACTCCAATGAGCTCTCCTGAATCCAACTTATCCACTGGGCTACTAACTCCACCTCCCTCTAAAAGCACTCTACCAAAAGCTGTCAGTGGATACAGTATTCCAAGGCCTCGTGTAATCCTGCAGTCCAGTATCTCTTGTCTGTGCTATTTGTCTGCAATACGCACAGTTATTATGCGCTTGTGTATCCAACACCCATTTGGCACAAAAACTTTGATGCTGCCACATGCAATGCAAATGGTATAAATGTGTGTATATCTACAATTTGGTATGTGCTTCTTGATGAAGATATAAAAAAAATTAAAATTAAACATGATGGTGGATAATAATTGTGTGGCTTGTTTGTTATCTTGCTCTGCCAGCATTTGGTTACTTGCGTGTTTTGTCATGAGTTTGTGAAGTCATGTGCATATTGTTTTTTGTGGGCATTTATAACCTTAATGTTTCTTAGTTCAAGTAATCTAATTTTACATTCATGAAACAAATGTGTTTGACTGCTGCTATTTTGATTTTGGGTAATTCTCTGTATGTTTTTATTCCAACCCTTTTAATTATGAGTACAGTGTGAGATGACTACTGCAATTCTTTTTTTAAAAAAAATAATAAGCCCTCAACAGCAGTACTGCCTAATTTGCAGTGTTTCCTGTTTTAAAGAAAATACTAAAAGACAAATGTCTGATTCCAGGCAGGCAGCGTGACAGTTAAATCTCCACCTACAGACATCTTTGACATGGTTCCATTCTCACCAGCCTCACCTGTATCACCAGTACCAGCGAGTAATGGTATGCAGCCACCTGCTCTCCCTAGAAGATCTAATGAAACTGGTAAGTTCTGTGGTGCTTACTGTCATTTGGTTATTTACACTAATGATCATACATGATTAACATTTACTTAATATATCTGTAAAAAAAAAAATCCAATTGAAATACAGACGCTCTTATCCAGGGAGACTTACAATTGTTACAAGATATTACATTATTTTTACATACAATTACATTATTTTTTTACACATTATTTTTACATACAATTACCCATTTATACAGATGGGTTTTTTACTGGAGCAATCTAGGTAAAGTACCTTGCTCAAGGGTACAGCAGCAATGTCCCCCACCTGGGATTGAACCCACGACCCTCCGGTCAGGAGTCCAGAGCCCTAACCACTACTCCACACTGCTGCCTCGCAGGAAACTGATCAATTATGTTTGACTTTCCTGGAGGTTGGGCACAATTTATTTTTTTCGCTGGAATTGGTTTGATCAAAAGTATACTCTGCAGGGCCACATCTGTTTTACAGCACTGGGAATTCCCCTGGATAACGCCAACCACTTAAGTGGCTGCTTCATGAAATCCAGCTGTGGCGTCTCCCGGCAGATTAGAATGTAGGTTGATCTGATAGGTTCAAAGAAACCAAATGCTGTACATATTTTACAGTATATCTGCATAAGGATTAACTCTTGTAGGGCTTGAAAAAAATACATGAAGTCTGAATAGTGTGGTACTGTAGTTCAGTTTAGTTACCTGGAACAATTATTATAATTATTATTATTATTATTATTCAAATTTTAAAATAGAAAACGAACTGTAAAATAGCTTTCATGACCCTCTGTTTTTATTATTTCTGTCGTCTTTTAGAAAAAGATCTTTTTGGCGCTGAACCGTTTGACCCCTTTATCTGTGGGGAAGCAGACTTTCCACCAGACATCCAGTCCAAGCTGGATGAAATGCAGGTGACTACTTGTTTGTCTGTAATATAAACTATTTCCATTCATATATACATGCTTGTCTTACCAGCAGCAGACAGAGTTCAAATCTTTAAAGAAATGAAACACATGCTAAGACATGCCTATTCTTCCTGTGTATCTACTGTAAGAAAATAGGAAAAACTCATGCATTCCTCCTAGTAATATATCTTGTTTTAATAATGTTTTACGATGAAAGACACTTGGAGAAGGGTTTTGTTCTGCTTACCATTGGTCTACTGAATATGTTTTTGGTGCTTTCAATGCTGCTAAGTATCATTTATTTTGGAAAACAGAATGAGGTTATCTGTCAAAAATCCCATTGCAATTAATTGCTCTCAGCTCTGCTTGCTATAAAAATGCCATCCTTCCGTAACAGTCAGAATAGCACACTGAATCAGAACTGTTAGCTTTGACGCCTTATATTCAGGGCTTGAGTATATGAAGAATTACCCTGTTAATTCTTCATTCAGGTTAAAAGACCTTTCCACTTTTAATTTGCTCTTTGCGTCTGATCATTAAACCCTGCCTGATTGAGTGGGCAGAGATAAGCAAAGCTAAGTGCATGCTAGCTGAATGTCATATGCTACGACAATCCTTATCTGCACAGTGGGCTCATGTTTAATAGCGATTCAGACAAACTTACAGAGCTAGATCACTACAGGTTTTACATATTCACAATAGCTGGGTTATTACAGTATTGTGGGCACTCATTAAAATAATACACCAAAAAATGTAAGCCTGAACTATATTGTGTAAGAACATAGATAGTTGAACTACCAAATGGAGAGGGATGATGTGCAGCATATACTGTAAGGTACTCGTTGGTTAAATTGGTTTATGAAGACTTGTCTTTTCTGTATTATCCAGGTTTCACCATGTCTGAGTGAAAGCTACACTATGTTAATACTTTGTGAAATAAGGTTCACACTGACCACAAGCCAGTTTAATTTGGAGGGCACAGTATAATTAAATTGTTATGGGTGATCCAGATGAATTGTGTTGGCACATAAACAAGGCTTTTTAAAATAGTTTATCGGAAACGGAAATGTTTCACAGTTTCTATATTTTCTTATACATTAAATACTTTTTAGCCACATTTACAGAGTGTTGAGCTAGAAGCAGTGTGTGTTTTTAAAAAACGTAGGTTTGAGTTTCACCAAACATTTTGCTTCTTGCTTCGTTCCTAAATGTCTGTTTCTAATCATTCTTTCATCTTTTTTTCCTTCTTTGCCTGGCAGCGTCAGAGATGGTTTGTACGTTATTTACGTTGTTTAGAACAATTCATTTTGAAAAATATCTAAGCTTTTTCACATTTATAATGAAAATAACTTTTTCTTCTGGCACTGTTTCAGTGCATGGATGTGTTTTGTTTGTTTGCACATAATAACCTGCTAAAGCATTTCATCTCATGAATTGTGGTTCAGTAAATGTAAATGTTAACCAATAAGTTCCAGTTATATTTACATCACTTTTACACGAGAGACCAGCATAAATTCATAAAGCGCAATAATTTACAATGCTACAGATTTGTTTTTACATGTCTTTTTATTCCATGTGTTCCTTTAATACAGTTACAATGCTACAGTATATTACCACTGTGAAACCTTCAGAGTGTTTAATGATTAAGTATTCAGAGACAAAACAGAATGTACCTTGTTAGTCTCATATAAGGCAGAACTTGAATAGCATATCCTTTTTTTTCTCTCTCCAGTGTTTCATTAATTGGCTCGCTCCTAAATCACTCTTTCCAATGACACAATTTGCAGCCAAGTAGCTTGTCTCAACAGCAGGGTTCACCCCAGGCCTTTTCAGCCGGGCGCCCGGCAAAGTGGCTGTTGCCGCTCGGCTAAAAAAACCTGATCCGCCCATCTTGCAGATGCTACTGGATTGATTGCGCTTCTGGCAGACAAGATCACTTGCATGTTGCTGGGTGAAAGAAAAAAAAAAATCTTGAAACCACATGACAGCTGTGTTATGTCTTGACACAACATTTAACCAATCAGAGAGTTGAAGGGGCGGGTTTTCTGTTTTAAGCACTTCGAGAGGCTAAAACGTTAAAAATGACTGCTAAAAAAATAACTATTTATTTTCAAAGCAAAAATAATGACAATGAATGCAGGGTTTTCAAAATAAGCCGGCGATCAGCGCAATCCACCGCCTAATACTATATTTGCGCCGACTACTTTATTCTAAAAATATTAAGATTATTTTTGGGTATTATCATTCAGTCCATTTTTTCTCGTATTATTGTACTGTAAGATGATATATAGTACATAATAGCTATACATATGCACCAACAAAAAAAAAAAGCTTATTCCTTTTGTTGTGATATCGTAAAAATATGTACCCAGGTGCTTGTGAGAGACATTGGGGGTTCATGTATAGAGGCTGTATGCCTTTAAGAAGAAAGGCGTGATAGGATATCAGCTGACCTATAAATGCTTAAGTGCAGAGGTGCTGGATTATTACTCCGGTTTCATGCAACAGTAAAGCAGCACCCATACTGGACGCGAGCGAGCAATGTGAGCGAGCGAAGTCGTCGACTTGGAAACGATCCAAAAGACTGGAAATAAACACATAACCCCACCCATGCATTCCTATTCAACATATTAGAGATGGGCTGTCCCATTACAAAACAGGTCTTGTTTTGATAAAAGGTTACCACCATGATCAGTGGTGTAGTGCTATATTATCTACCCCTGCAGTCCCTATTTCCCCATACACTCAACAGAACCGCAGTTTGTTAGGGTATTTGAAAGGGTTAACAAGTGTACCAATTGATTACAAATTCAGATAATCAGGTATTGCAGTATTATTGTAAAGCAACTAGACTTACAACTATTTATATTAAAGATAAATAAATACACAAATACTGTACATATTTTCACAACCAGTTTCATACACTAATACACACATTAAAACACCATAATTATTATTATTATTATTAATCCTATGCGTAACACTCCCCCACTCCGCCTTCTCGTATATTGAATGGTTTGGTCCAGAATCAGCTTGTCTCACTGTCCTATTGCAGCCGCTTAAGAGTGAATGATATTGAGGTTTTGAAACAGAAGTGCATCTGTTTGCAAAAAAAGATATGTAAGGCCACAGGTACCCTTTATTTGCTTGTTGCGATTGAGTTTTATCTTTTAAATAAATGTTTCGCTTATTTTATCTACATTATTTCTTATATATGGGTCTAAAAATAAAAACTGTTCCAATTTTTACATCTAATTGTAAAACGCTGACACCTCAGCACAGCGTTAATACAGGTTCCCTTCACCTCTCTACATTACTCACACCTGTTGTTCCAGACCAGGCACGCTATATTCAAACTTTTTTCATTATTTATCTCTCAAGGGTTTCGTATGGTTATTGTATTCTTCGCTTATTTGTATGCGTTATACAAATGTATATCTCCATATAATAATAGGAGCAAAACCGTTCAATATTCTACACGTGAATTACGGAAGTGGTGCTCTCCCTGCCCAAGAGGCCAGTCCCGCCTGTGGTAGTTCGCCTTGGTGTCCCTGCTGTCCCAAATGCAAAGATAGCAGGGAAACTTGGTAAAACCGCCTTGGAGACCCATCAGGAATGCCATCATTTTGAAGTCTCCTATGACCTTGATGCCATCTCAGAAAAATGCAGATATGTATCCACTTAGGCAGCTGGAACTAAACTGAACTGGTGGGCTTAAGGCCCCTGTATTTATACTACTATTTATATTACTGGAAAGTTCTAGAAAGTTCTAGAAGTTACTCCAAGTTTACTCAGCACTGAATCTATCTGGAATGTTCTGGAAAATAGGTCAATTTCAAAATATCACTGTCCTGGTCACAAAAGCAAAGTTTGTGGGGAATAATAGCCATTTTCTATACTTTTGAGGCATAAGCAATTAGGAAATAACACTTACTACCCAGGAACCAAAAAAAAATAAATAAATTGTTACACGGTGTAATCAAACTGAACTTGGTAATGTTGGGATGTGTCACATAGAATGCAAACGTATTGCTGGCTTTCTTTTTCAACATATAGAATAGTAGGACCTCGATAATATTTTTGTTTGTTTGGTGAATCTCTTTATGCATATGTTCACTTTATGTGTATGTAAAGACATTCTTTTTGTCACAGATTTGTGCCACAGAAAAATTTATTGAACAAAACATTATTTATCATAAAAAAAAGAAAGGCCATAGCTTTCAAGGGTGTTAACCTTGCTTCTGATTGGTCAGTTTCATTCCATTCATTCGCGCGACAATTTATCCCGCCCCTGTGCAATTTATTGTTTTGTATTTGTTTGTTTTATGATTTATGTATTTATATGACAGCGAAGCGCCGCGTGTTTTGTTATTGTTTATTTAACAAAAGGTTAGTGCTCGTCCTCTGCCAGGAGTGATTAATTAACTCGTGCAGATTGTGACCGAGGGGTAATAGAATAATTACTTGAATAATTACTATCCCTCGGCCACGATATATAAACCTGCAGCTCTTCAGGTGGTGGGTGTTCAGAGGAGGAACGAGAGCAAGAGCAGAGAAGAGAGAGAGAAATTTAAAATAGCAGATAAATACAGGATCAGTGAAGGCTACCTGTATTGTTTAGTGTTTTGTGTTCGTGACTTGTTTAAATATTTATTTGGATTTTTGTTATTTAAAAATAAACGACACACGGTCCTGCAGTACCTACCTGGTGTCAGTTTTTCCTTCCTGCATCTGGCCTGATGTCACCACTTAGCCACCCTGTCACAACGTGCATTAACAAAATGCTCTGAAAACTTAACTTTAAAAAACAATTTAATGAGGCAATAAGCTCAATAACTGAGCTAAAAAGGAAGTGAAAAGGTTACCTTTTTTTTTTTGTGAACTCCAATAAACCTACGTTATCTTTCCCCAGTCAAATCGTAAAGTGCCTAAATAAGCACAGTCATTTACAATAATAAAAAACAGTAATGAAAAAGAAAATGTAGAACATAAAAAAGCGCAACCAGATATAGTCAACGAAAGACAACACATTATTCAAATTATTTGTTGTATTATATATTTAAAGTATGGCAAGTTTATTTTTCCGTTAAAAGTGCTCCCAGTTGTACAGAATTCCTGGGGAGAACCCTGAACAGTCGATTAAGTTTTTGTAATAAAAAGCGACATAAAGTATAGGAAAACGTCAAACTGGTGGAAAATAATTGTTCAGTCATCCTATCTCTTTTTTTGACAATTTTTGTTAACCTAATGTGAAGGAAATATCCATCCAGGAGGTAACTGTCCCCTCAGGGTTAGAGAACATTATCCTAACCAAAGGCATATAAGACCTGGGAATTTATACTATATCAATTTTAATCTTGTCAAGGAATGTTTGCTATAAACATCATTATTACACTGCTTATTAATGCACATTTAAATTATATTATTCTTCCTCTGGTGGACATTGTTTAGAAATGAGAAATTACATACTCAAAATACAGGAATTTACATGAATACAGAAGACACTTTTCCATTTAACCTATATTAACACTTTCCTTGCATTACTGTGTCGGCATTTAGGACTTTACTGACATAGGAGATTTTATTAAACATACCAGTTAAACAATATGTATACATTTAAAAAATATATGTGCAAAAACATCTTGTGAAAGAGATTTAAATGGAAAATATCAAAATATCCTGATCACAGATGTTTTTTTAAAGTATTTTACAGCACTGTGGAATAACCCTGAATTGCTTCACGTAGTCTTGGTTATCCCAGTAAAAATAAGAGGTTGCTGGAATCCAGGTGACTTCCCTGGTACTGTAATATCACAACAAGAGATCCACCTGTGGCTTATCCCAGCTGGGTATATGTTGATAAGGTCAACCCCTTTATCTATGTAAAGTTAGTTTTTACTACTAATGCTTTCGCTCAGCATTTAATAAACAGAACAGAAAATAAAAGGTTTTAAACACAAAAACAGGACACAGCACTATACGCCAAAATAAAGAGACAAACAAAACAAACACGGTGAGTGAAACACTTATATTTACGTTCTTACTTTCTTTACTATTTAGTTTCTCCTTCTCCACACTCGTTCTCCACTCACCGAACACCCAACCCCGACTGAATGAAATGTGCATCTATATATACTGTTGTGCTGGGATTCAATTACTAATCAATTATTCACTTGAATCCCAGCACGTGAATTAATTCTGTGCAACCCCGTGCTCACATATTACTTTTAACCAGCACGTGAAGTGATTTGTGCCCTCCTCGTGCCTAAATACAAATCTACACTTTTTAAATACACGTGAAACACGCACCCGTTTATATCCCGTGTACCAATGACTATACACCAACATTTACACACGCACGCAACATACAACACATAATATGCACACAGGGGCGGGGCACATTGCCACAGTGCCATAATTAAAAGAGTAACAAATAGTGTTGTTTTTTTTTGTTTATTTTTTAATAAATTAATCGCAAGTATTGTAGTATTTTAACTGTTGTTATCTCAAGCTTCACAGTAACAACATTGCTGATTACTTATGCGTTACTGATTTCTTAGAATCGGGCGTTTTTACTTTTTGTTGATAAGGAGTGTGCAAAAGAGGGTGTTTGTTTTGTTGGGGCTTACGAGTTTGAGTAAAAGCAGATGTGGAATGCTTACAGCTGTCAGCTGTGGCTAATGCTACAATATCTATGATTCTTTAGAATGCATTACCACAGAGGGGTCATTTTAAAGTTTGAACATGTTCTACAGTATACAAGAAATGTTTATATTTACACCAAGACATTTTCTAGTAGACTTATTTCAATGAAGTCATGGTTTAAAAAGACTGAAAGGCCAAGTGAAATAAAGAACTGGAATACAATCAGGTCACAGGCAATCGGAAAAGAAGCGTATACAAACTGAAAATATTACCACATGGAAGATGCTATGAATACATGACGGGGAATACCCTCAGATGAAGAGACCAGATAATCTGGAAAGCCGGTGTCACAGGATATGCTAAAGTCTGATGAGAGGCCGCAAGAAAGTAAAGCATCTGATTGAAAAGAAATAAAGTTTTGATAAAAGAGAGTTAAAGTTATGAGGCAAGAAGCAGCATGCGATAAAATATTACCGTAGCTGAAATGAACAGTGTTTTACATGTTGTGTATTCGCATCTTTAAACTAAAAACAAATTAAACACATGCTACAGCCCCTAATCCTACTTGATTCCTGATGTATACAGTATGTCCCCCTCGCCATTCATTTTTTTTATTGTAACAGAAATACATGTTAAATGCTCACAGCTTTCCCCACCCTGAGAACCATTTATTGTTTCAACCTACAGATCAACGTTTTGGCTCAAAACTCTTTCCCCTGGCAGCATTATTAAAACATTTGGCAGTTGTTCAGATTGAGAAATGAACCAGATGTTTTTGATTGTTAACTTATTTCTTCCTTGTTTTACAGGAGGGGTTCAAAATGGGACTAACACTAGAAGGCACTGTGCTTTTTCTTGACCCCCTAGACAGTCGCTGCTGATGCCAAGTTGACATTTTGTTGTATTCATGTTTTATGTTTTGAAAGTGCACATTTTGATTGAGAGTTTAGATGCAAGGTTTTGCATCTTTAAATTAAAAGTCTGTGTCAAACACTACACCTTCAAATGTGTACAGTAACAGTGTCTCACAAAATGTTTTTTTTTTTTTTGTAAGCACTACATTCAAGGATTGAGCAAGCTGTACATGCTCACAGTAAAGGTCACCTGTGTAATTAATTTAATAGGGAGGATACGCTGGTTTCTTACTCAGACTTTGTACAGTCATTGTTCCACCATAAACAGGACAAGTCTGACCAAACTGCGAGCTTTAATTATGTACAGTACATGTCTTATGATAACAAAAGGAACTTGGCAGTAACAGTTTAGTTTACTTGTCGTACTATCTTTCCGTTGCCATATGTTCAGCTCGCTTCTAATCATCATTACTTTTAAAGGTTCTGGGCCATATTTACAAAACTTTAAGGATAAATATTTACAAAACTTTTGTGAAAAAGGCCCAGTGTTGCTATAAGGATTTTGGTAGGTTTGACTGTATGTTGTCAGGGTGCGTTTTATTACTGAAGGTTTTCCACATTAATGTTTTGATGAACTGTAAATGTCTGTTGCCTTCTATGTTTCATATTACACTTGGTCTGAGTACCGTCTTACACCAGAAAGCACTTTTTAAATATCTTATGCATACAAAAAAGTGAGCTCATCCTTTTGTAGAATATTTTGTCAAAGTCACTATAAGAAACCTTAACTGTCATCACTCCATAGTATAGTTTTTGGTATTTTTTATTTTCAAATAATAGCATTCTTCGAACTTGTCAACTGCCCAGTATCCAAAAAGAATGAAAAATATATACTTTTATTTCATAATTTAGAAAAACACAGTTGTCACTGCAGCCCATAGTGGTACCCTAAAGAAAACCAGACCAGGTTTTATATGACTATACACTCGGTCTTTGGCCTTGCAGAACTGCAATTCAGTTTAATATTTGTGCATTTACAGTAAAGACTGGGTGTTAATGTTTGGTGCACTAATTTGTATTTCTTTAATACCACCACTGTTAACTTAGCATTATTTTATGAATTATGACTGGATTGAGGTAATCTGAATGTTTCTGTCTAAAGTAATGATAATTTCTGCCTATAAAAGCAAAATTGATAGATTATGGCAGTATCAGACCATTAAGTACAGAACCATATGTTAATGGAAAAGAGGAACTGAATAGTTCACCTGTATAAAACTACACTAATCTGGACCTTAAACCCAGATTCAAATACAAGGTTTGTGCTGACCGCGGTCAAGTTCTTAAAAATCCCAAATAGTATGTGACCTGTAATATTGCCACTACAAAGCTTAGTTAAATACTCAATAGAAACTGCAGGCAATTTCAACATTTTAGCAGCTGTAATTGAATGTACCTTATGTTAACAGTATGCATTTTTAACACTGAATTGGCACACATCCTGGCTTTATTCACATCACAAAAATTAATTGGCAAAACTATTAGTTGGCCAGGCCAGAAATGCTTAAATAGATTTACTAAAACCCAGTTAAATAACAATTGTTAAAGTAATCCAAACATGAAGTTTCTTGATTGAAAAACAAATATTAACTTTTCTTCAGTTTTTACCATTATAATTCTGTTCAACATCTGAACATACAGTACAAAGTGTCAATTTGTCTTAAAGGGTTTGTGCACTTGTAGTCAAATGCGTGTATGCTTTTGTAGTATTAATGTTTTTAAATGTATATATAAGTTCAGTATTACAGACTTCCGTTATTGTATTTTACAAAACAAGCTTACTTTAATATAATTTACAAATGATCACAGTTTATATAGAACTGTGGATGTAGTTTAAAAAATCAGTTATCCACAATTTATTTTATCTTTTATATACTAAAGCTATTTTAGTGGCCAAAAAAAGTTGATTTTTTAAAAAGAAGCTTTGTATTTTTAACTGTATTTTGCAAATTCATTCAAATTGAAAGGAACAGTTTTATCACAAATGAACTCACCAGTGTGCTGAAATTAAGTATGGTTAACTGCACAGTTTTCTTAAAACATTAATCTTTACCAATTATTTTTATAAGTCAATGGATTTGTGAATGTTAATGATATTGATATGAACAGAACACACACTATGAAAAGTTGATGTCAGTGCATGTGAGCTCCAGAGTGGCAAGCACACAGTTCAATATATTCCTTTGTAATAATCTGAAGTGTATGGATTACATTTTGCCTATATTAAATCACTTTGTGAAAAAAATGCAATGGCTTGAAAATGTTCTTTTTCAGTATGCAATGTCTTGGTGAGTACATAGACATTTCTGGTATTTAGGGGTCAATTTGATTAACCTATGCTCCATCTGGTAAGCAACAACAGCATCGTGCAGCACTTGGGGATCCCTGGATTTCCTCAACCTCTTATCTGTGGTTCCCTTTCAAGTACGAAATATAACCATTCCCGAATGAGCATTTACCTCCTAAAGACACACAACCTGAATAAGATAAAACAAAGGTGCTCAGCCGAGTCTGTGACGCAGTCATACCTGCCCACGAGGGTACAAAATCACTGCGCGCACAGATCTCGGCGCCATTTTTATTTCAAGAACTGACCTGGCAGGAGAGCCTATTCCGCAAAAAAAATGATACTGTTTCCTTTTGGTGCTAGCACCGTGATGGAAACTGATACAGCTAACGGATGGTTTTGCATTTTTTCTTCAGTCTTCCACATCATCCACAATATTCAGGACCAATAAATATGAATATAATATTATTCTTTTATCTTAAAGCTTTTTTTTGTGAAGAATTGTGTTTTACATTGATCACTTTTCTAAGAAATGTAGGGTTTCTGAAATATTCACAGTACAACGCTGTGTATGGGGATTTATAGTAACATTCACAAAAGGTGGTGCCATTTTAGAGAATTGTCAGACAGGTTATAAGAAGCTGAATGTCACAATATAATCCAATTTTTGATAGGCAGACTGAACCAAATAGGATGATTTTGAACACCAACACGGTGTGGGGGTTACAGTGGCTCTCAAAAGTATACACCCCCCTTGGACTTTTCCACATTTTATTGTGTTACAACATGGCATCAAAATGGATTTAATTAGGAGTTTTTGCCACTGATCAACACAAAAAAGTCCATAATGTCAAAGTGAAAAATAAAATCTACAAATTGTTCTAAATTAATTACAAATACAAAACAGAAAATAATTGATTGCATAAGTATTCACCCCCTGGAGTCAATATTTGGTAGAGGCACCTTTGGCAGGAATTACAGCCATGAGTCTATTTGGATAAGTCTCTACCAGCTTTCCACATCTGGACACAGTAATTTTCAACTCTTTCCACATATTCTCAATTGGATTGAGGTCCGAGCTTTGACTGGGCCACTCTAGGACATTGAACATTTTGTTTTTAAGCCACTCCAGTGTGGCTTTGGCTGTCTGTTTGAGGTCATTGTCCTGCTGGAAGATGAATCTTCTCCCAAGTCCCAGGTCTCTTGCAGACTTCAGCAGTTTTTCCTCCAGGATTTCTCTGTACTTTGCTGCATCCATTTTGCCCTCTATCTTCACAAGCTTTCCAGGCCCTGACGCAGAGAAGCATCCCCATAGCATGATGCTGCCACCACCATGCTTCGCGTGGGGATGGTATTCTCAGGATGATGTGCGGTGTTAGGCTTATGCCAAACATAGTGGTTAGCGTTAAGGCCAAAAAGATAAAGAATCTTCTTCCACTTGGTCTCAGAGTCTCCCACATGCCTTCTGGCAAACTCTAGTCGAGATTTGATGTGAGTTTTTTCAACAATGGCTTTCTTTTTGCCACTCTCCCATAAAGGCCAGTTTTGTGAAGCACCCGGGCTATTGTTGCCGTATGCACAGTGTCTCCCAGCTCAGCCGTGGAAGACTGTAACTCCTTTAGAGTTGCCATAGGCTTCTTGGTGGCCTCCCTGACTATTGCCTTTCTCGCCCGGATACTCAGTTTTTGAGGACGGCCTGTTCTAGGCAGATTCACAGTTGTGCCATATTCTCTCCATTTCTTAATAATGGACTTTACTGTGCTCCGGGGGATATTCAGTGCCTTGGAAATGTTCTTATATTCTACCCCTGATTGGTGCTTTTGAAGAACCCTATGCCAGATTTGCTTTGAATGTTCCTAAGTCTTCATGATGTAGTTTTTATTAGGAAATGTACTAACCAACTGTAGGACCCCCTAGAGACAGGTGTATTTAACCTGAAATCATGTGAAACACCTTAATTGCACACAGGTGCACTCCATTCAACTAATTATGTGACTTCTAAAGACAATTGGTTGCACCAGAGCTTATTTAGGTGTGTCATAGCAAAGGGGGTGAATACTTATGCAATCAATTATTTTCTGTTTTATATTTGTAATTAATTTAGAACAATGTGTAGATTTTATTTTTCACTTTGACATTATGGACTTTTTTGTATTGATCAGTGGCAAAAACTCCTAATTAAATCCATTTTGATGCCATGTTGTAACACAATAAAATGTGGAAAAGTCCAAGGGGGGGTGAATACTTTTGAGAGCCACTGTAAGTTTGAAAACCAGACAGATATACTAGAGACATGTGATGACCTGTTAAGATGTTTCCCTGTTTTATTGAAACCTTCTGTTTGGTTCACTGTTACCAAGGTAGTAGGTATTTTTTTCTTTTTTGTAGATTGCTTATCATACTGTAGAGGCTGTTTGTTTGAATTAACTTTGACAGTATTATGGGAAGAGTTGAGCCTCTAAAGTTAATATACCGAGGAATGTGGACATTTCCTTATGTGAATACAATTCTGGTGACTAGAGTTTCATACACTATGTCTGTTTAATAAGAAAAGAACACTGCACAATATAGTGTATCCTTTTGGTGTACAGTCACTATAAAACTTGACGGTTTAATTTAATGTTTCAATTGTAACTTCAGCTACATCATATAAAACTGCTGTTTTGTGTGGGTATAAATATATTTAAACAGTAAAGAATCTTTAATTAAGACTACATAAACATGTTACTTCTTAAGTCTAATAAGGCAAAGAAACAACATTTTTTTCTGATACAGAGCTTGACTTGCACAAATGATGCATTGGCAGGACTTTTCTGCTGGAAATCACATCAAAGCCAAACTCTACTCTTTTTCATACCATATAGGGCTCGGGACTTTTCAAACTTTCAAATGAATACCATAATCAGACCTATAACTTTGGATAGATTGTCATAAAGAGTTAAATCCTTTGAACAAGGCTCTGACAAAAGAGAAAGTGTTGTGTATTCATACAGTTAGAGATATTCCATTCAAATGGTTAGAACATAATGTATACAGTGTGTAATGGCCAGACATTAGGAAACATTTAAAAATACTTTTATAGTTATAGTTCACTCATTTATCTCCTTAACCTAAAAGCAGAAGGTTCCAGAATTATCTTTAATGATGAAACACGAGACTGAAGTGGACAAGTAAGTATTTTCCATAAAGCGTATTTGGGGGAATACAGTATACTGGGTATTGCAAAGCGTTTTGGATTTACAATATGTTTTGTCGAAGATGTACACTGTGGGGGTTATTTACAAAAGTTGTTTGTGTGCAAAAGGGTTATTTAAGTCATGTTGGTAGTATAAATATACATTCATGTATGAATATGAATTTCTTTGTAGTTATGTCTTAAGCCTTTGCATTTAAGGTGGTCAGAAAAGACACATTTATAATGTCATTTTTAAATAGACTGTAAGCGACAGATGGTTTGCAATTATTAAAAAAAAGCAAAGTGGAAAACATATCTGTAAGTAGCCTAAATGGTTTTCTCCACTGCTGTATGGGTTACATTATGTCACATTATGGGTGCAGAGTTAACTCTTACAGAGTTTTGGAAACAATTGTGTAACTGTCTTCTTAGTAAAGTTACATGATCCGATTAGGTCAACGGAATGAAAGTTGTGTATAAATCAGCTACGTAAACAAAGCAGAACATTTATCAAGTTATAAAAAGTATATATAAAAAAAAAAGTTTTATCCTGACTTACTTACCATAACCCCCTGCATGTGTGAGCTAATGCCAGAAGTGAAACCACTATCTTCCTTGTATTGGTGACCCCATGGAGCTACATTTTCTAGAAAGTTTGTGTGTGGGGTTTGATAACATTATTCACATTCACGGTATTTGTTAAAAATAAATTAACAGCTGTTGACATGAATGCCTGTCACAGTACTTATTCTGATATTCCATAATGAGCCGTTAAATCCACATACATGTGCTCTATTGTTTATCCTGCATTTCCATTAAACCTAATAACATGGTATAAATGGTCTATCATCTACAGCATTGAATGTTTATTTATGGTAATGCTGGTGAAATTTATTTTGAGCACAGTACTGACACTAGGGTACCAACAGTGATAACCCTAGTGTCACATTTAATAAAGAAACCAAAACAAACTAAAAATAAAAGTTTGCCACACAAAATGACGAGCACTAGTCCCAGTAAAAGGAACGTCCTGCTTCAGGAATGTACTACTCTACGGTAACCCTCTCTATACTGTTTTGGGATCCAGATCCCCTAAGCTGACCTACTTCTGTTCTTTTGCTTCTGAAGTCCTGGCCTCCGAGCGACTCCAAGCCATTCCGACGGTCCTGGCTGGGCAATCACCTTCACAGGCACCATCTTGCAGTTAAAGGGTTCCATGGTAGTAGCTTCTGCAGAGTGGATGCTTGATGTCAATGGCATTGCAATAACCTGAGCTGTGGCGCAGCCGGTTTTTGAGCTCTGCGCAGCATCCCAGGACATGCCCCCCCCCAATCCAGACCTCCTGATTAGCTTTACACTGGGCGAGCCTCCTGTGAATTTCCTCCCGTCTTGGTTGACTCAAACAGGTTTTTCTCAAGGATTTGCCTTACTTTGCACCATCCATTCTCCCCTCTATCCTGACAAGCTTCCCAGTCCCTTTCGAAGAGAAGCATCCCCATAACATGATGCTGCCACCACCCTGCTTGACAGTTGGGATGGTGTTGACTGGGTGATGTGCAGTGTTCTGCTTGCGCCAGACATAACGCTTGGGATTTAGACCGAAAAGTTCAATTTTTGTCTCGTCTGACCACAAAACCTTTTTCCACATGTCTGCAGTACCATCTACATGCTTTTTCGCAAACTCCATACGTGCTTTAAGATTAGGCTTTTTGAGTAATGGCTGTTTTCTTGCCACCTGTCCATACAGGCCAGCTTTGTGTAGGGACCGGCTTATTGTTGATGTGTGAACACTGACTCCCATCTCAGACACAGAACTTTGCAGATCTCTCAAGGTCATTGTTGGCTTCAGAGTGAAATCCCAAACCAGTTTCCTGCTTGCCCGGCTGCTCAATTTGGGAGGGCGACCTGATCTGGGTAGTGTCTGGGTGGTATGATGCATCTTCCACTTCTTAATGATGGACTTCACTGTGCTGAGAGGCATAATCAGCGCTTTTGAAATGTTCTTGTAACCTTGTCCTGCTCTGTGCCTCTCTACCACTTTATCCCTGACTTGTTTCGAAAACTCCTTGGTCTTCATGGTTGCTTTGTTGGATCACTATCTGAGTTGCAGCTTGAAAGTCTTTATATAAGGTACCTGAGGGAAATTATCTACAATTTAAACCACTTTGAAAACACACAGGCTGAAACCATTTCACTAATTCTGTGACCTTTCAAACAAATCATTTCCCCCTGAGTTGATTTAGGGCTGCAGTAGCAAAGGGGTTGAATACTTATGCAACTGAGATTTAATCAGTTTTTCTCTGTAAATCTTACTTATTTATATTCTGTATGCATTTTTTAACTTTATCAATGTGCAGTAGTTTGTGTAGATTCTACATGTAAAGTCTAATTTGAAAGCGTCGTGGAGTACGCTCAGGTACCAACAAAATGTGAAACCTTTGCAGGGGGTTGAATACCTCTGCAAACCACTGTACATGTAAAATAGTGTTAAGGTTCCCTCAGGGCAAGATGCAACAAATATCCTTTAGACTACTCGAAACAATGTCATTACTGTACATATTGTTTTCTTTTTCCTTGACTTTTATTTGCTGTCTGTCTTAAATACATAGGGGCATTTATTTTTGGCCTTTATTTTGAGGAGCTCAAAAAAACCATAATAAATCATTCTCATGTACTCATTTTTCCCATTGAAACAACAGCTGAAACACAGATGTTGGTTTGGGTGGGAGGAAAAATTAAGACAAGCTAGATTTCAGTGATATCTAACACCGATGATAGCTGTAACAAAGTGCCTTCAATGTTCTCATGAAACCTATTCAAATATAATGCTGAAATAAATTTAAATTACATGATTGAAACTGAAACCATTTCTCTTTCAGAGGAGACCTGTTGGTTGTATAAAAACCAAAAAAGGAAATCCTGAGCAGATCCTTAGCAATGTCAGCTGTTTATGCATAAATAGGAGCAACATTGTTTTGACCATGAAAATCTACTTAGATACAAGTTGTCTTGAATACTATATTTATATTAACATTTGTAAGCTCCCCTTTTAAATGTATTTTCCTTAAATCTGTCCAAATGCTTTTGAATTCACTACCTAAAGCCCATTCATTCCCATCATATAGCTAGTCGGCATCAGGTTTATAGTGTTAATGAATATGCTGTGAAACCTGGCAAGCCGTTTTCACACAACACTTTTTTTAAAGTTCAGTTTTGTTACTCACTTTCTGTTGGAAAGAAACAAAAATAGTTACAGTGTTGAAATATGTTGACAATTGTATGGCATACATTGATGGTAAACTGTTAAAATACAGTACAAACATTATCAGTAATTTAAAATGGTTATGCAGGAAAGTTTGTATTTTCTAACATTAAATCTAAGTCTGAAGTATGTGTTATTGTTTACAGCTACACAATTCCTATGTTACAGTTTGTGGCAAGGTTTTGGAGAACCTACAGGGTTTGTCAACCCATTAGTAAACGTCCGTCATTATTGGGAATAACTTTTTATCGGTGTTGGATTTAGCCCACACTATGTTTCTTAGTACTTTGTTTCTAGTTAAACTTGCTGAGACTGTCAAGGTTGTGTATGTATATAGATAAAATGAACTATCCCCAAAAAGCGTCAACCCAGCACTTCGTGTTTTTTTAGTACAACTGCTACCATATTGTCAGTATAGCACACACCATTGTATATATTTTAGGAGCATGCATGTGTGTCATATAAATCTGCTCATAATGCATAAGCTCTGCAAGATATTAGTTATAGTATTTCATGTCATTGTATTTCGCTAGTGTAACATACAACATGTCCATGTTGCATATATCTGTGCATTATACACAGGGTGCACATTATGTGTAGAATATTATGGTACATAGGTCTTTTGCACTGTAGCACCATTTTCACAGCAATTGTGTATATTAGACTTGAATATGTCACTGGATCTGATTTTGATACACACTCAAAAGTACCAAAAACCTAATATCTTGGCAGCACTTCAAATCAAGCATGAGCCAGCCCACTTGAAATGACATTTCAAATTCAGCATAAATCTGCACATATTTACTATAGTGCCAACATCTATTAACCCTTTCATTAAACTTAATGTAGCATAGATATAAAGTAAATATCATACTTTTATAAGATTTGTCAGCATGAAACAGAAAAGCCAGGGTCGAGGAAGAAAAATAGGATAGATTTACAACCCTTACATAGTACTGTCTGGAGTGCTGACTTTGCAGAAAGAAACATTGCTACAGTATGTTTTGCCAAATGACTCACTCTACTTTGATAATCCAAACCGCAATAATTCCTAATGCAGATTTCTAACGATTCTAAAATATAAAGACCGCTTTTCTGCTACATGTGTAGCAAAACTAAACAAAATCTGTGTAGCTAACCAAAAACAGCAACGGTGGACTTGCTGCACACCCCCTATTAAATTTGCATTTGCAATCCTGCTGGTGTCGGTGAAACTGAAGCAGATTGTATTCAGTGAATATCTTTGTAATGAGACGTATTATTCTGACCATATGAAGTGAAACCAAAGAAAAGAAATTCAGATTTGATGTAGAACATCCAAGCATTGTCCGGCCTGGCTGATCTAAATAAAATGTGTTGAAAATGAATGCATTTTGGGAGCAATCAGTCCGGTGAGTGCACTTACTATTCATTGGTGTGCAGTAAAATTTACAATGTAGTGGGAGTTTAATTCCATACCAGAACAAAAAAAAAAAAGTTTTAAATGTGAAGCATGGAAACTTGAATGAATCGTTACGAGATTGCTCTCAGCCTTTTTCAAGTGCCACTTGTTTAATTGGCTAGAATATGAATAGAGTAAAGCTTCAAAAGTATATTAGATGACAATAAAGCAGAAAGCTGAGAGTTTTGTACAATAATAAAGTGTTTTGTTTGGAGAGGAGGCAGATTTGCCTATACTGGCCACAGTTCAGTTTGCGTAAAGGTCATGGGAGATTAGGTTAATAGTCATGAGGAATTTAGTACGTGGAGTAACTAAATTTTTTACAGTCTACAGAGGAATATTAGTTGTCAAAGCAAACATGGTTTTAAAAGGAACCACAAGGGCCAGTGCCATGGACTCACTCCTCTCTTCTCTCTACTGGAATGTAATCATTTAGTAGGCTTGTTAGACCTTAGAACAGCAAAAGACTAGTAACACCATGCTGGGAGGATTGCTTCTCATATCCTTAACTCCTTGATCATCCTAATCCCTTCATGTATAATAAGTATACCACAGTACTGGACAAGAACTGGACACCACTTTAATTATAATAGATTATGAATGTGCAACATAACATGTAGACAATTGACCACAGCAACAGTAACGTGCCCAGAGCCCAAGGTCAGTTATATACCACTAATGCAAATAATGGTATACTATTATAAACAAACTAAAGAAATTGTGTGCAGTATGATGACTTTTTAATTTTAATTAGTTAATATAATTATTAATATTATTAATATAAGTCGTATTAGCTTTAGAGGGCATCTACCATAGAATAATGCAAATAGAAACTGGTAAACTGCAATGATTTAGAGGACAGACAGTATCTTAAACCCCCAGTGCACTAGAGTGGCCATTTTGAAAGCACTCTTTAAGCAAATCTTTTTGTTATTAATTTGAGAAACAAAGGAAATAACCTGTTCACTTTTGGGGAAATGGGTATTTGAGCAATTCGGATTGTCTGTTGTTTTGCTATGATTAGGGTGACTAGTGGCCGACTTTGTCATGAGGAGCCCCAACATATAATGTGTTTTTCTTACAATTACAATTCATTATTCAAACCAGAGTTTTACTCATCAGATTACAAGGATCCAGTATCATATTTGGCTACAAGAATAAAAATAACAATGAATACAGGAGGTTCAGAGCAATAGCGATCATACACTAATCATACATATCATTAATCAAAGCTTTTGTATATACTTCTGGACTTAGGAGTTGAATTTAAGTTTTACTAGTATAAACAATGCATTGACAGGAGACATTTAGTTAGGATATGGGATCCAGATGCTATGTCTGGACCGTTTGTCAGATTACTAGTAAATGTGGGTCATTCTGTCTCCCTTTCTAAAATCCTATCCTCCATTTGGTTGATACTGCCTGTTTACATATTGACTGACTCAACGCAGGTGTTTCGGAATACACAAGTCTTTCAGGTTCCTAAAATGTCAAATGACTAACTCACTATGTTATGGCTCTCTGTAATTTACTTTGACAACTCGAAGAGAAATTAAAACAGTAGCACCATTCCTGATTTTTATACAACATAAATAAACGAATTAAATTGCTATGTACCACTGTTTGAGGGTTAATTAAAAATGCATTCTGATGGTCATAGTAGATTATTGTTAATCATCTCTCTGCATACAAACAATTTTCATACACTGTTTTTTCAACTTGGCCAGAGAAAAAAAGAGAACCATTTGGCAAAGACAAAGTGTTATGAAAGTAAATATAAAAAGTTATAAATGTGTTTTGGAGTTGAATAATTTACTGACAGTGAATTTAGAATTATTGAGTTAATATTGTTGGTAGTTTAAGTTCCTGTCTGGATTTCAGATCAGAACTAATTTTGATAAATTAATAAGCCTGTATCTTTCTGTGAATAAGTGTGCTGCACCAAAATGGTCAAATAAGTTAGTTTAAATCACTTTTGCTTGCAACGTGTTCTACGAATGTGTTAAAGTTAAAATATATTTTAACAATAAAACGACAACATCTAAGACTATTTAAGGAAATAACAAAGTTTACAAATGAGAGGAGGCCATTCGGCCCATCTTCCTTGTTTGGTTGTTAGTAGCTTATTGATCCCAGAAACTCATCAAGCAGCTTCTTGAAGGATCCCAGGGTGTCAGCTTCAACAACATTACTGGGGAGTTGGTTCCAGACTCCCACAATTCTCTGTGTAAAAAGTGCCTCCTATCTTCTGTTCTGAATGCCCCTTTATCTAATTTCCATTTGTGACCCCTGGTCCTTGTTCTTTTTTCAGGTCGAAAAAGTCCCTTGGGTTGACATTGTCAATACCTTTTAGAATTTTGAATGCTTGAATCAGATCACCGCGTAGTCTTGTTCAAGACTAAATAGATTCAATTCTTTAAGCCTGTGTGCATAAGACATGGCTTTTAAACCAGGAATAATTCTGGTCGCTCTTCTTTGCACTCTTTCTAGAGCAGCGGTATCTTTTTTGTCTGCTCAGTTGTGAATTATTATTATTATTATTATTATTATTATTATTTATTTCTCAGCAGACGCCCTTATCCAGGGCGACTTACAATCGTAAGTGAATGCTGTCTACATTATTCTGAATGACCTTGCTCTGCTGCAACAGTGTCTTCCACGCCTCCTATTTTTGTGTTGTCCGCAAATTTAACAAGTCTGCTTTCTATACCAGAATCTAAGTCATTAATGTAGATTAGGAAGAGCAGAGGACCTAATACTGATCCCTGTGGTACACCACTGGTTACCTCGCTCCATTTTGAGGTTTCTCCTCTAATCAGTACTTTCTACATGTTAATCCACTTTGTCAAAAACTTATTTAATACTATTTCATTACAATGAGAAATAACACACTTTTAAAAGCGATTCTGAAAAATGTATAAATCTGAAAAAAATATAATCAAAAACAGCAAATCAGTAAAGCTGTAAAATGTATTAAAGATTGTTTTTCATGTTTTGGGGGATAGTAAGTCCTATGAGGGTCAGCTATGTATTGTTCAGAACCAGGATCTACTAATGACTAACAATACATTAGTCAAATTCTTTTAATACATGTAATTTAATTTTGCAACATAGTCTACCTTTAAGTGGATTGTGCATGTTATTCCTGACAACAGTCCCTACAGTGGTAACCAGCCAGGTATTTATCAGACTGCTGCAATACAAAAAATGTCACAAGGTTGCAGTCCTGTTTTTTTTTCTGACCAGCTTTGAATCAGCTGCACTTAATTAGTCTTCCCACCATGTGGCAGAAGAAAATGGAAGATGCATTAAAAACAACAGCAGGGAGCGCTGTGGACAGTCCAGATTTGCTACCAAATGCCCTGCAAAATCTTGTTACTTACTGGGGATTCATCATTTCTCATTTATTGTACCTGTTACAAAAACAGTCCTCATGTTAGTGACAAACAATAAAAATGATATTGTTTCGCCTCGCTGGTTCATTGTGATTTGATGGGTAGAACGTGAGGGCGGCAATAAAAAATGGTACTATTTGAATCACAGGTACAGCCTTGTGCAACAGGGAAAGCAATTTGAGAAAGTTGAAAAGAAATCTGACTGAATGCAAGTAATTCTTTTGTAAATAAATTAAAAAATGTTAGAAAAAATAACTGAATGCAGTGTAAGAACAGGGCCCTGTCTCCTCCATTGCTTTTGCCTGTTTCACATGTCTCCTTTCCCCCCCCCCCGTGACAGGGATGGCTGAGTGGTGACGTCAGGCCAGATGCAGGAACAAAACAGAGGCAAGGTACTGCGGTGCAAAGGGTTTTTTTATATGGGTGACCATCTACCGAGTAGCAACAAATTAACCAATTAATTAACTCAGGAGATGGCCATCTTCTGCACAGGGTTTTCGTGTGGATGGGGCTTCCCATCCACTCTGCCAAACACTAATAAAATACACGGCTTTCGCCATCATATATATATATATATATATATATATATATATATATATATATATATATATATATATATATATATATATATATATATATACACACATATAAATAAATCATAATACAAAATAATACAAACACAAAATACACATACAAAATAATAAACTACACAGGGACGGAGGGGTACCCCGTTCTAAAATAAATAAACAATACTTTATATCAGCAGGGCTAAGCCCTGCCCCCTTTCATGCGCTGGGCTCCTAACCCTGTCACATCCCCCATCAAAAGTTGTAAAAGCAATAACCCTGTCATATGACACGTATACTTAGCCATGCCTTCGATACCTGGACACTAATGACACAATCACTTGAAAAATATTTGTTTAACTTGTGGACTGTGTGGTAAGATGAGGAACAGCAGACACAAACAAATGCCCAAAGGGGCTGGGTAAAATCACATGTCTGGAATTGGTGATGATTCAAACTTTAAAGAATAGTGAAAGATTCATACTTTTTTATGTTACAAATTTTCAATCCAGATGTTAACTACATTCCAAAAACATTACAAGTGAACACGTCCCATCCCTCTTGCCAAATCACCACAAGCCATTACAAGTATTTGTAATCAATCAATATCATATCTCTCTCTTTCAATTATAGAACATATTGAAACAGATTACATTTTTTTAGGACAAAATGTATGTTTTTATTTTTCTTTTTGTACTCCAATGGATTCTACAACCAAAAAGTTCTGCTAAGTTACTGGTGTATGAATGACATTTTCAATTTAATATGAGTCAACTGTTGCTTCAGTGATATTCAGAGGTCAAAATAGCTGTTGGTTAATACCCTAGCTGTTTTAGTTATTCGAGTCAAAAATCCTATGTTTGTATTGCAAAATGTATAATATGTGTTTTCAGACTTTTTTTATCTCAAATTTATAAAATAGTATGCGTTACATCTGTCACCGCCATTTTGTTTCAAAATAGTACAATACCCCTAATTGTTGTTTTTTTTATATTTAAATTAAAAAGTTATGTTTACGTTGCGGTAATAATATATTATCACCAAGAAATTCTGTTGAAGTTTATAATTATTTAATGAAAACAAGCTATAGTACAAAGATAATCAATCAATCAATCAATTTTATTTTATATAGCGCCTTTCATAGTGGACCACCATCACAAAGCGCTTTACAAGATGCAGTAACAACAAGAAAATCCATAATACGATATACAGTAAAAAATTTAAAAAAAAAAACACAATGCAATGCATAATACATTAAATACAGTTTAAGTGCATAACACATGACAGTAACATAATACATAAAATAGTAGCAGCAACACAGCAGCTAATAGCAGATATCAGGCTTAAAGAGCATGGAAAGCAAGAGAGAACAGGTGGGTCTTGAGAGTTGATTTAAAGCGAGCGACGATGGGAGCATCATGCACCAAAGCTGGGAGAGAGTTCCAAAGAGTCGGCACCATGAAGCTAAATGAGCTTTCTCCAAGTGTGGTGCACTTTTGCTTAGGGATAACAAGCAGTCCAGAGTCGGAGGATCTCAGCTTGTGGGTCAGCAGGTTGAGGAGGTACTCGGGATCTGTGTGATGAAGGGCATTTTAGGTGAGCAGGAGAGTTTTGAAAATAATCCTGACCTTTACAGGTAGCCAGTGTATTGCTTCATTATCATTGTTATTATTTACTGTTGTTTTGCCATCAGGCCATTGGATTTAAAAAAACATTAAACAACATTGCACCTGGATTATCGTTGCTGCATTACCTCCACCTGCACACAGTTAACCGCTTTGCCACAAAATCATAGTGCTGACTTTTGTTTCTGCCAGGGAGTGCGTTGAAATGTGCTGGGGGAGGGGTGACTGGGGGCTGGCTGGCTTGTGGAGTTGGAGGTTACAGACTGATTAAATAGCTATGAATTACTGCAATAATGAATGTACTCATGTACACACACAGTCTTTACTAATGTCCCAATGTAAAGACCTTACGTCTCATTGTAGCCTTCTGGATGAAATTGCCAGCAATCTTATTTACATCTAGATCTCTGGACAGCAGCACAATTTAGCCTCATCTGTCCCATTGCTGACTGAAGTTCCTAAGTCTTCTGAGGCTGGAGAATGAGAGTTCTGCAATGCAGAATAGAAATGGGCACAGTGAAAAGGATTCTTAAAAAATTGCAGTACTTGGGTAGCATATTTCTTAAGTTTTTATAAATGCGATGACATCATAAACACGGGATATTGGAATATTTTTCTACCGAGTTCTATCATAAAATGAAGTTTTGATGATTTTTGAATCTCTGCACATAAAAGTAATTTGCATAAAACTCCATTCGACCAACTCACTGCCATTGGTAAATTGTTCCATTCTTGACTCGGATCTTAAATCAAGACCAGTCATGACTTGATCAAAAACCTCATTGTACAATTTTCCTCTGGGGTTGCAAAAAACATGGGAACTGCTTCCTTCAATACATCTAGGTGCTTTTCTTGGATGAGGCACGCAGGGTTCTTCAAGCTTCAAGCTTTTTAGCCGTGGCTTCTTCCCACAGTTCCTCTAAACCATTTTCTCTTAACATCTGCATATTATCTTTAAAAAAAATAATTCTCTGCACTTTTTGAAAATGCGCTTTTGCAGACTGAAGAATGTATCAAATCTCAGAAGTTGAGTTAGGAATCCATGTGCTTTTGCCCCAATATCAGAGACATCAGTATTGTCAATTCCATCCAAAATATCAGCAGCATAGCATAGTTTGAAGCAACTGATCTCAGGGAAGTTGAGTGTAGGCATAATCTTATGGGGCAGAATGGGCAAAGACGTTGTGTAGGAACTTTTTTGGAGACCTTCTGATCCAACCATCATCCATTTATATAAAGTCCCCCAGCTTTTTTGAAAAGATCTGCCTTTCCCTCAATTTTCTTTTGGATCTTTTCTGCTCTCATTAGTATCCAACTTAGTAGATTCAGCTATAAGCCAATCAGTTCTGGCAGATTTTACAGTATTTTCTGAAGCGGTTTTGGTGTCCGTAGTTCTTCCACTGCTAATTTGAAATACAAATGTATCCATCTTGGTTTATTTCAGTAATAGCATATTGTACATGTCCTCACCCTGAACAACAGTCTACTGGTCTTTTTCCGCCTTTTGGTTTTACACTGATGTCACCTAATGTAACACTGTCTCCACCTAATTGTATTCCCCAGGGGAAGTTGAACTTTTTTAACAGCCACAACAGTTCTGATTGTGAAGCATCCACACTAGTTTGACAGAACTGTACCAGTATGGACTGACAGATAATTAATCACCTTTATCACATGATCACCCACTTATTTTTCCCTATTGGTGCTTGAGCCCTGTAGCACCCATGGAGTCGGTGTCTAGGATACAAACACAGTAAGCCAGAATTAAGACAGGTATTCTAAATGCTATATAAGTCTTGACTGTTGTCATTGCAGAAAATAATTTATTTGGGGAAAAATGATTACATTCTAAAATGGTAGTAAATGGATACCATTATTTTGCCTATTTTTAAAGAGGGATAGAAAGATGTTTACTACACAGTGTGTCTGAGTAGGATTAATGGACAATAAAAAGCCCAACCCTAGTTGTTCTATATACCTAGAATATGGAAAAAAATGTGGGGAACGACAACACTTGTAAGATTGCATTCTTATTAAAATAGCATATTTTAAAAGAGAAGAGGATAATCCATTCAGTAATATACCAATATATTTAGTGAGGGGTCTGAGCAATAATAGACCCACCCCGTCATTTTACATGGCTGCTGTCTCAAAGTTTTTTTTTAGCGCTGTCTATGTTGATTGGACAAATTCTTTTTTGATTTTTACTGGAACATCTGCCATGAGTTCTATTGGCATGTATTATTATTTATTGTTTTTTTGTAGGTATCTTCAAATGATATAGAAATATTTTTAAATCAACAGGAAGTCATTTAGATATATCTTCAAATGATTTATAGATATCTTTAAAACCCTCATTTTAAGATATCTCTAAATGACAGTTTGGCGCACCATGCTAGCAAAATCAGCATGGTTTCCATAGAATTTAAAGATATCTGTAAATCAATTTGAGATATCTTTATTTCATTTTTAGATATCTCTAATTGAGTTACAGATATCTAAAAATGAATTTTAGATAGCTTAAAAACTGCACAATTAAAGATATCTGTAATTCAATTTGAGATATCTCAATGATTTAGAGATATCTAAATATTTCAAGATATCTTAAAATGCAATTTGAGATATCTCAAAATGATAATTTGGCTTGCCTTATTGATTGATAAAGACTTCCAGTTTAAACATTAAGAAATAATTGTATAATGCCTTTAAGCTTGTTAAAGCAGCCCTCTAATCAGAAATCAGTTATCTCTAGTTTCTTTACATGCTTTTACTTCACATCCATTTTTACAGTTTTAAGTGTAACTAACAATAGACATTTGTTGACACATGATCTCCAGTACCCTGTTTACACAGGCCTTATTTTGCAAAAACATACCTTGCATCTCTAAATGCCTTTTAACTAATAATGTCCATCTGTACAAGTCAAGGCATGATAAAAGCTCCACGCTGAGAGACTCTTAGTCTACAGATTGATATCTCACAGTAAACACCTCTACCAGGACTTTTAAGAATGAAGTGGGCAGCAGTGTGGAGTAGTGGTTAAGGCTCTGGACTCCTGACCGGAGGGTTGTGGGTTCAATCCCAGGGGGGGCACTGCTGTTGTACTCTTGAGCAAGGTACTTTACCTAGATTGCTCCAGTAAAAACCCAACTGTATAAATGGGTAATTGTATGTAAAAATTATGTGATATCTTGTAATAATTGTAAGTCGCCCTGGATAAGGGCTTCTGCTAAGAAATGTAATAATAATAATTACCGTTTGCGTTTTGCTGATCCCTGGCCATTCCATAAAAGTCTATAAACATGACAGTAAGAAAATAGACAAATTATGTTTTAGTTCAGGGTTGCACATAAGGTATTTTAAACCTGATTGACTGTTTATTAGAAGGTACAGTTTTAATTGTATGAAATCATGACTGTCTCATAACGCAATGAATGTACTTACACAGAACAATCACATTTTACAGTACAATAGATTTTGACACATCCTCGCAATAAAATCAAATCATGTATTAACAGGAATTGTAAGAAAAGACACCTGACAGCCACTGATATAAACAACCAATAATGCATCTATATATGTGTTATAAAGGATGTTAGAAACACTGTTAGACAGTCATTCATAATAACACGCTAAGTTATAGTAGAATAGTGTTATAAGAATATTTAACTAAAGCATACACAAGACACCTTATAACTATCTAATACATCCCATTTCCCAATGTAACTAGATCTCATTGATATAAAATAAAAAAAACAGCACATATTTGTCAAAAAAGCTGATGCAAGGTAGATTGTTGTTCTGATGTATGAAAGAACAGTGAACGAGAACAGGAAGAATGAAACAAGACACGAACAGTGTTAACTCTACCACCAGTGACATTTCACCATTTGAAGAAACCTTGTAATAGGAATATTCAAAACATTTCTGGGGTAAACCTGAATTAAATGTTAAAATATAGATACTGTTTACATATCTGGTGATGGAGATCAGCATGCACTAATTAAGATATGCTATGCATTCCGTGTGATTCACAGTAAGGCTATGTAAAACGAGATGTCCTATTCTATTATTTCTTTTTGTACAGGATTAAAATATAAATACCCAATTGTTCATTTTTGTGGTTCCTTTTTTGTAAATCACTAAACAAATATTATATAAATACAATACAATGTCGCATATCCGACCCCCTGTGGACTGGGGTATAGGCGGATATGTGAAAAAGTCGGATTTGCGAACATCTATAGAAAAAGCATTTCCACATGCATAAATAGGTTAGCGAACAAAAAGAACACGCAAACTATTTAAACATGAGGAAATGTTTTGCTTTAAAAGTAAGCAAACATAAACAAGATTAATTTGGCTACACAGTGTTGCTATGTGGTTTACTATAAGCCATCTCCACGCAAAGCTTTTTAAAAAAATACAAAACAAACGATAAATGTACAGTAACCTGCAACTGATGGCTTATTTCTTAACTCTAGAAGCCCCTCCCTCCTTGGTTCTGCTTTCTTAATATCTCTGTCACAGTACTTTGCGCTCTTTCTTGATATTGCCAACAGCTGATAAAAAGCATGGTTTAAATATTGCTTTGGCTATTTTAAACAAACGGCCGGTAAGCATTGCGTTTATTAAGCTTGCTTTGTTTAATTCAAATCTGCAACTGTGAACTCTATCATATAAACACATTGCACAAAAAAAGAGTAAAACACAAAGCTTTCTCAACTGGTCTATTGAAACATCACTGCTACACAGCTGACTGACACACGCACACGTCTCTCTTAAAGGGGAACGAACCAAAAGGCTGATTGCTATAACGCTTTCTTTCTGTTTCCATCACGGACGCTGCACTTGCTGCCAATACCATTACTCTCATAGCCTAATTTTTATATTTATTTATTTAGCAAGGTGGTTAATTGATCAGGGTGGTTATGTGACAGTCTGATAAATGAAGTTCCACTGTAACATCTATGTACTGTAAGTGTTATTTAGAGATATTTAGATCTCTAAATAACGTTCTGTTCATTTAGAGATATCTCTAAATCATTTAGAGAAAGCTCTAAATAACTCCCTGTTCATTTAGAGACATCTCTAAATCATTTGAAGATATCTATTAACAGGAAGTTATTTTGAGATATCTGTCAATGATTGAGATATCTCTAAATGAACAGGAAGTTATTTCGAGATATCTGCAAATGATTTAGAGATATCTGTAATAAACAGGAAGTTATTTTTTAGATATCTTAAATTATTTAGAGCTATATCTAAATGAACAGGAAGTCATTTTAAGATATCTTAAATTGAATTGCAGATATCTTTAAATGACTTAAAGATATCTCTAAATGCATTTTAGATATTTCATTTAGAGCTCCATTAAGAGATTGTAAATCAATCTAAGATATCTCTAAATGTATTTTAGATATCTTAAAATGATTTAGAGATATCTTAAAATATTTAAAGATATCTTAAAATATGTGAAGGTATCTTAAAATATTTGAAGATATTTTAAATATTTAGAGATATCTCTAATTTAATTTGAGATATCTCTAAATGATAATTCGGCTTGCCATGAATCAAATGCTACATTGACTATGTTTGCAATGACTTTTGGCACGTAGAATGGATTGTCGTTTTTCTAGATTTGTGATGTCATCATACCGTCATTGTACTATGGTTTTCTAGATTTTGGAAATGTGCATTCCTCATGTGGAAAGCCTGGAGGGGGTAGGCCAGTGCCAATTTGGTACGACTAATATCAAATTCAAGGGATAAATTGAAGAATTTTCATCTTACTGACAAAAATACCCGTTGCAAATCTCGTGTTAAGATATGCTTATTGTACAACTTAAAAAAAACAAAAAAAACAACGCAAGGGCCAATGAATTTTTTTTTTTTTTTTTTTAAAGTCGTTTTAGTCAACGAATTGTTCAGTTGTAGCAGGCAGCAATGTAACAAAAGGCACAGGGCAGTGACCTCACCTCCCTAGCAACAAGCCTCCTATGTTGGGAATGGGTTCTTTCAATGCAGCAGGTTTGTGCATTTGAGAATGGAGAGGAAAACTCATGAAATTAGTTGGAGACTTAAGTTGATGAGAAGCAATTACCCTCCTGTGGCGGAGTGTCCCACCCCTATTTATTATTATTTGTATTTTTGTTTGTGGCGCGGATAAAAGCGCCGCGTCTTTTGTTATTGTTTTTTATATTTATAATTTAAAAACCCTGTGAGGATTCATGTCTGATCAGCTAATGATTATTTAACTAGCTGACAGTCATGCATCCTTACCAAACGCGTGCAGACTGTGGCAAAGGGGTAATAAGATAATTAACAGCTAGTTAACCCCTCGGCCAGAGTATAAGAACCTGCAGCTGTCTGTGCTGCAGGGTGGGGGGTGTACAGAGAGGAGGTACGGGGAGATAGAGAGAAGACAGAATATAAAAACAATTGCTAAAACGTGCTGGATTAGCCAGCACAACACTTACTTGTTTGTCTGTTTATTCGTTTGGCCCTCGTGCCCTTTTGTTTCTGTTTTGTTGTTTGTTTAAATCTTTCATTTTGTTTTGTTTATTAATAAATCAGCTGAACGCCGTTGCATTCAGCTTCACCCGCCCATCGATTGTTTTGATTCAGTTACTTCCTGGTCCGTGACGTCACCACACCTCACCACTGCGAGCCATCCTGCCACATATGGTGTCCTGCGTGGGACAAACAACGCCTCCAGGAGCCGGGCCAGGAAGAGCAAAGCGCGTTTTTTTTTTGTGTTCTTTTTTTTCCAAAAATAGTGGTTTTTTGTTTTTGGAAAAAAAAAATACAAATAATAATAAATAGGCACGGGACACTCCACCACACCTCCGCAGTACAAATTAAAATGGTGTGCTGCTTTTTAATGCGAAAAATTTGAAAAAGCAAGTCAACAAAGTTTTTAAAAATATTTATGATATATTCATGTGAAATGGAATTAATTCACTGGGCCACAGTCAGATGATAAACAGGCCACTGGTAGCATAAAATCCCACTGTTGAAAAATATTTTAATACAAAAATACTCCTCATAATAATTCTAGTAGTTATAGCCTTTCTTTGAAAAATGTATTCATTTGAAATTAAGAATTGCACATCTTTTACTGGACTTTTTTTTTTATGAAGTTCATGTTACAGTGTAATTATTCTGATACTAGCAATGCTGAGTAACCAAAAAAGCAAAACATGTATTAACTTATATAGTTTAGAAAAATACACTTTATTTGATTAGTACTAGTGGTAGCATGTTGACACAACTTTAGCATAGCACATTAAAGAATCCCTTTTGTGCTATGAGGGAATCTTAATAGAAACATTTTAAAAATAATTCAGTTTTAACCATCCATTGTTTTGACCCATGGAATGATGTTAATTGTACCAAACTGGCACTGGCCTACCCCTCCAGGCGTTCTATGCTTGGAACGCACATTTCCAAATTCTGGAAAACTATAGTATGATAACGGTATGATGACTGTAGCTGTTTTGCCACAAGCATAAACTATATCAAGATAAGGATCAAGGAAGGAGACATTTCATGAGAAAGTCCAGGTACAAGAATGCACTGCGAGATGGAGCTTGCATTTTGCTTACATTTTTAAATTACTATTTAAGTGTATTTTGCTGTAAGACATTTGCCTTCTTTCATTTTGTTGTTGAAAATATTGTAGTCAGTAAATACATATACATGATAAAATAGTTTAATTCGTTATCCATCCACATAATTTTTCTTAATAACTTTCATCATGTAGCTATCTGTGGGTTAAAGGGGAGAGAGAATGGGGATGGGAACCTGTTGAGCTGTCATAACCTAGAGTTCTTCTGACAATATGATTTTATATATATAGGAAATCTATGGGAATTGCAGGGTTCAGCATTCAATCTAAAACACAAATGTATGAGAGGGACCTGTACTGCTGAAGGATATAGCTGATTCATGAATGAATGTTATGAATGAAGTTTGATTGGAAAGGCTGCAGTCAGATGGAGCTGACAGAACTACAAAGTTTCAGATTCAGAGTATCACGTCTGCCCAGACCAAAAAACCTATAGCCTTGCTGTACAGTTTAAAAAAAACCAACAAAATCTAAATCTGTCATTTTTGACAATGAGAAGCAATACCAGAGATTACAATGGTCCTTTATAAATGATCCTGTTAACAAGAATACATTTTTAGAAAACAATGTGATATTAGGCCTACCTGGGATATTGTGTTCTATAAATTTGTATGCCACTCATGCTTAATGGCAAATTGTTTCAAGGTAAATAAAAATCAATACATTCATTTGTATACCAGTGGAAAAACTGTAATTTCTATTTAGGCATAATATGCTTTCACTCACCAAGCTATTTTTTTTATTGTGCTTCTATTACATTGAGCTAATTAATATCTTCTTAATATAGTCTGGCTATTCTAAGTAATTATTTCCTGTATCAAACTACAAGTCTTTTTGGCATTTTGCTTCTCAGGCCACACAAAAACCTTAACTGTGTTTCCTGAGCAAAGGAGTGGAGGCTTATTTTCTTGGCATGAAGAGGGAAACATTTCACCGAAAATCACATTGGGATCATTAATCTCAGGTGCTCACTCTCCAAATTTGGATCAACCACAAATGCCCACATGATAATTTCATGTTGAATGTGTGTCAGGGAATACCCCATTTAATCATTTTAAGAGTATGGGGAGGGGGTAATACTTGTCTAAACTAGATTCATTGGATCCCCATTCTCCCATTATTGGTAGATAAAGATAAATCACATTTTCTAAGCTATTTCCCGAAACTAAAATCACCTTATCAGTAACCCTTGTGGCTTTGCTGATATAACAACATTATTAAATTCAGGTCTTCCAACCCAGCCAATTACAGTTTATTAATTAGAGCTATTGATTATGATCTTTAAAAAATAAATAAATAAATACTGTCTTCAATTAAAACAATTGCCCTTGATGTACTTAAGAAATGCATTTCTTTTTGTTTCTTTAGTTATTGATTTTAGAAAGAGAAGCGACTGTAAGAAAACATTTCTAACACTACAGACCAACACTACCCCACCAACACAACATGAACACCAATAGAGATGAATAAAACACACAAATCAAGTACAAATTCTTGTTTTTGGTCCTGCCAGGTTCAGATATTTGGTTTAGAATAATGCACGAGACATAAAACAGTGCAAGAGGGAACCAAAAATGCTATATGCTTACATTGCAATGTACACATCTCAACTGATCTTCCACATACAAATGGTAATCGAACAAACAAATAAACTTGCACTATATGTATACTGGTGTACCAATTGTTTAGACAGATATTTAAAAGGTAAAAAGCTATGACTAAGGACAGGAAATGCTGCTACCACTTTTCATTAAAGCACAGGCTTGCTGTCTAACAGCTTCAAGGAAAAAGAGCAAAATAGTGGCCAGTGGAAGAAAATTAACATAAAAAAACTCAATATTAAAGAAAATGAACACAGAACCACAATAGATACAACAAATACAGTACTGTACAAAAAGCACAATACGAATATTAAGATGTTATTCATATATTTAAAAATAGAACATGCAGTCCATTAACCAAACCTGTTGCGCACCTAATGCTTGGACAATGGATGAATCCTCAGAACAAACAACTAAAGAATAAAGAAATGACATTACAGTTTGCATTGGTGGATGCATAACGCTTGAATTTGCACTCATGATGACAGTATATTGTAGATCAAACAGCTGTAGGGTTTGCACAAAGCTGAAGCTAAAGACATACCTAATTTGGGGGTACTGAGGATTCTGCTAACTCCTGTTTGGTTTGAACATATATGTTTCTTGAATTATAGGTCAACATTAACATTTTGGTTTGGACCAAGAGTTTTTGCTGCGATTTCCTTTTAAAGAAGTTGTGGTGGATTAAGTGTTACTAGCTTTTTTTCCGTAATGGTAAGCGCTGCTCCAAGTTGCGGGTTTATTTTTACTGTATGAATGGAAAGGGATTTATACTTGGCATTCAACCTGCTGAAGCTAGCAATCTCATATATTCCACTTCTTGTCCTGATTATGACAAATATTTAGATTCCATGGATTTGATATCCTGTGCAGAATAATATTAGTTCCTTAATGCTGTCTTCTTCCAGAACCCATTACCAGGGATATATTTATTTGACTTCATTTAGTCAGTTGATTTTATCATATCAGATCTACTTTTACCTTTTAAAAATACTTATGAATCACTAGACAGTATCTACAAATGCATTAAGGAGACTGTTCGTTCTCATATCAAGCACATTTTCCATTTATGGATGAAACAGCCCCCCCTTACAGAGATCTTATTAGTTTTTCGAATTACACCAGACTACAGTATTTATGCATATGGTGATTAGAAGTTAATTTACAAGTTAATGTACATATCTCCAGACTGTGGCTGATAAATCACTTAAATCTCAGCAACAAACTAAACCCTCCATTTAGGTCAATTAATAAATCCTTAGCTTATGGTCTATAACAATGGTGTGCAACCAAACTTTTATCATCCAGAAAACTAGTTTAACCTCATGTGAGTTTAACCTGCTGCTGCCATATATAGCAGCAGCAGGTTAAACTCACATGAGGTTAAACTAATATATATATATATATATATATATATATATATATATATATATATATATATATATATATATATATAGGGTGATTATAAAGTAAGTTTACCACATCAATGATATGGTGCATTGAACTTACTTTATAATCACCTGGTATTTATCAAGACATATGTTTACCTGTACCTATATTTGTACATAATAAACATCCCTGTATATTGTCTTTAAAATTATACTGTATACCTCATAAACACATATCCTCCAGAAAATTACAATACTGTGATTAATTCTATTACTTTATGATATACCATAATTTATTTGTATCTGTATTAGTGCCATATGTGTGTGTAGAAATTAGTGTTTAGAAATGTCTCCTTTTAAAATGGTACGATGGGTTTACCTTATTTCAGTGGTTCATTCCTTGAAAATAATAATTATTAGGTATTGTGGCAGGATAGCGGCAGAGGGAAGACTCAGAGACAGAAAGTGCAGTGAAACCAAAATATTTTAATTAACAAAACACAAATAAAAAGGCACGATGGCCAACCAAAAAGACAAACACAAAACAGGCTTTAAACAAACCAAAAAAAACCACTCACTCACTCACACTCTCTCTCACTCTCTCACTCTCACTCTCACTCTCTCACTCTCACTCTCTCACACGTCTTCTCTCTGTTACAAACACTCACCCACTAACATACCCAACCACTCCCTTTTATACAGGTGCCTGGGCTAATTGGGCAATTCGCACCTCATTAGCCCAGGCACATTCCACACATACTCACTGAACCACACCCCAAACTCACTCACATCCACTCTAAACAATACAAAAAACACAGAACCACCACAAAATAGGCTGCACCCCATCACACACCTCCCCTCCTTGTGTGCAGCACAACATGGCCTAAATGGCCACCTCCCCCCTCAGTCTCAAAGTCCCGGAAGAGGGGGAAGCACAGTGTCCATGGGGGTGGCCATGGTGGGAGGTCCGGCACCCCCCAATTCTTCGTGGCCGGCAGCTGCCTCTTCCGGGGCTCCCGCCACACACTTTCCTGCCGCAAACGTGCGGCTGGGGGAGCTGGTCTCCTGACCTCCCCCCCCCTTCTTCATGGCCGGCATTTCCCCTCCGTGGGGCTCCGACTACACGATCTCCGGCAGCGAAACTGCTGCGAGGGGAACTGGTCTCCTGATCTCCCCCCCCTTTCTTCATGGCCGGCAGCTCCCCTCTGTGGGGCTCCGGCCACAGTGTAGCGACCCCAGGCGAAGCAGGACCCTCAACGACCGCAGGCGAAGCAGGATCCCTGGCGACCCCAGGCGAAGCAGGATCCCTGGCGACCCCAGGCGAAGCAGGATCCCTGGCGACCCCAGGCGACGGCAGCAGCAGCGGACCCTCGGGAGGCGACGGCAGCAGCAGCGGACCCTCGGGAGGCGACGGCAGCAGCAGCGGACCCTCGGGAGGCGACGGCAGCAGCAGCGGACCCTCGGGAGGCGACGGCAGCAGCAGCGGACCCTCGGGAGGCGACGGCAGCAGCAGCGGACCCTCGGGAGGCGACGGCAGCAGCAGCGGACCCTCGGGAGGCGACGGCAGCTCCTGCTCCTCTCCCTCGGGTGGTGGAGGCAGAGGCAGCTCCTGCCCCTCTCCCTCGGGTGGTGGTGGTGGAGGCAGAGGCAGCTCCTGCTCCTCTCCCTCGGGTGGTGGTGGTGGGAACAGCAGCTCGTCTCCCTCTGGTGGCGGAGGCGGGAACAGCAGCTCGTCTCCCTCCGGTGGCGCTGCTGGCTCCTCCAACAGCGGGGGTAGGGCTGGTGGCGCTGCCGGCTCTTCTGACAGCTGGGGTAGGGCTGGTGGCGCTGCCGGCTCCTCCGACAGTGGGGGTAGGGATGGTGGCGGGCGTCTCCGCTGGGCTCCTTTCAGCAGCAAAAACAGCGGCTGCTGTGGAGCCTGAGCTTCACGCCCTCGTCCCTCCCAAAAAAAAATAGGGGTTTGGGCCTTCAGCTTCTCCCCTCCGGACACAGGACGCACTGGCTCCTCCCCTCCGGACACAGGACGCACTGGCTCCTCCCCTCCGGATACAGGACGCACTGGCTCCTCCCCTCCAGACACGGGACACACTGGCTCCTCCCCTCCGGACACGGGACACACTGGCTTCTCCCTTCCAGACACGGGACACACTGGCTCCTCCTCTTCCGGCTCTTGCAGCAGCAGCTCCTCCTCCTCATACCGGGTGGGGCAGATGGCCACTGTGTGTCCATATGCCCCACAGCCGGGGCACAACTCTGCCGCGAGCCCTTTTAAAAATAGCTCCGAGCTGTCATATGCCTCCTCCTGGGCCAGCTCCATTTTCTTTTTTTTTTTTTTTTTTTTCCAAAAACAAAACAAAAAACTGCACTTCCGCTCTGAGTCTCCAGGGGGCGCTATCCCACTCTGACACCAACCTGTGGCAGGATAGCGGCAAAACACAAATAAAAAGGCACGATGGCCAACCAAAAAGACAAACACAAAACAGGCTTTAAACAAACCAAAAAAAAATCTCTCTCTCAATCAATCAATCAATCTCTCTCTCTCTCTCTCTCTCTCTCTCTCTCTCTCTCTCTCTCTCTCTCTCTCTCTCTCTCTCTCTCTCTCTCTCTCTCTCTCTCTCTCTCTCTCTCTCTCTCTCTCTCTCTCGTCTTCTCTCTGTTACAAACACTCACCTAACATACCCAACCACTCCCTTTTATACAGGTGCCTGGGCTAATTGGGCAATTCGCACCTCATTAGCCCAGGCACATTCCACACATACTCACTGAACCACACCCCAAACTCACTCACATCCACTCTAAACAATACAAAAAACACAGAACCACCACAAAATAGGCCGCACCCCATCACAGGTATGTATGACCATTCTTTGCAAAGGCAGGGGTTGCAGTTTATAGACCACCCTGTTTTAATACTTCAGAGGATTATTGCAATGAATGCTTTTAGTAAGCTTTTCTGCTCATGAGATAATACTGAAAGGTCTATTCCATTCCATGTTTGTACTACTTGAACTTAGTGTGCAGACCAAGAGATTTCAGCATTGGCTGCTCTGGCTGTACAGATCCCCTAAGTTGCCAAGTCTCTGTTGTCAATTACAAATTGTTTGTTCTTTTTTCGACAGCTGGCTGGAAAATCATTGCAGCCATAGCACTGCAAAATGTCGCATATATTCTTTAATTGGAGATATAAAGTGGGAATTGTAAATGAGATTTAGCATGGATGGTACCAGGGCAGGATTATGTTTGTGTAGAGTCTGTGGAGAGGTTGTAAAGATCCCATTTCTTTTAAACAGGTGGGTTTTGCAAAACTGCTATTCCCATAGAATATGGATCAGGTTTCTTACTAAAATGCAGAAAAAATGCTTTTGTATGAATTGTATTTCTTTAACAGTATCTGTTGTCTAGAGTAAACAATTTTGTTTGTGTTTTTACAAAAAAGTTTAAATTTTAACCTTGTGAAACCCCATGTTGCAAATAGCATCTCATAAATAAGTAAGTGTGTATTTTATAGCCTGAGACCCATGTTTGCTTCCTTGTAACTTTAAGTGTCGCAGTCTGCAGGGTCAACATTATTACCACACAAAGCCCAGAGAAACTTGGCTTCCTCCATGTGAACCATCTTCCTTTATAGGAACTTCATTTCTCATACATTACGTTTTTGGTCAGACTTTATTGTAATGGTTGTTTTTATTAACTTGTATCATCTAACAACATATTAGCAAATGTTTTACAACAACCTGATATCACAAGAAAACATTACTACTAAAACACATTTAAACATGAACCCTTTCTTCAGGGCAGTTCTAGTTTTTCTTTGCATTTATTTTCAACCCATGAAGGTGTAGTACAAGCACACATTAACAGTTATTTTAAAAAACCTTTTAGTCATGTTATTAGTAAAACCACATGGTTTTGTTTTCTTTTGATGCCAGGTAATTAGCTTGTTATAATGTTATACATTCCTTAATTTAAACTAGAACACAGAGCACTAGATCACATATGATAATTAACATATTGGTCCTAAGCTTCCATCCATCAAAATAAACAGCTGAGATAGTAGATGCATAACACAAACATGTTGAATCTTTAGCCCATATTGTATTGGGGATTCACTTTCATGCTTTTGTTGTAAATGGATAAACTTTAGCATATATTTAATGGGAAACACACGTCCCAGAGTGGTTTATACCGCTTATAAAGCGTCTGTTTCCAAGTTAATTGTCATTTGGGGGAAGAAAAATAATTAAAACACTTTTTTAATTAAAAAAAACAAGAAACTTTTATTGTGTATACATCTGCAGTGTTTTATAGTCCCAAAGAACATAACCTTGCATTTGTATTTAATAATGTATTATAAGTTTCATTGTTAAAAATAAAATGTATTGTGAAGTTTTGCATTGAAAGTGGCATTTGAAAAGCATAAGCTGCTAATGTGGATGGTTTGGGCAGAGTTTTAAATGAAACTGAGGAAGGAAGCAGCTGCGATGGAGGCATATGCCAGATTTCAAGATGAGTTTGAGGATAATATTGAACACTTGTTTTTGTATTGCAGCATTGGAGTCCAGTAGTTTAGCAAACGCTTTCAGATCAATGTCCGGTTACAGACATTATTTCCCTTGAGCCAGGTTAAGAGGAAGATCAAACCAGTGTGTACCAATCCCGCTTCAAATCCAGGTTGGTAATGCTGGGGTGGTGTTTGGCCTTGTCTTTACCGGCTTTTCTGAAAGTTTTCAGGACTGACAGGAAGACATTATTGCTCGTCTTAAGCTCACTGTCAACAGAGAAATCTATTTATTCCAGCTCTCAGCATTAAAAAAAATGGAGACTGAATTATACTGGTTGCCATTTGAACTTCTTGCACTGGCAAGGTTTTCTGGACTTATTTCACTGAAATGAATGTCCATATATTTTTTTTCTTTAAGTACATTATCAGCTCAGCTGTGCCTCATTTAATCTTATGTATATCTACTGTTGACAGTTGTTGTAGCACTTTTTTTTTCAGGTGTACTGTTTTCACTGGTAAAGTTGGTGCTGTACCAGTTCTCTGGAGTTTCCTCTCCAAATGTATTTGAAAATGAGTGGAAGGTCACTCATTATGGACAGTGGTTTTATAAGTAATAAATAAAATGGCAATTTCTTATGGAATTTATAATGTAGTCCCATTCTTTTTTGCGATATGTAAAAAAAAAAAAAGCTTCCTCATTAAAATATCATTTTTTATATATGTAAGTATTTACCACACATAATGTAATAATATACTAATTTGTGTATGCTTTAATCAAGTATTCAATGCCTTGTAAAACACTTGAAAAGGTTTTGTAGATGAAACAGCAATGTTTTTCTGAGCTGCCAGAAAATACAGTACATGAACTTCAGCAGATAATTACAGTAAGACCTCTTACAACGAGGGCATGGGAACATTATAACATTAGAGACTTTTCTGTGTTTGGTTTAGTTTAGAAGAAACAGTATCATGGAGATAAGTGTAATGTTGGAGATAAGTAAGATGTACTTTAACAGAGAGAGTAAAGGTATTCCATGATAGTGCTGTTTTAAGAATGTGCTATCAGCAACCTTTTGTAAAATACTTATTGCATTTATTTAATGTTAGTATTTGTAGGGGTTTTAAATTAAATATTTTTAAGCACTTACTGATAAACACCTCCCTTTGTATCATTACATTAAGTTGCATTCTTGTATTCTTGTATACATTATTCTATCACATAGCATATTTATTATTTTACATGTGTTGAAAGTGAAATAAGCCTAACATTTTTATTTTATAATCTGGTTCTGATGCTTTGGGCCTGGATTAAAAAATGTGACAGACTGTGACAGAGAAAGAATGAATCTTGGTTATAAATCTCCCTCCTGGGGCTCCCGAGTGGTGCATCCGGTAAAGGCACTCCGCGTGGAGTGCAGGATGCGCCCTATAGCCTGGAGATTGCAGGTTCAAGTCCAGGATATTCCATGGTCGGCAGTTCCCAGGGGGTGGCGCACAATTGGGAGTTGTCCTTGGCTCACTGTACACCAGTGACACCTGTAGACTGACCAGGCACCTGCGGGCTTGTCTGTAAGCTGCCCAGAGCTGCGTTGTTCTCCGATGCTGTAGCTGTGGGTTGGCTGCATTTGTTTATGTTTAAAGGGTGTCAGCCGACTGAGTGACTAAGAACCTTTCCAGCGAGCCGTAGCCTACATAGACAGTGAAGGTTATCAGGTTGTGTGTGTGTGACGCTGTGTAATTGACTGTACTATTATGTAAAGTCTGGTGTTACCTCAAGTAAATCCTATCACTATTGAACATCTTATTATATATAAAAAATGTAATAATAACAATCTGCTTGTTGTTTTGTATACTTCCTATCAGTCACTGATGTTCTGCCCAGTTAAATACCTGTGCGGGAGATCATTAGAGGTCCCTCACCTTTATTGAGGGTGGCGTAGTCGAAACATCCAATTGATAATTTAACCTCTTGTTTGATAAATAACTAAATTCCACTAACGCGCCACAGCAGGGATGCATAGATGCATCAATCAAGTGATATTCTTCAAAATAAATTCACTGTCTGAATATGGATGCTTGGCACAAGCTTTTCACTAAAAGCAGGCGTGAAAATACTGCCAAGAAATAAATTCAAATTAAAAAAACCTGAAACTGCAACAAAAAAACTTTCATGTGCTTCTCTACCATCAACAGACTACAACAAACCACAGAAGAGAGAGAAGTTTTTTTTTACATTGTGAAGCCAATATAAATGAAGCACAAGACCAACATTTCTGATCTGTTTGATTTAAGATGCTAAAACATCCAAACCAGTAAAATCGCTTTCACTTCTGTCCTCCATCACTGCATTTGTTAACAACAGTGAATGTCCTGGTGTGATGTCACGCACGTGCACTCTTCCGGGTAGAGGTCTCGAAGGTTTTTGAAAACGGTCTAACCATTACTTTATAAGTAACAAGTGTGAATGAAACTTTCAGGAAAGTTTAGCTGCACTCAACAATGACTTTGTTTATGTCATTGCACCCCACCTTTAAGTGTTTTAAGGGGAGGGAAGATTTTGGACTGTAAAACACAGAATGGCTTTCCAGTATTAGGTTTCATTAAACTCAATTCCCAATTAAATATAAAGCTCCAAAATATCATTACAGCTACAGTGGGGGCAACTACGCTCAGGCTAAGCCACCACCATGCTGTGCAGTAATCCGACTGCGCCAGCTCTATATAGAAAGAGCAACTCAAAAATTATGTTTCCCAAGTTTGCCGTGGTTTAACAGCACAGGTTATTTTATTGGGAAGGAGCAATGCATGAACCACAAGGAAAGTAGAGGACAAGCAAAATGGAGTTCAATGTTTTTATTTATAAGATAAAATATGCTTTTCGCATTTACAAAAATAGTATACCAAATGGATAATTTTTTCCAGGGCTTTGTGAAAACAGAGGTATATTAGTTATCAGCTACACAAATTAGACACAGTATCACAGGTTATAAAAGTAGCAAATACAACAAATAATGTTTATTATTTAGGTTACTACATGTGGCTTCTTTGCTGAATATTTGCTGAGAAACTGATTCTTCTTGGATTTATTTCTATTTCTTCAAAGAGAGGCATTTTGTTTTGTTTTTACACTGAGTTATAGCAGAACCACCTCTTCCAGTGATAACCCTTGTCCATGTACAGTAAGCAAATGTATTTAAACCAGCATAACATTTTCCACTCCACACCTGCTGAACATGTGTGCTTCTAGTTTTGATACATATTAATGTTGAAGGATAAATGTTTTTGTTCTCTTAATGTCAGAATGAGCACTAAAAATAAAACGAACAGACCTGTATTAAATGGAATGGTTATCTTTTTAATTATGATAATGTGGATGAAATGTTGTCACCACCCACATCCCATTGCACCCACAGAGTTCAATTCCTTTAGGTTGACTCATCTGGGAACACAGATCTTAGCTTACTTTTAACTTCTATTATAAACACATGCTTTGGCGTTACTTGGGATTCCAAGTGGTATTAAACAAATGAAGAACTTTGTAGCATTGTAAAATGTCATTGTGTGTAAACATGGGTGAGTACAGTATACATGGTGAGTCTCAGCTGGTGACCTCTGTGTCAGGGGGGGGGGGGGGGGTAGCATTCTAAGGTCATCAGTAATCTCTTGTAAATATCATTTGCAATAATATTGAACATTTAAACAAAGTAGTTTTTTTTTCAGTATTCAGTATTTAGCATGACAGAAATCGGGATTTAACATGGTTTTCAGCTTTAACATCACAAATTAACATTGACAGTGAGTTAAAGTAAAAACAGGTACATAAATAAATTAGGGCCCTACGAAATCAGTTTTATTATTTTCTAATTTCAGTTTTTACAAATTTAAAAAATGTAATTAAGTTGATTTAATTGAACTGATGTACACCGCAGGCGCAGCGAACAACACAAAAGTGTAAATCTGCGTAATCTATTTTTTTTCCATTCGGTTTGAGTTCGTCTGCATTGGAGTAAGAGTCATTTTTTATTGAATTGTATGGAAAAAATAGTATTGTTAACTTTAAAAACGGGTTGTATAAGTTAAAATAAACACTATTTTTTTTCTTTTTCCACTCCAACAAAACAAATTATTGTTTTTTGTTTCTCTGTATTAGTCATCAGTCATTACGGTAATAAAAAAATAAAAAATAAATTAAATAAATAAATAAATAAATACCTACAACAACAGGGGACTAACTGACTTACTTGCAACTTTAGACTTAAAGTTAAAGTTTTAAATTTCTAAGCCTTTTAGCTGAGGATTTTCCAGTTGCAAGTCATTTTTGACATTCTGAAAGGCTGTTACTACTAGTGAGGAAACTTTGCTTACAGTAAAAAAACAAAAAACAAACCAGTACGTAGCGTCTCGTCTTAAGTTACCATAGCAACAACCAGCAACGTATTTTTTTTTTAGCCAAGATTCCCTTCCCTATACTCTAGTATGCTTGACAATTAAAGTTTCACATTTTCCCTTCAAATATGTAATCTCAGACGTAATGCTCTACTGCAAATGAAATGACCTGTTCTTATTAGCAATTTAAATTTTTTGTTATGGCTTCCCTTCAAAGCTGTTCTGTATAATCTAGCGTGTCAAACTGAGTCTTAATCAGCCAATCAACTGTGTTATGCTACATTTCACATTTGATCCCTTCACAAGACAAGCACCAAAATAAAATAATAACAACATATAGTGTGTTTCTCACCACTGATTTGATGCAAAAGGAAAATAAACAATTTCAATCCTCACTCCTATATTAACAGCACATAATGCTTAGAAGGGAGCGGGAGGATATGGGTCACTCCTCCAATTAAAACCCATGCTCAGAACACTCGATCTACGAATACTGTGTTTCAGAAAGACAGGAGTTCATCATCGGCGACAAAGCCTCCTCTGGTAAAAAAAAAATAAAAAATGAATTAAAAAAACCTCTGGTCTCCTCCAATTAAAACCCGTGCTCAGATCACGCTATTTGCCACTGCAAACACTGTATTTAATGGGAGAAGGGAGGTTTGCCTCCCTTTGTAAAAGAAAAGAAAAAAAATAAAATAAAAATGCTCCTCCAGGACCAGGACTGTAAGCATGTGTCTCTCAGCAGCCAGAATTGCTGTTAATTTAGGAATGTTGAATCTAGTTTTGGTTAAAATATATATTTTTTCTTAAATTATAGCCAATAATTTTATTTTATTGAAAATGATTATATTATAATGCTATATATATATATATATATATATATATATATATATATATATATATATATATATACAGTGCCTTGCATAAGTATTCACCCCCCTTGGACTTTTCCACATTTTGTAGTGTTACAACCTGGAATTAAAATGGATTTAATTAGGATTTTTTGTCACTGATCTACACAAAATAGTCCATAATGTCGAAGTGGGGAAAAAAATCTACATATTTTTCAAAATTATATACAAATAAAAAACTGAAAAGTCTTGATTGCATAAGTATTCACCCCCTTTGCTGTGACACCCCTAAATAAGCTCTGGTGCAACCAATTGCCTTCAGAAGTCACATAATTAGTTGAATGGAATCCACCTGTGTGCAATTAAAGTGTCACATGATCTCAGATTAAATACACCTGTTTCTGGAATGCCCCAGAGTTTGTTAGAGAGCATATCTAAACAAACAGCATCATGAAGACCAAGGAGCTATCAAAACAAGTCCGGGATAAAGTTCTGGAGAAGCACCAATCAGGGTTGGGTTATAAAAAAATATCCCAAACTTTGAACATCACCCGGAGTACCGTTAAATCCATTATTAAAAAATGGAAAGAATATGGCACAACCGCGACTCTGCCTAGAGAAGGCCGTCCACCAAAACTCAGTGACCAGGTAAGGAGGGCATTAGTCAGAGAAGCAACCAAGAGGCCAATGGTAACTCTGAAGGAGCTGGAGAGCTCCACAGCTGAGATGGGAGAAGCCGTCCATGGGACAATTATAACCCAGACACTCCACAAAACTGGGCTTTATGGAACAGTGGCGAGAAGAAAGCCATTGCTGAAAAAAAAAACATATTAAATCCATTTTGGATTTTGCCAAAAGGTATGTGGGAGACACAGCAAACATGTGGAAAAAGGTTCTCTGGTCTGATGAGACCAAAATTGAACTTTTTGGCCTTAGCGCAAAATGCTATGTGTGGCATCCAACTTGACAGAGCTTGAGCAATTTTACCAAGAAGAATGGGCAAAAATTGCAGGATCCAGATGTGCAAAGCTGGTAGAGACTTACCCAAAAAGACTCACAGCTGTAATTGCTGCCAAAGGTGCTTCTACCAAGTATTGACTCAGGGGGGTGAATACTTATGCAACCAACAAATTTCTTTTTTTTGTGTTTAATTAACTTTTGTGTGACAATAAAAAAATATTTTAGACCTTCAAAGTGTTAAGTATGTTGTATAAATCAAATGGTAAAAATCCCAATTAAATCCATTTTAATTCCAGGTTGTAACACTACAAAATGTGGAAAAGTCCAAGGGGGGTGAATACTTATGCAAGGCACTGTATATATATATATATATATATATATATATATATATATATATATATATATATATTTTGTTCTTCATTTTTTCCCATGAAAAGTTGAGCAGACTCTGCATCCCTTGCCTCCTCTAAGGAGCCTCCACTGCAGCACAGTGTAAACCTTGAAGATAAGACAAGATGAGAAATTGTCAGGACTGTTAATCAAACAAAACACAATCCCTGCATTTTTTAATGTGTGTGTCTCCTGGACTGGGCCTTCTAGTATTAACAACCAAAAAAGAAATGAGTCTGACTAATGGGCCTTGATTGTGTTTTTTTTTTGTTTTTTTTCTGCTTTGAAGAATGAGGCATCCAGTTGTATGAGACAGATTTTCATAATGACTATATAAACATACAAAATCATTAAAAAACAACAACATATTGGTTACAATGAGCTTTCAGTGTAAACACACATTTTATTTTCAACTTTCCCTGTATTTATGAACCCTACAAATGCTTTGGCCGAACCTTAAATATTGAACCTATTATTTTCTTTCAAGGCAAAGGCAAAACAAATAAAAGAATGCTTGGAATATGTTCACATAAACAATCCCTGTATTAAACTGTGAACTGTCCGGCTTGGTTTCCTCCCAGAAAGCATGCCATTCCATAATTTAGTTGCAATTCAACATCTAAAACCCTGCCCCTTGTAATGTTTTCCGTCTGGATAGACACAGTCTGGAACAGTTCACCCCACTGCAGAAACATGCAAATAACCATGATGTGAACTTTACCATTCTAGCGTCAAAGAGAAAAAGAGTGTTCTAACATTAGTCACAGAGAGTCAAGATGCAAACATAATACTTGACAGTGGCTGTTATAGTAGGCACAAATTGTTTTGAAAATTGGTGCTAAACTGATATGAAAGTTTAGCACCAGAAAGCCTACTGGTGCTAAATTATCAAACCCTCTTTCTTGGAAGTCACTGATTCATCTGCTTTCTGTGGGGGAAAAAGACATTTACTGTTTTGCAAAGCTTAACATTCCAGTACATGTCATGACTAATACTGTACTGTCCATTCTCCTGCATTGTACTGTTAGCCACAACTAAATATAAAATATTAGTTATGTTACTTGGCTCAATGTCTGGCTGAAGCATGTTTCTTGTTAATGTCAAAATTAAACTTACAATTTCTTACTGACACTGTAGAGTCAGGAACATTCCTGTCTGAATTGATTTTTTAATCACTAGGATACCGGTACTTCACTTTTAGGTCTGGTTCTAATAAACCTGGAGTTAAATGCAAAGCATCTAAAAAAGCATCCCAACAATAAGCAGATCTTCATACAGTATGTATGTATACTGTATTAATTACAGAAACATACATGTTTTAGTCAGCATTAACAGGGAAGAATGTATCTAGGGTATACTCCATTGGGCAATGTTAAATGAGTTTGGTTCTTGCTTCTTATTAATTAGTTTGAATCAAGAAAGACTAGTGTAACGGGCAGCATTGTGCGTTTGCCATTGCGGATTCTGTCCTCTGTCGGTGAGATTAGATGAGGTTAAAATCTCTATAACCACAAATGCAGATGAGCCCGGCTGTTTTGCATAGTAGTTAAGACACTTGCTTCTGGTGTGCGGGGTCGCTGGTTTGTGCCCAGCCTCTGCCCTATTACATTAAGCATGAATAAGTTAATCATAAGCAGTGTCAGGACAAATTGATAATTAATTATTGTGACATGGTTATACGTGAATTCAGCTTTTATTTAACAAGCATGCAAACCATGGAACATAAGCAATGCCTCTTACAAAGTTTGTGCAGTCTGATTGATGTGATGCCATTTACCTCATAATTCTTGCATTTTTGGCAGACACTTTCTATTTTAAGTTTCAATTGAAATTGACAATGTACATGAAGACATCTAAAAATAAACATTATTATTAGTCCATTATTATTCTGTGTTTACTTAAAGACATGGCCTTGCATATTCAAAGAGGGGCCGGTATTAAGATAAATTGTTCACATGAACAAGCATTCCATTATTCTTTAAAATAAAAGCTGTGTATAACACAGTCATTTGGTCATGTGATCCCCTTAACAGTATGAGACTACGACATGTATTTTATAGTCACCATTAAAATAGTATATTATTTTCATTACTTAGATTGTAAATTATTCTATTAGATTGTAAATACTAATAGAATAACGGGTGCATGTAAGCAGGCCCACCGAGAGGGTGAGGAGGACGGGGACATTTCCTTGGGGCCCAACACCCCGAAGGGGGGCCCTGATGAAGGGAGAACTTTTTTTTTTTATTATTATTTTTAATATATATATATAAAATATTTTAAAACAACTAGCCCTGCACAAGACCATTTGCGTTCCCACCACCACATTAAAAAGAAAACCCCCCGTACTGCACACCGAGCCGATGTGCTTCTGTTGTGTAATGGTTGTGTATCCAGGCGCTGTCAATCACTTCCTTTCACACGATGATTTTAACTTTCGCATTTCATATTTTACTACACAAAAAAGCTGAAAAAAAGGCATAGCAATTGTATGTATTTTTTTAAAGACTTTTAAAAACTTTAAAAGAACCCTAAAGTTGCACAATATATACCACAGTATGCATTATTCTGTTATTAAGATTTATAATTTGCTCAAAACAACGTGGTGCAGCAGTTTGTTAGAAAAATTGTATTGTGTAAAATAAAGTAGTTTCTTCAGCTGGTGGTAAACACAATTAGAGAATGATCGTCTCTCAGCGGCCCTGCATGTAAATACTGTATAAGTATAACAAGCCCTACACACATTGATTCCAGCTGTTGGTTTAGTCTTTGAATAATGTCTTGTGGCATTTTTTTTTACAACACATACATAAGGACCCTGTTAAATTAGTGGAACAAAATGTTTTGGTAAATTTCATGCAACAAACTAAGAATGTGAAGCACTTAGATTATCTTAACAGACTTCATTGCTGGAGACCTTGCTTTGACAATCTGCTGGGATTAGTCCAGATCCTCACTGATATTAAGGCCAGGTGTCTTCAGACACTAAGGACTGTGAGAGAGGGCAAACCAGATAAGAAGCGATACTTTGTATGTTTATGACCGACAACACCAAACAAGTTTGTCTTAAAACTGAGCAGAAAAATAGCAGTTATAATATTGAATGATACTGGGGAAGCTGACACACACCCACATAAATGTGAGAAACTGTCTGACAGAGGACTCAATGGGTGATTGACTAGGAAGAATTCATTCATCAGTAATGAATGAAGCTGCAGGCTAATGCTTGCTAAGGCACACTTTCTGGGGCAAAATCCTATGCAAGAATGTTAGCAAATACCTTTCATATTGTCAGATGTTTAAAGAGTGGCAATCAAGCTGAGAAGGTTGGCTTACAATAATAGAATGTGCAATTGCTATGTTTTAAAAGGATATTCTAGAACAACAGATGATTTCATCAGCCAAGAAACTTTTACATTTTTTGTTGTTATAAAAAGACAGTTAAACTACCTTTGCAAGAGATTTCTCACTAGAGTCTAAATTTATATGTCTACCTATTTTTCTTATTATTAAACTTAAATTGTCTGCAAATAATCATAAACACAGTAAGTTACAATTATATTATATTAACTTTTATTAAATATCAAAATATATATTTACATAAGTTTTTTTAACATTTACAAACACAACTCTGATTGTATCATAATAGTGATCATGTTTGAGTAGTGCAGATTGGCATCTACAGTGCTACAACCTTGAAGCTTTGGTATATACAGTGCTGTTGAGCCATTTTATTCTAATGCACATACCTTATTACTTAAACAAAGTAAGGCTGTATCACTGTGGGGTATTGTGACATTGCAGCTGTTGGTAAGGCAAATCCTGGAAACACAGGAAGAAGAGAAGCAAGTAGATTGTTTTGCACATTCATTGTTTGCCAACACAAAATAACAAACAGATTGGCACTCTACAGATACACTGATGCACAATGAAAAAGCAACAGTCTCAGTTTTACATCAATAGCTCATTGGGCACATACATAAAGTAGTGAGCAGATAGATTTGTTGATTGTTTTGAGTAGTATTGTTCCTTGGGATAACAAAATACTGAGCTCAAGTGATGTGATTTCATAAAAAAGTCAGGTGCTCAGTGTTTGGTATTTGAGTTGAGTTAAAATTGCTGAAATGAGTTGATTAAGAATCTGTATAAATAGCCATTCGAAAAGACATGATTTTAATTAACGCAACAGCAAAAGATACGACCATGCCCCGCTTGAGTAATGAAGATCGCCTGATGCATGATTGAAGGCGGACTATCTGTGAGAGAAGTTGCCTGGAGAATGAGATGTTCTGCGACAATCAGCAGAGACTAGTCCAGAGAAACCAGGAAACTGGCCACGTCGTGGAAGATAGAGGGTCACCACAACAGGACTGTCACATCTGACTGATCCATCTGCGTAATCGTTTTCAGACTGCAGTGGCTACAGCATGAGAAGTTTCAGGAAGAAATAACCTGCGCATCAGCAGAATGACTGTAGCTCGCCGTCTGCATGAAAATGATTTGCATGCTCGGAGGCCATTCAAGGGTAACATGTTGACAGCTGAGAGATGAAATCGCCATCTTTTATGGGCCTGAGAACATCTGAGGTGGCAGCAGAGAGAGTGGTGGAGTGTTTAATTAATCGATGAATGCCGTTTTGCCCTTGACAGAGCTGATGGAAGACAGCGTGTGTGGAGACGTTGTGGTGAGTGTTATGCTGACTGTCAAGCCAGCTGGTGAAGCGGTGGAAATGTGATGATGTGGGGAGGAATCTCTGTTAAAACAAGAATGTCTTTGGTGAAAATTGATGACAACCTTACTGCTCAGCGATACATTGACCAAGTCCTTGACGCAACAGGTTTTCTGTCCCTGCAAGCCAATCCGGAAGTGTCGATTTTCCAGCAGGACAATGCAAGACTGCACAGTGCTAGGATTACAATTGCACGACTTCAAGAAAATAATGTCGAGGTCTTGCCGTGGCCAGATTTTCTCCTGACCCGAGTCCAGTAGAACAGCTGTGGGACCAAATCGCCAGTGCCATCCACAGGAGACAACCGCGACCAGACAACCTTCGCCATCTAGCTGCAGCTGCACAGGAACAGTGGTGGAACATCCCACAACAGTCTATCCAGTGGCTGATCAGGTCTGTGCTTCAACGCTGCCAGGATTGTGTTAATGCTCAGGGCGGTCATACCCGATACTAATTTTGTAATGTTTTCATTTTGACAGTGTGTCACGCTTCATACTGAAAACTTATCATGATTCTTTAATCTGTATTTTAGTGTTCTGTCTTACCTGAACACTACAGCACTTTAAATAGTCACATGTGGTAGCACTTGTTTCAGTGCAGCAACAGCTGTCGTCAACCTACCACCCTGACTAGACTTTCAGCACCCTTTTTATATAACCAAATTGGATAATTGATTGGACAACCAATCTAGGCGCACCCTTCCTGTCAAATTCTCACATGGATGAAATCGAGGGAGATACAGCTTCTAACCAAATAAAATAAATAAATACATTGAAATAAGAAAATAAATAAATAAATATGTAAAAATGCTAAAATAAATATAGTGTACATGTATCCAAAACTTGAACCATAACACATTTCCAGGCTATGACACGTAGGGGTCTATTCATAACGGGTTAACGTCTGTTGAAATGAGAAAACAGGAGTACATCCATAGCCACCTATTTAACGGCAGTTGCTATTCATAAGAGATCATTCAGATGCGTCGTTAAGTCCCAACGATTTTCGTCTATGAAGGCATGTTTTTAACAAATTGAGAGAAAGGTTAACGATTATCTCATTAGCATAAAGTTTTCATCGGTCCTGAGCGTCAACCTGCTATTCATAAGAGTGAACGACAGCAAAATGCTGTCGATAACTAGGAGTTATTGAACACTTTCTACAGTCAAGTCTAAACTAATGACAGCCTCGGCAGACTATTTTTTTTAAAGACATATTTTATTACTACCCTAGCTCTGTTATACAGTTTGACATACCCAAGATTAATGCCTATTTAAAAAAAATAATAATAATCTTTAGCTTTATATAAAGGAAAATGCTTAATATAAATATATACTCACACAAGAACATATTCTCTGGCATAATCATTTTGAAACAGTGCTGTGAAGCGGAGAGCAAGTGAGAGACTGAGAATAGACAGTTATTTTATTATTAATTTCTTTGCCGTGATCCACAGCTGACAGCGGCCCTTTTCTTTTTATTTCTTTAACCTGCAAGACTCAATTAGTGTTCGAAAGGGAGTCTTTTTTTTCTTTCACGCACCACAAAACGATTCATTTTGTGTACAGTGTGCAATACAGTGTGAAAGTTTCACTGATTTATAAACATAAACTTGCCCTTGATTCATCCCCTGCTTGAAGCTGGGTTTATTATTATTATTATTATTAGTAGTAGTCGTAGTAGTCGTAGTAGTAGTATATATTATTATTAGTATTACTAGAATTACAGTATTATTCAAACATCTTACAGTGCTTTTTGTTTACTTTGTTTTTTTTTGGTCCTGCAGTTAAGAATGGAAATCTTATGTGTGTGTATGGAAATGTGTTTACCAGCCTTGCCAAACAAAATGAAAATACAAAGCATTTATTTAAAAAATACCTTTTTTTTTAAAATGATGTCCTGAATCTTTTGCAGACGTGATAGGGGCATCGGGATCAGGTTTTGCAAACTGCCCTTGACTGGCAGCTGCAGACTCAGGTTTCGGTAGTAGGCTACTGTCGGTTGATTCAGTTTTTCTTTTTGCAACAGCTACAGACGCCACCCAGGGAATATTAATAATACTGACGATGTCATCAAAAAGAGGCCGATTTTCGTTCTTGAATGACTGTATACCCATTCAAAAAGTGCTTTGCGACAGTCGTCCGTTTGCTCAGATCATTTTATGAATAGCAATATGGACGACTTTCGTTAGTTTTAAACAAAATTAATTTGATTACGGAAGTCGGCAAGTACTTTTATGAATAGGGCCCATACTGTGTGAATTATGAAGTTTTTCCTTGAGAGCAAAAATGTCTGAGAAAACAGGCTTCTAATTGTTCCCTGTGTTGGGCAACATCTGCACTCTTTGTCCTGAGGTCTGCTATACACACTGTAGAAAAATACATCCTTCTTAATTCCTTTCTGTTCCTGGGGTATAAACGTAACTGAACTGAGCCCCTGCACCCAAAATTGTGCATATTATACCTCATGCACACCACTAATAATTAAAAAATAAATAAATAGAGCCATTTGAGTATTTTAAGGTTGCACCCTTCAAACACCCTTTTTGCATTTGTAACAGCCACTGTGCAGAACTGAAATCCTAAATACAGGTGTTCTATCAGTGCAAACATTACTCCTAAGCAAAGACTTTTGAGGGATGTTTAATCATTGTCACTGTTTTTAATGCCAAGTTTGTTAAAAGTTAAACATTTCTAAATAGCAATGCTAGTTCTAAAATTTTGTAACAAATTATAAAATATTTAAAAAAATAAAAAGCAACTTGTGTCTTTGCAAGTAGCTGAAGATTAGGTCATATTTTTTACTTTAGACATAAGTAGTATTTGATGATTTTCTTGCAAACAACAGTGGTCTCTGTCTGAAACCAACTCAGACACATACAATTCCACAAATAGCAAAATATTACAACACGCAGTTGTCCACATTTTTCTGCATGGCTTTCATATGGAAATATTATGCCTGGCGAAGCTAAGACTTAAAACGGTCCTCCATTCCATCTATACACCAGTTCTGTCAGATTTGATCTTTAAAATTCTCCTGGAAATATTCGTGACTGGCAACTTTTGTTTCAGGATGATAACCATAAAGCTTAGGGCAGGAATAAACATTTCAACAGCAGTGGCCATGTTAGCCACCTCTCGCTGCATATGGGATGGGTTTCCTCACACACCTCCCCTGTGAGTTAAAGAATTTAATTTGCAATTACTCAGACAGACTTCGTCTTTACAGGAAAGCACAGTGAACAGCTCACAAGAAACCACATTTTTTGAGGACAGCTGTTGTGAGAAGAGGATGTAAATGCATTAGAATGCAGGCCATCTAAAAAAAAAAGGTGGACTACCCAACAATTTGTCATTAACTTCCTGAATATGTGTGCTTCATATGCATTAGCAAGGTGGAGCATTTGTGGTACAAACCCACAGTCACACAATACGTTTACATGACAAAGCGGTTTCCGAAAAATAATGTTTTCGGAAAACTGAATCAGAAAACTGATTTTCTTAAAACATCACTTTTCTGTGTTTACATGATTAACGATAGAAAGTCTAATTATAATTCAACTGTATACATGGATTGAAGTTTTCGGAAAAAGCTGGATATTTTTGCATGTAAAGTTCTGTAGTAGCCTAAGTACGATTTGAACAGACCGGGAATTTCTACGATAGAACGGAGACCAATCCAATAGTGCTTTATCGAAGTGTCAGGTCTTAAATTCAAAGATTACTATCCTATGTCTCTATTCAGATTCCCCACAATGTGCAATCAGCCTTTCCAACAGCTCATCCTGTTCTATATTACCAGTTTCTTTTGCAGACATTATTTTAAATTATCACGTCATTTTAGAGCTGGAAAACATGTGCTGCTTCAGTATGGGCTATTAACAAATACATACAGACTTTAACAAATGTATTACTTTATCCCTAACTAGACAAATGGATGCATGCAGACTGACTACAGATTATTATTATTTTCTCAGTTTTCTTAAACCACGTGCAGGAATGAAGGTCAAAGTTTGCACATGTGCAGTACGCTATCTGAATAAATTTTCCGAAATGTGTGTTTACATGATATACATTTGGTTAGTTTTCGGAATTGAATTGGAAATTTCTAGGTGCTGTTTTCCGAAAACTGACTTTTGGAATATTCTGATACATTTGCCAAAAACTGTGTTTACATGACTTTTGATATTGGAATTAGTTTTCGGAAAACTTAGTTTTCCGAAAAATATCGGAATTCTTATGCTCATGTAAACGCACTGACAGACACGTGTTGAAAACTTAACAGTTAAGGGTTGTATCAATCAGTGTGTAAAATACTAGTAATATAGAACAGGATGAGCTGTTGGAAAGGCTGACTGCACATTGTGGGGAATCTGAAAAGAAGAAGTAATCTTTGAATTTAAGACCTGACACGTCGATAAATCACTTGTTATTGGAATGGTCTCCGTTCTATCACAGAAAAAATGCCTGGTCTGTTCAAATCGTATTTAGGATACTGTAGTACTTTGCATGCGAAAATATCCTGCGTTTTCCGAAAACTTCAATCCATGTATAGAGTTGAATTCTAATTAGACTTTCTATCGTTAATCATGTAAACACAGAAAAGTGACGTTTTAAGAAAATCAGTTTTCTGATTCAGTTTTCTTTACTTTGTCATGTAAACGTACTGATTGTTTCACTTGCCAAAAAGGACCTTAGAATATAAAAAAAAAAAAAAAAGTTGAAACAAAATGATCGTGTTAACTTAGCTTTGAGCCTGTATTCATGATCACGGACAAGCTTCTGTGGTGACAAATATTCAGTCACAGACTCTAAACCCCTCACTTACCAAGTTTTAGCAGATAACAAACACAAGGACACCACAGCCCATATGTTGCCTGTCATTTTAACAAAACTTACAGCCAGTGGTGTAGTCCTAAATCTGAACGTACCGGAGCGCCACTAAATACAGTTTATCTTAAATAAGAATTATTAGAGGAATTCATATTTTCATTTTTTAAAACATTTCCTAAGTTTGTAATTATTATTATTATTAACAATGGTAGATCTAATTCCATTTTTTAATTTTCCAATGTTTTGCATACCATATCCTTGTTAACCAGTGCATATAAAAAGACCGTAATAATACTTTTGTTTTATACGTGAGGGTGTACAATACATTGCAATTGTGTTATAAAACAAAACTGTTACTTAGTTCCCACGGACACACAACCTTTTAACAAAGTTGCTGGAATGTTTAAATTGAGTTATGATGTTGCTACAAGGTTGTGTGCTAGTGGCTTCTCAATGACTGCATGAAGCACGTGAAGCTAGTGATCTAATATAAACACCGGTCTCAAATAATTTCCGGTCTCCAATACGTACCGGGTCTGCTGGCAAATATTGTAAATAAACGCCGGGGGCATTTAATTGAAGTTTTACGGTAAGTAGATTGCTCGTGAAGGCATTAGCCCAACTTCAAAACACGAAATACTAAAATATTTGAACTAATAAGGTAAATAAACCTTTCGAACCATTTGTGGAGTGGTTTTAGTTAGATATGCATTCACAGCACAGCCAAATAAAAATACGTTAAATATTATTATAAAAAGATACATTAAGTTAAATTAAATTAAGCAGAGAAAAATGAAGAGAAAACAGAACATACTGCAAAATGAAACATTGCAATGGAGAATGGTAAACTCTTTTAAGTTTCATTATTAGCTCAGTAGTTATGACACTGTACTACTGTACACTGACAAGGTCATGTTTGTCTGATGAAACAGTGTCTGGAGGGGGCGTCAATAGCACATTGTAAGAGAACTATAGTCTATGGCAAAAAGAGCAGCTTGGACACGTGATGGGATAAGCTAAAAGTCTCAAAAGCAATGTACAGTAGGTTAATGGCAAAACAGTTGGAACTGACTTACTGTAACTGGGCAGATCCTCACAGTTGTTACATTGTCTTTCTGTTCCACTAGGAAATTTGGCTAAATTCTCAAACTACTGTATTTGCAAATTATGTTTCTTACTGAAATAAGACACCAACAGAACTGTAAGCAACAGTAGAATGTAGAATCTGTCTGCCCAGACTGCCTGTAACAATCTTATGGAAATGTTGTTTTCAGATACCTGTTCCCAGCAGGTTCGAGTGAACTCAGGTGGATATGGGATGACTCAAACATATATTCCTATATATTGCACATTGAAATAAAAAAGAAGATATGTCACTTCTTGTTTCTAGCAGAATTCTGTAATTAACAGTTTGCATTGAGTTGGAAACAAGGCAGTTTGTATTTAGACTCAGAATCTCATGAACTTCAGTTCTGTGCTTCAACCAGAAGTCTAAAATGCCTCCCAATTCTGTCCTAAGGATAAGTTTTCCTTTAATTACAACATCACTTTTGGCAAAATAGTACTTGATAAGAAGTAAGTACCATAATTGCCTTCCCATAGAGATTTATGTTTCTCTAAATGGAATTGTCACAAAGACGGCCGGAGTGGGTGGCGTCAGACCAGAGCCAGGAAATAAAACAACAAGAGAGAGGTGGAGTTTGGTGGAGCTGAGCGAATGGTCTCGCTCAGCATTTAATAAATAAACAGAACAGAAAATAAAAAGGTTGTAACAAAACAGCACACGGCACGTGAAGCCAAAATAAACAGACAAACAAAACGGACTAACAGACAAACAAGGTGAGTGAAAACAACGGTCATATAAATTACTTTGTTAAGTTTTCTCGTTCTTAATTCTCTCCTCTCCACACCCGTTCTCCACTCACCGAACACACAACCCCGAGTGAATGAAATGTGTCTATATATATACTGTTGTGCTGGGATTCAATTACTGATTAATTATTCACTTGAATCCCCGCACGTGAATTCATTACGTGCAACCTTGTGCTCACATAATAAATACTTTAAATGCACGTCAAGTGATGTGCCATCCTCGTGCCTAAGTACAATTATACATTTTAAATACTCGTGCTGCACACACCCATTTATAGGCCGTGCAGCCATCTCTATACACCAACATTAACACACGCAACATGTAACATATAAATGCGCACATGGGCGGGGCACATTGCCACAGGAATGTTACTGTTCTTGCTGGAATTCCGAGTGTTTGTTTTGGTAGTCAATAGAAAAAAAGTAAACTACTTCTGCAATAAGTAAAGCTGTTTTCAAATAAATGATCTTGCCAGCATACTTGCTTTTGAACAGTTAAGTGTAAGTTTGTACATTTCTTAAAATGCCATAATGCTGTTAAACCTTGTTTCAGGGTAATAGTCCCTTTGACCTTGATCATAATCTCCCAGATAAAAGACATAATCTACTTCAGATCCTCCATAAAATATTCCAGACCTTGTCTTGACAGCCTTGGTTTTACATTCCTCCCCACTTCATCCCAGGGGAGATCAACGACATGCTCCAGTTACTGTGATAGCCACACCTTTAATGATCTTAACAGGAAGAGAGCTGCCCTAAAACCCCCTACTGTGAACCTCTTTCCACCAAGTTCATATTTGGTTCCCAGAGGGAGAAACACCTGCACAATTACTGTAATATGATTATTTTCTTTCATTCCAAGATTCCAGGTTTTCCAAGTTTTTTTGTTTGTTTGTAATTTTTTTGTAATAAGAGTTGCTCTACCCACCTCTCCACAAGTTGTATGACAACACTCTCTGTCAAGCATAGTGGAGTTTTTTTGGGAACCCATCGAATGTGATAAGATGATTAAAATTGCAGGCATAAAAAGCAAGACTGCCAACCAGGTTATTCAATTCTGAAGTGGTCTCCAGCAGGGTGTAAAAAAACGAATTGAGTGGCCCTCAAGAGTCAACATTGCCTACCTCTGGTTTAGCAAGAAAATGTAGAAAACTGTACCTTAGTTGTTTGGCATTAGATTAATTGATAAAAAAAGCAATTATACCTGATATTCCAATACACCTTTTAAAGGAATGGTAACTGTATCAGTTTTATTATTCAGCAACCATACAAAACAATGTATGTTTAGTACTGCTTTCCAGGTGTGAGTTCATGAAGTCAAATGCAAAACCCAACTGTGAAGTAGACAACCCTTCCAGCTAGTGCCTTCTTCAGTGAACCACAAGCTTAAACTTAAGCACATTATTATTACTATTATTATTATTATTATTTATTTATTAGCAGACGCCCTTATCCAGGGCGACTTACAATTGTTACAAGATATGACATTATTTCACATACAATTACCCATTTATACAGTTTTTTTTTTTTTTTTTTTTTTTTTGACTGGAGCAATCTAGGTAATGTACCTTGCGCAAGGGTACAACAGCAGTGTCCCCCCACCAGGGATTGAACCCACAACCCTCCGGTCAAGAGTCCAGAGCCCTAACCACTACTCCACACTGCTGCCCCACATTGCAGTCAGTGTCAGTTTGGATACAATTATTGGATTTGAAAATACAGCACCCACTCGATATATCAAAGGTGTCGGGGTCCAATGTAAATTTGCTATATATCGAGGGACGCGATATAGCGAGAGACCCATAGAAAAACAAATTGGCTAACAAATACTGTACAACCACTCCCTCGGTTTATCGTGGGTGTCAGGGTCCAATATAAATCCTCTACGCAATCCGCTTTTTCTCATTTTTCGTATAAAAAAGCAGCACACCGTTTTAATTCGTACAGCGGAGGGTAATTGCTTCTCATCAGTCTCCAGTTAATTTCTTCCTCTCCTTTCTCAAATGCACAAACCCACTGAAATAATCCATTCCAAACATAGGAGGTTTGTTGCTAGGGAGCTAATATCACTGCCCTGTGACTTTTGCTAGTGCATTGCTGCCACAACACCTTGTTGGCTAGAAAATAAAAACCGCTTCAGCAAGTAGATATTTAATTTGCTTTGTGTTATTGTGCAATATGTGTGTATATGATAACAGAACAATATTTAACAATATTTATATTAAAGCCATAAGATTTTAAATATATGATATAAATCATATATTTAAATATAAATAAATAAATACAAATCGGAATCAACCAAGATAATCGCAGCATTCTATGATTATATATATATATATATATATATATATATATATATATATATATATATATATATATATATACAGTACAGTGCAAAAGTTTTAGGCTGGTGTGAACAATGCTGTAAAGTAAGAATGCTTTCAAAAATAGACATGTTAATAGTTTATATTTATCAATTAACAAAATGCAAAGTGAGTGAACAGAAGAAAAATCTACATCAAATCAATATTTGGTGTGACCACCCTTTGCCTTCAAAACAGCATCAATTCTTCTAGGTACACTTGCACACAGTTTTTGAAGGAACTCGGCAGGTAGGTTGGCCCAAACATCTTGGAGAACTAACCACAGTTCTTCTGTGGATGTAGGCAGCCTCAGTTGCTTCTCTCTCTTCATGTAATCCCAGACAGACTCGATGATTTTGAGATCAGGGCTCTGTGGGGGCCATACCATCACTTCCAGGACTCCTTGTTCTTTTTTACGCTGAAGATAGTTCTTAATGACTTTCGCTGTTTTTTTAGGGTCGTTGTCATGCTGCAGAATAAATTTGGGGCCAATCAGATGCCTCCCTGATGGTATTGCATGATGGATAAATATCTGCCTGTACTTCTCAGCATTGACGAGACCAGTAATTCTGACCAAATCCCCAACTCCATTTGCAGAAATGCAGCCCCAAACTTGTAAGGAACCTCCACCATGCTTCACTGTTGCCTGCAGACACTCATTCGTGTACCGCTCTCCAGCCCTTCGGCGAACAAACTGCCTTCTGCTACAGCCAAATATTTCAAATTTTGACTCATCAGTCCAGAGCACCTGCTGCCATTTTTCTGCACCCCAGTTCCTGTGTTTTCGTGCATAGTTGAGTCGCTTGGCCTTGTTTCCACGTCGGAGGTATGGCTTTTTGGCCGCAAGTCTTCCATGAAGGCCACTTCTGACCAGACTTCTCCGGACAGTAGATGGGTGTACCAGGGTCCCACTGTTTTCTGCCAATTCTGAGCTGATGGCACTGCTGGACATCTTCCGATTGCGAAGGGAAGTAAGCATGATGTGTCTTTCATCTGCTGCAGTAAGTTTCCTTGGCCGACCACTGCGTCTACGGTCCTCAACGTTGCCCGTTTCTTTGTGCTTCTTCAAAAGAGCTTGGACAGCACATCTGGAAACCCCTGTCTGCTTTGAAATTTCTGCCTGGGAGAGCCCTTGCTGATGCAGTATAACTACCTTGTGTCTTGTTGCTGTGCTCAGTCTTGCCATGGTGTATGACTTTTGACAGTAAACTGTCTTCAGCAACCTCACCTTGTTAGCTGAGTTTGGCTGTTCCTCACCCAATTTTATTCCTCCTACACAGCTGTTTCTGTTTCAGTTAATGATTGTGTTTCAACCTACATATTGAATTGATGATCATTAGCACCTGTTTGGTATAATTGTTTAATCATACACCTGAAAGCATTCTTACTTTACAGCATTTTCTTTACACCTGCCTAAAACTTTTGCACAGTACTGTATATATGTATATATATATATATATATATATATATATATATATATATATATATATATATATATATATATATATATATATATATATATATGTATAGATGTTTCAGTACTAAATTTTGTATATGCTTATTCTTCCCTGAGTACTGAGGCTCAGAATTTTTGGATCCGACAGTGAATGTCCATTCAGTATCGTTTGTGATAACTTCTTTGGCTTCTTTGGGGACTAAATATAATTGGTTATTTGTTTCAAGAGCAATTCTGTCATAAGAATACAAGGAGGCAGTCAGTTTGATCTAGAGTATTTAAATATTATTTAAATCTACACTTCATTTACTTCTTTGTAATGCCACTGGTTGTAAGAATGTGTCCCAGGATCTCACCTTTCAGTCCTTCCAGACCAATGATGAGATTGACAAATGAGGCATTCATCTTGCCCTTAGAACTGCAGCAAGCCTCCACAGGATATTCTGTCCAGTTCTTATCTAAACTATCTCAGTGAACCCCCTTTGTCCTTTTGATCTGTCTAAGATGAAACTGACAAACAGGATTCCAATATTCTCCAGCTGTTATTTGTGGTTTATATGTACTTCCAGCTGCTAGAAAGATTGGTTTAACTTGGGTTCCGACACTCTATCTAGGAATATTTACTTCTGGACAGCTTTCTCTAGGTAGCATTTTAACACAGGTCTGATTGTGACGACCTCATTTCTGATTTAGCAAAGGGTTTCAGAATTATATATATATTGGAACATACTTTTACTACCTTTTATTAAGCAGATCATTTGACGATGAATATGTGTGTTAATGTTTCTCGCATAAACTGCCATTTAAAACTAAAACTTTACAGTAACTTAGGTCATCAGAAAAATCACCTCTTTTCTGAAATTGTTATTCTTGCAGCTCTGCCATGGTCACTGGTACTTGAACAACAACAGATTACAGTGAATCCATCAGGTTATGGATTTGTTCACTGAAAAAGCTACAGGAACATTTGTGGCTCCAGGAGTATCTGAACAAACTGGACACATCTACAACACTTCTATGCAGGAACTGATTTTCCATTTAGGTAAATTAGTTATAACAATTGCTCAAGAAATTAATTATAACAATTGCTCAAGAAGTAGTATCTTCTGTTTAAATGTTTCCTTAACCTAATCTTATGAATTGTTGATTTAACTACCTGTTTCCCTTTCTTTAAAGTCAATAAAAATGGAGGGCCCAGGACGCTATCCCCACTGTGCCATGTGTAAGCTTATAGTAAGAATGAAGCAACAACCAAAAGCTTAAAGGTATGACTCTGACCGCTTAGAGACATTCACTTTGTAATGGATAATTTACATGACTGCACTTCAAAATTATTAAGTGTGCATTTCACCCTTTTTTGGAAGAATCATGGCATCATATTACATCTGCGAAAGTGATTACAAAAAAAAGAAAAATCTGTATTTTGAAACACAAGTTGTATTCCTCAAAAGAAAAAGTGCCTTAGATCAACCATTGGATGATGGCTTCATCCCTTTTACTAGGTAGGACGTGCAGCTGTGATCATTAAGACAGAACTCATCTTTCACAGAACATAAATTTGTGTTCATGTATACAGAAATATGGGACCCAGATGCAGCATGTAAACATTTCAGAAATGTTGGTGTTTCCCCTTAAACTTAACTTATATTAATCACAGGGCCTGCCTGTGAGTGCAACTCTCGAATTTCAATAAGGGGGCTGGGTAATGGGACATGCCAAACTTTTTTTTCTTTCCCTATTTAAGGCTGTAGGAAGGGAAAAGTGGTCTGCTGTGATTTGTGTTCGGCTTGGTACTGATAGGAGAGGGACCTCTTGATGATGTTACAATAAACCAAACCTTTACCTGAGCACATAGAGTCTTGTGTCTAACTTGTAGATATGATGAGCTGTGTGCAACTTGTGATCTTGTCCATCCTTGCAACTCTGCAAACGTCACTGGTACTGGCACAACAACAGGAAGGTAAGTAAATCCTTATTCTACTAATTCAAATATGAACAGTAAGAATAGTTAATAAGAAACATTATTTCTGCAGCTTTGAAAAGGAATAGCTTTGAATTCAAGTCAGCACATTTTTATAAAAGAACCTTACATTTAAGGGCTTGAAATAAACATTTTTACCTTGCTACATTTTTTTCCACCTTGCAATATGTTTTGTGTGTTGGAACACCAACATTTAACTGTCTTTATCTACACTGTACATAAAGCAACAGACAGATTATACTTCTCTTAAACCCCATTAAGTGAGGAATATGATTTCAAATTACTACCATCTCTATTATATGAAAATAACACATTAAACTCATTATTTTCTGTTTAGATGTTCTCTTTTTTGTTGTATAGATAACTGTTTAACTAACAGTATTTCTTAAGTGAATCAATACTCAATAGTGAATCACATCAGTCTTTACTAAGGGTGCTTTTTGTGAGCAGCAGGGGATTTATTCTTTGTATGATGCAGTTTATAAATCTTTACATTTATTTATTTATGTATTTATTTATTTATTATAAGGACCATTATTGGTCTTGTTTAGTCCCTTATTTGCTCCATAGCACCCTCTTCTGTTGAAGCAGCCCAAAAGGTGTAGGCACAGGTTTTCTATATTTTATGACACAATAATTTGAAAAAGGACACCAGTTTTTAAACTTAACTTATGTTTTCTTTTTTTTTTCTGAATCTGATTTAATTACCAGCTTGTGTCAATCAGGTTTTTTTTTTTTTTTTAGGACTGACAGCAAACTAACAACTACTAACAAGTGAGAAAGTGACTCCTATTGCCCCTCATTTCTAGGCTGTGTTGAGAAATCAAGTAGACAAGTGTGGAATGAAAGTCAGAACCTTGGCTTTTAACATACAGTGCCTTGCACTTCAGTTTTCTATTATGACAGGTATCAGGGGAAATAAATGGCCAAGCACATAGCTTCAAAGGGCATTCAGTGCAGTAAAAATAATAAAATACCATTGTTGAAATAAAAAAAAAGTAAAATTACATGTTTCTACTTTATTTATTTATTTATTTCTTAGCAGACAAAAACAAAAGCTTGTGACAAAAACACAGAAAGGGCTGGTTGTTAAAGTTTAGCCATGATCCCTTTGCATCTGTCGCTTCGTCAACTAGCTGGCTATATGTCTGGTCTCAACAAATCTTGAAATGTTTTAAAGTGTTTTCTTGTCAAAGTGAGTTTCTTAAGCCCGTAATACAATGACTACCTAATGGTCTTTCTGGGCTGTTATAATTCCCTAAAGCTCCCATCTTATCTTGTCTTCTGTGGATTGAGTTATAACAGATTCTTATTTTACTGCAAATGCTTTGTGTCATGATGTGCCATTGCCATCACACATTCAACTTGATACATTGAAAGTCTGTGTGTAAAATGCAAATTTAGAATTCATATCATGTTGAATGTACAAATGTGAAGTTTTATTTCTGTTCTCCCAAACAACTCCTCCTGGCCATCTCACTGAGAAGAGCAACCTCCACATTTTGACCGATGAATTATGTGGATCTTGCACTTCTCAGGAGATTACATCTGGTCTGGCAGACAGAGCTATGCTTTAAATCAAGGGTGGTGAATTGTGGTTGTACCTTAATTCCTAACAGTAAATCAGAACAAAGCCTGTTAGGCATTTTCTCGTATTAGGTTGTACAGCCTTTTTGTTACACCCGCTGTTCGGTTTCCTCTTTGGGGTACAGATTACTTTATTGTAATCAGGCCAGATCTAGATTCAGAACAGAGGCCAGTTCAAGCTCTCCTCACGGAGTATAGAGTTACACCCACACTAAGAACATGCACAATCACACACTTCATTAAAACTTAGCAAGCAAAGTACATTATAATAAGCCTGGGGGGGGGGGGGGTATGTTTTACTAATACGCAGCTAATATATTTTAAATAGGATGAGGTGTTTTAGAAACGACTGCTTGAGATGTACATCTACTGCCCCATCTGCAATCATAGCAACTGTGAGTTGCCATAGTAAATGAGTGCACTCTATGCAAAATCACACTTTCAGAGGGGGCTGAAATAATAGCTGCACACCCCTGGTGGTTACTGTATGTTAAGCAAAGTTGTCTTATCACTAAAATATGTTTTTAATTTCTTTAAAAAAAAAAAAAAAAGAAGCAGCTACAATTCAAAGGGGATTTTAATAGTTAATGTTCTCTGGAAAAAAAAACAACATAATTCTACTTTCATCCTCTGTAACCCAATCATATCTTTTGGGAGGTGTCTTAAAAGCAATTCAAATACTATATATTGCCAAAATTACATTATCTATTTTATTTATACTTTTGAGGAAAATTGAGTAATTGATTAAATTACACATTTTTGACTCCATATAAAAAGTGACATGAAAATGAATTAAATATTAAATTACAGTCTAATATGGCCTAGGGCATATTTTTAAATGTTAACTTTATCTAGATGTTCTCACTTGGAAGATGTACATTGTATTGTAATATTTTACATGCTGACTGTAAGGCCTTGCTTAGACAATAAAGTATATGTATATACATTTAATCCAGTACTATAGCATAACTTGATGGTCACGTGGAAATTGACCATTTAGCGCACAAGTGGACGTGCACAAAACTCAGGTACGACAGAGATTATTGACAGACAGATAGGCAAGACAATATCTATTTTTTGTTTGAAATGTACAAATAATTAATTTGATGGTGAGGCCTACCGGAGCTGCTTAAATTAATGTTAGTGTTTAATAGTGACGTAAAAAAGCAAGGCCGCTCATGAGTCATTTCTGCTGTCAGAGAGACACTGAACAAAATATTGAAAATCCTTTTTTTTTTTCAAAGCTGCCACTAACTTGTCAAAATGTGCTCCAAAATTGTATCAATTGCTGCGGTATTTTTTCATAGTCCAGCCTTTCTTGGATTTATTTATTAATAAATCCAATTATGCTGATTGTATCCAGATTGTTTGTCGTGGCTGGATGCCAAAGTGGTCTGCTAAAAACAAATCAAGACCACATTGTCATTACATTTGCAAAGCTAAAGATGTGAAAGGTATAGATTTGACTTGACAGAGTACTGTACCCTGTACCCTTTTCAAAAAATGACTGGTACACGCTGGAATAAACTGAAATGTTGATAGCTAAAACTTTCTAAGATAATATAATGCATCCATTGTTTGACTCGTAAAATTTGGTCATGACTATTTATCAGTGTGGTAGACCTTTTAACTATATTATAGTGTGTTTCGTAGAAATAAAACACACCAGGAGCATTAGCTCTGTTTTAGGCACATTATTGCCTTATTAATGCAACTCAATGATGCAACTGCGCCACTCAGAACTTGCTTGAACCCAGGCTGTGTGGAAGCATTCCCCCATGTCGAACAACCAGACAATGTGTTCTGTTTATAAGCAGGAAGTCTAAGGTGTCATCAATCCAGGGGAGGAGATGGGAGTCCTTTTGGGTGGTGAGGTTCAGCTGGCGGTAGTCGAAACAGAACTGCATCTTTCCGTCCTTCTTGGGGACCAGGACCATAGGGTTGGCCCGTGGGCTAGTGGAGAGCTTGATCACCCAATTTCTCCACATCTCTTCCACCAGCCAGTTCGATTCCATCCTTTGAGCCCAGGGGTTTAGATGGGTGTGGTAGTCCCAGTGTCGATGTGGTGCCGTACCTGTGTGGTCCAGCCCACTGGTCCTTCTTTGGCAAAGGCCTCGCTGCACTCCACAAGCAGCTCCTGGACTCACTGCTGTTGGTGCTCCTTGAGGCCTTTGTAGCTGCGCTACTAGAGACTTGTGTAATCCCAGGTGACACGTTGGGTGTCAAGGGGCAGAGGTAATCAGAGTACGTCCCATGCTGCGCTGGCCTCATTCTGTCCGCAGTCTTCTTCCATCTTCTTCATGTCCGGGTCCTTCCTCCGTGTCCTGTGGATGTGCCGTTAACTGTCTTCATAGAGATAGCCTTGCTCGTGGCTCTGCCAAGCCCCGTACTCCCCCCTGAAAGCTTTACTTGAAGCAACTGAGTCGCCCAGAACTTACTTGACCACAGGCTGTGCAGGAGCATCCTCTATACCGAACAATCAGCCAATTTGATCTGGTGACTAACAACAAAATTATGGCACCTCGTATCACAAAGCCACTTTTTCCTTCTGTTGAAAGGCTGGCAGCAAGATTCTGATTTTAACTTTATGTTCCTCTACATGTCGTAATATTCATTTGTCGTCCAGCTTTAGTCATTCTGGTATAGATTGTATATTTTTGTATTTGTAATTATATATGAAAAAATACCCACTGTGGTCTTATGTGTTGTAAGCTAGAGACGAAACACAGTACAAAACTATACCATTTACTACACAGGAAGTTACTCAACGTTAACATTTATTCAAGAATTTCTGTCAGATCTCACTGTCAAATTACTTATTTTAACATGATATATGGATTTAGTATTTTAAATATAGGCTTTTTTTTAGAAGCACTGCAGAAGGCCCTCACATGACTGAAGAGACATTTAGCTGTCTGTCAATCTTAATGATGCCTGAGTTTTGTATACGCCCACCTGATAGCTAAGGGCTCTGCTTGGGGTTAGGAAAAGATTTAGTCACAATAAGAAGCGTTGCGTCCATGCTTGTTGGGGACATTTGGTTCACAATATCTAAGGAGAGATGCTTAATTGTCATGCTAAAATTGGTTTTACAGGCCTAAATAAATTATTCAAATGGGAATATTAAACAAAACAAAGGCAAGCTATGTCTTGTTATATTTCCACTTACTTTAGGTTACTCGTGATAATATTTGCTCCTCACCTAAGTTATGTTCTGTCATTTTATTCAGTTGTCAGGTTCTTGGCATAGTCTTACAGGACATAGCTAATTTGAATATACCAGCAGCAGTATACCAGTTGCACGTCCCCACTTGTTGCTACAACTGTTTAGATAACATGCCTGTAATTTTTCTTTTTTAATTGTTAACACCCTGAAAACTTTTTACACTTCTAACTTTAAAGTCTGTTTCAAAGGTCTTTTCAAAATGGCCGCTCTAGTGCACCGATAAGGATTAATGCCCACATTATCAAACAGGTAACACAGCAATAACGATCCATGGTGTGTAACTAGCTTTTTTTAATCATAATGTGATCAGCTTGACAAACCTGAGGTCCTACCAGTACTAGATGTGTGTGAATGATTTGTTCTATTTGAAGCATAGAAACACTCACAATCCAGAGGTCCAAACAACACCCTTGGCTCAATGTGTCTTAGGGAGGTTAGTAGCCCTCTGGCTCATTCATGGAATAATTATTGGTACACAACCTCTACATATACCTGTAACACATTACAAATACACCACCCACTCAATATATCGTGGGTGTCGGGGTCCAATACACACACACCCCCTTTGGACTTTTCCACATTTTATTGTGTTACAATATGGAATCAAAATGGATTTAATTAGGAGTTTTTGCCACTGACCAACACAAAAAAAGTCCATAATGTCAAAGTGAAAAATAAAATCTCTAACACAGCAGCTCAACCCCCTCTGGCTCTCCGGACGGCAGCTCCCCCCCCTCTGGCTCGGGTGCTGGCCACATCATTTTCTCCAGCACCTGGTGCAGCACCAGCCCCAGCTGTGACACAGATAACTCCAGTTCCCGTGTAGGCAACCCAAACGCTTGCCTCCATTGTAGGTTGCACTCCCATTGCTGACGAGTCGCCTCCCGCGTCTCCGCCGTGGACTTTTCCAAAGTCCTTATCAGTTCCGCAATATCCATTTATTTTTTTTCTTCTTGGGTCGTAGGGGTGCCCACACTTTGACACCAAATGTAAATGGAACGCTGACACACGGGTTCGTTGCCCCTTTAAAACCACGACCCAACACACAGGAATGGATTTTTTTCCCGTGCTGACGCGCTATTTTTAATAATAAACAAAACAAACACAAAATAAACACCTAGCTCTTTCTGAGCACTGACTAAACTTTCAGGAACACCCTGACTATAAGTGGGATGGCTAAGCCATTTCCCCACCAAACACAACACCACAAACAGACAAAATCACACAAGTTTACCCCGCTTACATTTCCTCCTGACTGCTCGGAAGCAGAGCACCTTTTCTGCCTCCTTCTACTCAGCCACCCTGAGCAATCTGACTGCCCTCTTTAAATACCCTGCACCTGGTTCTAATTTATAATTACCACCAGGTGCAGGGGATAATTAACACTCAAATCATTAACAAATTAAATTAAACAATAAAGCAACACAATCAAACAATAAAGGAAAACACAATTAACCACACGAATGTGCATTCCGCACATGTTTTCCTGCAGGGAGACTTTAACCCCCTCCCTGCTGTCTTACAGTAGATAAATATACTTAGAAGAAAACATTTTACAGAAGCGCAAAGCACAAGAAGTTATAAAAGTTATTTATTTTTCTTTTTTTGACAAAACGGTATTCCTTTACCTTGAGTCTAAGACTGTTCACAATCAACACAGGTAATGCGCTTCTCCACGCCGCCTTTCTGCACAGGGCACAGTTGTCCGAATTTTTATTATTTGTTGCACTTGCCAACCTGGCATTGGCGTCTCTTGCAGCTCTCAGCGGGGTTGCCAGCTTCAGCTGTGGGTACAAACTTGGCAGTCTCCCTCTGTTCCAAATGCTTCTTGTGAAGTTCCTGTGCTAACTGTAAAATATATTTTCTCCTTGAGAAATTCTTCTCCGTGCATTCTTTGTAAAGTACCCAGGCTGCTAGGTCCAATACATTGTAAAACACCTGAACAGACCACATGAGCCAGCTTTCATGGAATACTTCCTTGTCATCTGATCCAAAACATCAACTCCATATTTTGTTGCGTTATAAAACTCCACAGTCTCTGGTATTTATTTTCACTAGTCCCGATGCTAATTGACTGACCAAAGCAGCGCACCTGTCAAGCAGGCACCAGCCTTCAAAAGGCTGATTGAAAACAATAGACTATCCGTCATTAATTCAAGTAGAGAGCAGAGACTAATCTGATTACAGCTAAACACACTGCGGACTGGTAAATAAAAATAGTAAAGTAGAATACCGTTCTGTATAATCAAAATACAATTGTTTTCTGTGTGGTCGTCAATGTGACTGCTCTCGGGGCTTTTAGGTATAATGTAATATATCTCCTTTATTTCTGCACTCCCGCGTTTCATGCTTTGTGAGAATATTTAATACATACGGACAGAAAGGTACACGAACGCACAGCCCCATATGTGTTACACGACTGGAGAAAATTACATTTTAAAACCAAAAAACGCCAAAATGACCGCCGCGGTGCTTCTAGTGTTAATGATCAGCAGATGTGTCAGCCGCACGAAGAGCATAGCGTGTGCTTTTCACTAACTCTGTGGAGAATAAATGATTTTTTAATTTTTTTTTAATGTGTAAATATCGGGACTTTCTTCCTATGCATTTGGACATGGGACATTTGCTCGGAAATCAGGACTGTCCCGACCATATCGGGACTGTTGACATGTATGCAATACAAATACGCGATGCAATCTGCTATATATCGAGGGCCACGATACAGCGGGAGACCGATGGAAAAACAAATAGGCTAACAACACTGTACAACCACTCCCTCATTTTATCGGGGGTGTCAGGATCCAATATAAACCCTCTACGCAACACACTTTTTCTCATTTTTCATATAAAAAGCAGCACACCATTTTAATTCGTACTGCGGAGGGTAACTGCTTCTCATCAACTTAGTCTCCAATTAATTTCATGAATCTTCCTCTCCTTTCTCAAATGCCTGAATCGCTGCATTAAAAGAATCCATTCACAACATAGGAGGCTTGTTGTTAGGGTGCCCTGTGACTTTTAATTGTGCATTGCTTAAAAAACAGCTTCAGCAAGTAGATATTTAATTTGCTTTGTGTTATTGTGCAATACGTGTGTATATGATAACAGTACGATATTAATGCTTTGTTTTGAATTGTTCTGTATATTTTAGTTTGTGATGTGCAGTACAAAATAAAACAAACAGTGAAATTAGCTACGTATAATGCAGCAAAAGCATGCGCAGTTAGACTGTAAAAATTGGGATCCAACTCCAGGACCGCAATATATCCAAATCCTCAGAAAAGCGAGGGGCGATATAACGAAGAGTGGGTGTACTTTCAAATGGGGTTCATTTGTCTATACAACCATTGTAACTGTACAAAGTGCTAACTATCAGTAATAAAATAATGTGTACATTTAATGTTCTTATTCAACAATTTCTCATAAATAAACAATATTGTGGAACAGTGACCGAGACAAATTTAATTTAACCTCATAAAATTTGCCCTAAAGCATTACAGAAATACCACTAAAACCACATATGTATTGTATTTTGGCCAATTTTAATTACCAATGAAACCGGCTACAAAAAAAAGTAAAAAAAAAAATGCCATAAAAGACGGTTGCAATTTGCCCTAAAGCATTAAGGAAATACCACTAAAACCACATATGTATTGTATTTTGGCCAATTTTAATGGAACCGGTTACAAAAAACGTCTATACTTCAAATAAAAGTATTTTCTAAAAATGAATCATGTCTTTATTGGTCAGCTATTAAAATAATTAACCAAAGAAAACAAGAACCACATAACTAACAACAAAAAAAGGTTGTGGGAATTCTAAACAAGGTTATTTTTCACCATTTTTTTCATAAATAGATGAGTAATTCTGTGGAAAATTAAACAGCTTTCTCCATTACAGAATGATGCATGAATAAACATGCAGTTACTTCACTTGACAGAAATAATAATCCATGTGTCTCTCTGGGCATGTAATGCTGGAAACTCTGCATATTTCGTGTCAGAGTTGCTATGGAAAACTTTAGATAAGCACTCAGCAAACAGTCGTTTATTAGCTGCACATTAAGGGAAACATTTCAGACACAAGGGGGGGGGCCGTATGTGGGGGCAACTTTGATTTAATGCCAAGGAGTGAACTATAAACATTCAAATGGTTTTCCATACAGTAAAGGGGGGAATTCATGTGAACTGAAATACAGGAACAAATGTACATTTTAGAGGAAAAGTTTAACACTTTTTTATTTTTTATTAGTAGGAACCTGCTTTTCACATACTTGTCTTCTTTGTTTGCCTAGCTCCTAGGGAAAGTTTTTATTCATAAATGAAAGAATGATAACTCAGACAGGTAACCAATTTAAGCTCGTAAAATATATATTTCTTCTTAACTACAACATTGGTAGCAAATTAGTAGTCAAAAGAGCATTGTTGCTATTTGAGTCTACAATTTATTACATAAGAACATAAGAAAGTTTACAAACGAGAGGAGGCCATTCGGCCCATCTTGCTCGTTTGGTTGTTAGTAGCTTATTGATCCCAGAATCTCATCAAGCAGCTTCTTGAAGGATCCCAGGGTGTCAGCTTCAACAACATTACTGGGGAATTGGTTCCAGCCTCACAATTCTCTGTGCAAAAAAGTGCCTCCTATTTTCTGTTCTGAATGCCCATTTATCTAATCTCCATTTTTGACCCCTGGTCCTTGTTTCTTTTTTCAGGTCCAAAAATTCCCCTGGGTCGACATTGTCAATACCTTTTAGAATTTTGAATGCTTGAATCAGATCACTGCATAGTCTTCTTTGTTCAAGACTGAATAGATTAAATTATTTGCCTGTCTGCATATGACATGCCTTTTAAACCCGGGATAATTCTGGTCTCTCTTCTTTGCACTCTTTCTAGAACAGCAAAGAGGTGACCAGAACTGAACCCAATATTCTAGATGAGGTCTTACTAATGCATTGTAAAGTTTTGACATTACTTCCCTTGATTTAAATTCAACACTTTTCACAATATATCCAAGCATCTTGTTGGCCTTTTTTATAGCTTCCCCACATTGTCTAGATGAAGACATTTCCGAGTCAACATAAACTCCTAGGTCTTTTTCATAGATTCCTCCTTCAATTTCAGTATCTCCCATATGATATTTATAATGCACATTTTTTTGCCTGCGTGAAGTACCTTACACTTTTCTCTATTAAATGTAATTTGCAATGTGTCTGCCCAGTTCTGAATGCTGTTTAGATCATTTTGAATGACCTTTGCTGCTGCAACAGTGTTTGCCACTCCTATTTTTGTGTTGTCTGCAAATTTAACAAGTTAGCTTACTATACCAGAATCTAAATCATTAATGTCGATTAGGAATAGCAAAGGACCTAATACTGATCCCTGTGGTACACCACTGGTTACCTCGCTCCATTTTGAGGTTTCTCCTCTAATCAGTACTTTCTGTTTTCTACATGTTAACCACTCCCTAATCTATGTGCATGCATTTCCTTGAATCCCTACTGCATTCAGTTTGAGAATTAATCTTTTATGTTGGACTTTGTCAAAAGCTTTCTGATGAAGATAGCCATCTTTGCACTGTATTTCCGATTATAATATCAAGTATCACTGTGACTCATACCGTAGCTGTAACATCTGGTTATATTTTCTTGTTTATACAGTTGCCAACCATTTAAAAGTCTATGGAATTTTTTTTTTTATTGCACCAGTCAGCTCTCTTTAAAAAAAAAAAAAAAAAAAAAAAAAGGACTTTTGTGTTCACTGGGACACAGATGTAAACCACCCATTCTCAGTGTTTGAGAAGAGCTAGACTTCCTGAATGTTTTGGTTTTGGCTGGGAATGCAGGACATCCCACAGCTGTTCTGATCAGACCACCACCTCACAGTTACTGACTCAACCGTAGAGACCAGGGCACAATTCTCACAGAGAGTTCATACAGAATGAATAAACATCAAGCAGAGTGGGTCAGTAGGGTCATTGCCACCTCTAAATGTTTAAATTAAGGTCAAAACAACTCAAAATACCAGAACTAACATTGTTTGTAACATAGTGCACTAATGTTACCTTAGCTAAGTCAGGGCATTTTATTCAGCTCTGCCTTACAAAATGCTGTGCACCAGTTTTCTGTACTTTGTTTTACCCACAACTTTTTTTTATTATTGTATTGCAGTTTGAATATACTGTAGTGTAGAACATAATATGTCAGTTTGTTTACAACAGGCAAAATTGCTCAAGCTCTGTCAAGTTGGATGGGGACCTTTGATGAACAGCAATTTTCAGCTCTTTCCACATATTCTCAATTAGATTGAGGTCCGGGCTTTGACTGGGCCACTCCAGGACATTGACCTTTTTGTTTTTAAGCCACTCCAGTGTGGTTTTGGCTGTATGTTTGGGGTCATTGTCCTGCTGGAAGATGAATCTTCTCCCAAGTCCCAGGTCTCTTGCAGACTTCAGCAGGTTTTCCTCCAGGAGTTCTCTGTACTTTGCTGCATCCATTTTGCCCTCTATCTTCATGAGCGTTCCAGGCCCTGACGCAGAGAAGTATCCCCATAGCATGATGCTGCCACCACCATGCTTCACGGTAGGGATGGTGTTCTCAGGATGATGTGCGGTGTTAGGCTTGCGCCAAACATAGCGCTTAGCGTTGAGGCCAAAAAGCTCTATTTTGGGCTCATCAGACCATAGAATCTTCTCAGAGTCTCCCACATGCCTTCTGGCAAACTCTAGCCAAGATTTGATGTGAGTTTTTTTCAACAATGGCTTTCTTTTTGCCACTCTCCCATAAAGGCCAGTTTTGTGAAGCACCCAGGCTATTGTTGCCGTATGCACAGTGTCTCCCAGCTCAGCCGTGGAAGACTGTAAGTCCTTTAGAGGAGGCCTCTTGGTGGCCTCCCTGACTAGTGCCCTTCTCGCCCGGATACTCCGTTTTTGAGGACGGCCTGTTCTAGACAGATTCACAGTTGTGCCATATTCTCTCCATTTCTTAATAATGGACTTTACTGTGCTCTGGGGGATATTCAATGCCTTGGAGATGTTCTTATATCCTACCCCTGATTGGTGCTTTTGAAAAACTTTATTCCGTATTTGCTTTGAATGTTCCTTCGTCTTCATGATGTAGTTTTTGTTAGGAAATGTACTAACCAACTGTGGGACCTCCCAGAGACAGGTGTATTTAACCTGAAATCATGTGAAACACCTTCATTGCACACAGGTGGACTCCATTCAACTAATTATGTGACTTCTAAAGACAATTGGTTGCACCAGAGCTTATTTAGATGTGTCATAGCAAAGGGGGTGAATACTTATGCAATCAATTATTTTCTGTTTTATATTTGTAATTAATTTAGAACAATTTGTAGATTTTATTTTCACTTTGACATTATGGACTTTTTTGTGTTGATCAGTGGCAAAAACTCCTAATTAAATCCATTTTGATTCCATGTTTTAAGACAATAGAATGTGGAAAAGTCCAAGGGGGGTGAATACTTTTGAGAGCCACTGTATATTTCTGTGTCATGTCATTATTAACTAGTGTTGGGGGGTGGGGGTTGGTGGGGATGCGATCTAATTAGAACCAGACTCGAGACAACCTCCTGAGGTGGTCTCGAGTCTGGTTCTCGAGTAAGGTATTAAATGCTGCGCAGTGTGGACGCAAACCGTATTTAGAACTTTTAAGCTGATTTAAAGTCAACTAATATGGTTAAAGGCATAGTGTGGACAGGGCCTTAGTGCATTGAAAGTGTGGCTGTCTCAGTAGCACTCCCTCCTCTTGGCAGATGTGTTTTTAGGGGCAGGCTGTAGCATAACAAAAAAAATATCTTTCCATTTAAAATAACAGTCTAGCTTGGAGTGAATTGTGTGTTGCCATAAACAAACTGCCCTGAAAATAAATACTTTTTTTTTTTTTAATGAAGGGCTGTAATGCAGCAAAAAGCTCAATAATTAAACAAAAAAGGAAGTGAAAATGTTACCATATCAAGCTGAAAAAAAGTGTTCTTTGTGAATTCCATTAAACCAACGTTATATTTCACTAGTCAAATCGTAGTGTCTAAAAATAGTTCTGAGTCAACATGAGCAGATTTATTTCCTGTTGCATCTTCTTCAGCAGCTGCAACTATCCCAGATGCAATAAATTTGGTTACATTGTTTACCGTCAGGAGTTTAAGGATGATTTAATTGCACAGCAGATTCCCTAGTTAGATGATGAGCTGATAATATTGTAAGGATCTTGGATCCCGCAGGCAGGGGTTTCTCACAGGCGGAGGTTGGACCCAAACCCGGAACCTCCCGCTCTGAAGCATAGCTCCGATACCGCTGTACGAAAGAGCTGGCTCCCTTGCAGGAGCTGGTATTGGGCTTATGTCTTCATATTTGATTGCGTCACTTACCAACCCTAACCACTACCCCCGTGCACGTTACAATATTTCTCAATCTGAACATTTTAATGTGAAAGTAGAACGCATAGAAATAATTGGGACTGTAATTTGGAAGTGTACTGCTGAGAAAAAAAAAGAAGAAAAAAAACATTTAGGGAATTGAAAATGAAATGTACAGCTGTCAGAGAATATCTAAAATATAAGACAATATGCTTGCTGTGGTGTATTTAATATCATAAATAGTAGCGAACTCGCTACAATTTAAACTTGTTTTTACAGAAAAATAAACGGTAACATGTAGTCATAAGACCTGTCTGTTTCATGCTGTCAGATCAAAACCTGACTGCAGCATGGTGTTTCCCATATTGCAACTGTACACAATTAAAGGTGTGGTCACCAATTCCATACACGTTTTCTTTTATTGCAAGGGCCTTGATGCTCCGAAAGTCTATTTTTCTTCTTGTTGATCTTGCCTTGCTGTGAGCAGTGCTGGAAAAAAATCTTCTTCATGGCACTAATGGAGTACTTTGTCAGACTACAAAACAGACCACTACTAGTCTAGCACATGCTTAAACTATGCAAGAATGTGCCAGAATACACCACCTAATCCATTTTTTCAAAAATGTTCCACTGGGAGGGGGGACATTCTCCTCCCACACTCTACCCCCTGTGCGCCTCAATTAGACCACAATGCCCCAACTACCTTGTAAGTGCCACGTACTCTTTGATGCTGAAAGGAATTCATGTTATTATGTCTGGATACTACAGCTGGTTTAGGCAAACAGTGTATATTCATTACATATATCACTGCCTAACTATTGATTTTTACTTTTTTTTCACCCTTATCCAGGGTGACTTACAATTGTTACAATATATCACATTATTTTTTACATACAATTACATTATTATTATTTTTTACACATTATTTTTACATACAATTACCCATTTATACAGTTGGGTTTTTACTGGAGTAATCTAGGTAAAGTACCTTACTCAAGGGTACAGCAGCAGTGTACCCCACCGGGGATTGAACCCACGACCCTCCGGTCAAGAGTCCAGAGCCCTAACCACTACCCCACTTTACTATTTATGCATGTTTGTTTTACAAATTCATTTCAGAAAAAAAAGATTATAATGTTTTTTCTATGAAATGAAGGTGCCAAATCTGATATGTTAGCACTATGTGAAAAATGCTGTCCTGAGGGGATCCACCCTAAAATATGTATTTAAAACACAAGATTTCAATCAATGCTGCCTATGCTAGTACCCATGGGACTCTGAAGGTAAAACATTTGAAAGGACGAACAAAACCGCAGAACATGTACGTAGCCCAGAACAATCTTGTTTCTACAGTACAGTATATATTGGTATATATTTTGCTTTGACTTTTTGTCACATTGCAATGAGCACACACACAGCAGTCTTAATTAATTAAGAAAATGGTCAATATGAATCCTTACTAGAACAGGCTGGTGAGGCCTGGTATATGGAGTCAGATTTCTAAAAAAAAATTATTTTTAAGTTAAATACTGTACTGTCATGAAAAATAGCATGTTCTCCTTAACCCATTGTAGGTCTGTTAAGTGATACAGTATGTTGAATGTATGACAACATTTTTACTACAATTTAACATGTTGCTTTGAAATGTGTCTGTCCATTTTTGTTACAGCTGGTTACAGTTTATGGTTTATGAAAGAGTAAAGATAGAGTAAAAGGCCTGTGTCGCTGGACAGTAAGTTGGAGAGGAAACATTTGCTTCTGCAGAGCAGCTGTGCTGTCAGCATGTTTGGGCATGAAACTACAATTCTACAATACATGTTTGACTCTGCTAGATTTACACAATTGAGATAGTTCTCATTATGTTCTAAGCAGCCATTTTGGGTGTGTATAGTGTAGTGTGCACGGGGGTAGTGGTCAGGGTTGGTAGGTGACGCAATCAAATATGAAGACAGAAGCCCGATACCAGCTCCTGCAAGGCAGCCGGCTCTTTTGTATAGCGGTATCAGCGCTGTGCTTCAGCGCGAGAGGCCCTGGGTTCACGTCCCACCTCTGCCTGTGAGAAACCCCTGGCTGCGGGAACCGAGGATCGCCACAATATATTAGCAGCATTCTGAAAAGTATTTGGAATGTGCACTTTTAACAACTGTAAGTTCTCCCCAAATGTGGGATGTAAGGTGCTTACTCTGCCTATAAAGTTTTCTCTAATGTCAATTCCCTGTTGTATATGCATAGCCAACAATATGTTTCCAGAGTAGAAAAACGTTTCTGAGCCCAAGCTTGGTGCTAGACGTTTTCTCTAAATTAATTTTCCAGTTCCTTATGATTTAGCGTGATTTTCCTCCTCTGTGAAGTGGTGAAAATGACTAACTAAAGCACACTAATCTGTCAGTTATACCTCCAACCACCTAACACATATTTTATTTAAAAGCCAGCTGATCAGTTTGAGCGCACATCATGTCAACATCGTTTTAAATTCTAAAGAAGAATCAGAAAAATACAACACGTTATATGAATTGCTGATTTAAAAAGAGACTGCCGCTTCTGTGCAACATACTTGTCTGTGTGGTATGCATTTCTTATCACACAAGTTTATATGGCCCTTATTACAATTTATGTTTGAGATTTTTTTTTTTTTTGTAGGTTGCATGTTTTACCAAGAATGTTAATAGAGTGTAGATATTGTAGTTATGCCTGCTGCCAGTAAAAATAAATACATTAAAACAAAATGAGCAGTTAGTTCATAAATCAAATGAAGTGCCTGAAGAATTGGTGACCACATACATGAACCTAATTTGGCAGGGTACTTGAGTTTTCCTTTATATATTATGACCTGAACACAAGGTCTGAATATTTCTAATTCAAATAGGGGAGTAATTAATAGGTGTGTTGGGTGGGTGGATTACAGGAATGGTGCTGTATCCATTAAAACCAAAGTGTCTCAGTGTCTACAGTACCGTTTTCACAACACAAATGCCAGTCAAATGATACGCATTTGAGATCTAACAAGCCTTCTGCAAGACTCAAGTTTTAAAACTTGTGCAAGGTAATAGTGCCCTCTTCTGGTACACGAGCCAAATTGCACTTCAAGTGGCTGTTTGATTGTATGAATAAGGGTTGGAATGATTTATTATGGATTCATTATAGGAAACACTTTAAAAGGGAAACTTTGTTTGTGTTTATATAATTGTGCCGTAACAATAAAACGTATTTCAGGTTATTCATTTCAAGAGATTTTACATGGTAAAATACATTTTAAAATGATCAGTTACAGGACATTACAACATTTAAAATTAAATAATTCTCTCTTCTTTACTTCTTTATCATTAAAATACAATTTTAGAAAATTATTTAGAATCCTTTTGCACTACGTACTACATGACTTTGTTTATATCAAACAGATTGAGCCTTATTGGCTGGGTTTTTGGTTGTTGTTCCCCAATGCATAGTTTGCCCTCTTGTGTTCAACTGAGAAATGAAAGTTGGCATCATCAACATTATTCTACTTGTTTACATAATGTAAGAAGAAAAATAATAAAAGCAAAAAGGGAATATGGAGCAATCAACAACGAGTTGGAAAGAACTGGGACTAACTTGGATATACCCAAATACAAAGAAAGGGTAATGCTTCCAGCAAGCATATTGGCAAAGAAAATCATTTCGTGTCACTGGAAAGAATCAAAACCTCCATCTGTTATTATTATTATAATTATTTCTTTCTTAGCAGGCGCCCTTATCCAGGATGACTTACAGTCGTAAGTAATACATTTCAAGAATCACAGTACAAGTAATAATACTGTTGCAGTGGAATGGTGGAATCATCTGATAAAAGTGACAGGATTAAAAAAATAGGATATGGTAACAATGACAAACCTAATCTTTTTACAAAATATTGGTCAAAAGCAGTGGTGCACAACCCAGGTCATGGAGGGCCAGTGTCCCTCCTGGTTTTTGTCCTAACCATACCCTAAACTAGTTCATTGGCCCAATTAAGCCTTTAATAAGGTCCAATAAAGTACTTTAGGGTGCAGTTGGAATAAAAACCTGCAGGGACACCGGCCCTCCAGGACCGAGTTGTGCACCACTGGTCAAAAGCAATGGAGTATATAAACAACAAAGATTACCCATTATTTGATGATTTAGCCTTACAAAGCTATATTTTGAACTCCCAGGGGTAGATACATATTGTTATATGAACAGGAATAAAGATTTAATCAATGAGATATGGCCTTACACTACTGTAAGAAGACAGTTATGTTATATACACGCAAATACAAAATTGAAAGAATCAATGATCACATTGAAGCTTGCAGATTAGTCATTCCATTATGATAAGGAACTCCTGTCTGCTGAAAATCCAATGACTGTGTTCAATCCACTAATACATATAAAGCAATACATTTAAAAAAAAAAAACACTAGGTTTGCACACTACTGTAAGTACTATATATACCACCATTATTAAAAGGGATGTTCTGTCTGTCCCTAAACCATAAGCTTATCAGACTGGCAAGCCAGGGTGCTGTAACCATGTAGTTTTCATTTTGCCAGCAGGGGGAGCTGAAAATAATAACCTAAGTAAACTGCAGGATCAAGGTGTTACACTGTATAACTGAACACATACATTGTTAGCTTTTCTTAACACAAATGTATAATACAGTAAACAGTTTATTTCATAATTGCAAATTATATTTTATAATGCAAAGCTTAATTACTGAAAGAGTTTTCATTCAGGGACATTTTATAACACCTGATTTCTGAGGATTTATAAAATATAGTATAAGGTATTTTTTAGCACTATATAAAAAAAAGGCTTCAGTGAGTGACAGAAAAATAATTCCATCTCGGGTTTATGTGACGTCATAAACTGCGAGACCGCCAGTCTGTCTCCCCACAGGCTTCCTTCAAGGCCTAGCCTAATGCAGACATAGACCAAACATTTTATCCCGCTTTTATACCTGCCTGCTCATTTTTTTTACTCTGCACGGCAGCTATACGCTTCCATAAGTAAGCAATACAATGTGCCTAATTTTTTTTAATAGGTCAAATCTGAGTGAGCAGAAGTAACTAAATGCTGTATATGTAGGCCTTCTGATTTTTGGCTGTAACCGATAAAACCAGATAACACCCCCCCGATACAAAAAGAAATGAAATCGTTGTATAGCCAATAAACACCGGAAAACCAGTGGAAATGGCTACTCAATTCACGTTGACCACCACTTTCCCATTAAAATAAAATAAAATAAAATAACTACTACAAAAAACCTCCCACCCCCAAAAAAATACCTTTCCAAGTGCTGCTCGGCAATGTCCCTCCTTCCTGACTTGTATCTATCATTGATTTGTTTTGAATACTTCAAACCCGCCCCAACTACTGAGTGACAGCACATTCCTACATTTCTATTGGAGACTCCGCTTGTGAGATTTAAAACAAGATTACAATTAGTAATGTAGGGTTGTTAGAAGGATTTAAAGCTGTATTACAGTTAAGATACGGAGGATTTAAAACAGAATTTCAAATTGTGGCAACATGTAAAAAAAATGCCTACACACAAGAACCCCAGAAGAATGTGCCCGTTACCATAAGGATTTCATTGTGGAAGACAGCAAAGGAAAGAAGGTACAACTTAAGTGTGCAAGTACTGTCGAGTTACTACTCTACATATTTTGACAGAAAAAAATGCACAAACATTTTGGAAAGTAACCGAAAACAATAATTCCATACAGTATATAAAAAAGTGAAAGCCCTGAAAAAATCTGATTTACATAAAATAGCTATAAATAAGCAAAAAATGAAATTAATAAAAACCGAAAAACAGAAGCCCTATGTATATGACACTCAGAAATTAATTTATGATAACAGTACCTTATTGTGGCCACTAGGTGGTGATACAGTAACCATTATTCCAGAAAATGTATGACTGCTCTTGTGAGATCTCATCAAACCATTTGGAGACAATCATAGATTCAGAGATAAGATATTCAACAAATAAGGGGTTGATAAAATGCTTTACATGTTGCGCATGTTTTTCTTTATATCCTTGTTATAAATAGCACAGTATTTCAGTGGAAATGCAGTTGGCCGACTTAATCGTTGGTGTTTATTGATAGTTAAACTAGGATTAAATTAGTTTCAGTGGTAGAAATCATATAGATTGTGAATCATGTGCATCTTTTATGATTTATCAAATTCTACCTTGGATCTCGTATCTTTTAAAAGTCAATTTACCTTTTTCCAGCCACTGCTTTTACTGAACAGGTCCAAGCCCTCGCAGAAATTGAATGTTCTACATGTGTTTCCATCCACAGTTGTTGCAGGTATGTGTACACATGACGGACAGGAGTATGCTGACCGAGATGTCTGGAAACCTGAAGTCTGCCAGATTTGTGTGTGTGACTCTGGGTCAGTCCTGTGTGATGATATAATCTGTGATGATGAAGTGAGCGATTGTCCCAACCCTGAAATCCCCTTTGGAGAATGTTGTCCAATTTGTCCTACACCCCCGACCCCAACTGAACCGGTAAGTAAATTGAACTTGCATGGGATTAATCACACCCTGGGTAAAATTCAGTTCTTCAGAATGTCCCATACTGATATCATGAAGTTTGAAACGGTTTCTTATTAAACTTTTGTGCATGTTGTATACTATTGTGTAGTATTGTATATGGAAAAATCTGTTAAATTTGCTGCCGTGACCATTGTGACAGAAATTTGCTTACAACAAGGACATGCAGCTTTAAGATTGTTTTGTTCCAAATATGTCAACTGTATGAAGTGAAAGTGTCTTTTAAATCTCACCACTGTTTTGAGAACAATACAGTAATAGTAATGGAACAGCCAGCACTCCAGATACGTTGCATAAAGGGTTTTTTATGCATTGACAGTAACATGAATTGCATATGCATAACAAATACGTATAGAAATTGCTGCACAGCTTGCGTTTGCATGTTATCAAGCTTCTTGTACTGTACTTCGTTGGTTCCCGGTGTCTTAATGGACACTTGTGAATATACTGCTTGCGATAGCTAGAGAACTGACGGGACAGCTTGTAGCCTGCCTGAGAATTGCCAGAAACACATTGCAGTTAAAATGTACTTACAACATAAGTTACCATTAACATATGTGCAGTATTTATTGAAAGTACTCAAGACTTTAAGGGAATGTTGCATTTTAGTCACCCAAGATACATTTTACTCACATAGGGCCCTATTCATAAAAGTACTTGCCGACTGCCGTAATAAAACACATTTTGTTTAAAACTAACGAAAGTCGTCCATATTGCTATTCATAAAATGATCTGCGCAAACGGTCGACTTTATGAACCATTTTATGAATGGGTATACAGTCGTTCAAGAACAAAAATCTGCCACTTTTTGATGACATCATCAGCATTATTAATGTTCCCTGGGTGGCGTCGGTCGAAAAACGGAATCCACCGACAGTAGCTACGACCGAAACCCGAATCTGCAGCTGCTAGTCACGGGCAGTTTGCAAAACCTGATAACGATGCCCCTATCACGTCTTCAAAAAATTCAGTACATGTCATAATTTAGAAAAAAAAGTATTTTTTAAATAAATACTTTGTATTTTCGTTTTGTTTGGCAATGCTGGTAAACACATTTCCATACGCAAACATAAGATTTCCATTCTTAACTGCAGGACCAAAGGAAAAAAAAAAAAAAAAAAAAAAAACTGAACAAAAAGCACTGTAGGAGGACGTTTGAATAATACTGTAATTCTAGTCATAATAATAATAATAATAATAATAATAATAATAATAATAATAATAATAATAATAATAGTTGAGAATTTGTAAGATTAACATTTAAAGTCTTCAAAATTATTATTATTATTATTATAAAAATTGTTAAAGCTTTATGAATAGACCCCATAGTGTCTAAATTGAAGAGTAAATCACTCAATGACCCAAAACCTTATCTGGAGTGCTGACAACAGCTACATATATAATGGTACTTATAATTATGAAATGATTATGCATAATATAATTTGAAATACTTTTTTCTTTTCTTTTAGAAGCCTCCACCAAATGGCGGGCCTGGTGGAAAGGGAGAAAAGGGAGACCGGGTAAGAAATATACGTTTACAATATACATGAAACCCCTTTCTCAGCGGTATATGTGGGTGTTAAATACAGGATGACTCAGTCTTTTATTAAAGTGCATGCAGTGAACTACACTATGAAGATGTATCAATCATGCTTTAATAACACACAATTCAGACCAGCACAATAAACAAGATCCCGTTTGCAACAAAAAAAACAGGAACCACCAAACACATAAACATCGAGACCACACAGGTTTCTAAATCAGAACTACAGTAAGTAACTGTTTTCTTGTCACATTTTGATAAACAACTCAGATATTCAGGGATCCTTTAAATTATGGAATACAAAACCATTTAGTAAAAGAGACTGGAAATCTAAATCCATCCATCTCTAAATCAACAAGTGATTTGTTGTCTACTTGTGTAGTTTCTCTACGGGAGACAGCCAGTAGTCTACAACATTTTTACTGAGAATTTTTAAAAAAATCTGTGTTTGGGGATTCTAAGACAATATGATTACACACTTGATTGTTGTTTTTTGTATAGGGCTTACCTGGCATTCCTGGACAGAATGGTCAGCCAGGACTTCCTGGTCCTCCTGGATCACCTGGAGTTTGTCCAGATTGCAGGGAGTTCAGCGGCGCTGGGGGGGGGGTAAGTATTGTTATTATTACTTTTATGGCTTCCAATCAGTTGGATCGGTTTGTAACAAAATTGTTACAAGGAGCCAACATTTCAAAGGACAAATAACTGGATGACTGGATGACTGGCTGGACTGCAGTGTGGAGTAGTGGTTAGGGCTCTGTACTTTTGACTGGAGGGTCGGGGGTTCAGTCCCAGGTGGGGGACACTGCTGCTGTACCCTTGAGCAAGGTACTTTACCTAGATTGCTTCAGTAAAAAACCCAACTGTATAAATGGGTAATTGTGTAAAAAAAAATAATAAATAATGTGATATCTGTATAATGTGATATCTTGTAATGTTTTTGTTTTGTTTTTTTTAGCAGACCTACCGTCCAGCGTATGATGTTAAATCTGATGGAAAATCTGGTGGTGGTGCTATTTATGGCCAAATGGGCCAACCTGTAAGATATGTCTTGTTACATACAAGAAAATAATTTATTTTATTTTCCTTTTTTTATTTTTTTTTATTTCATGATTTCAAATTTCTTGTCAATTTTAGGGTCCCCCAGGTCCACCTGGCCAAGCTGGAAAACCTGGTGCCCCTGTAAGTACTGGATACAATATCTCTATAGTTGTCACACACATTCAAATCATAGACGCCATTAGCACTTAGTGTCGTGGTACACGTATGTAGTCTGACTACGTCACCTGGTGGTGATGGACACCAGTACCCCGTAGACAGAAATATAAACGTTAATTTGCACAGGTTTGTTTAATTTGTGACATAGGTAGGAGAATAGAGACCAACCCGCCCATAGACAGACAACACCAGCAATGTAATTAAAAGTTTATTTAAGGTATTACAAAATAAAAGAGAAAAAGCACAACTGACAGTGTAGAGCCCACGCCGACAGGACTCTAGCCAAGCTGTCTGCTTCTGGGTTCAGTACTTCTGGAGATGTAGCATCAGCGTGATGACCTGGTCCTGTCGTTCCCAGGTCTCCTCTACTACGCCTGCCAGGGAGAGGCAATGAAACAAAACGCTGGTAAAGACTTTAAAAACGATAAGTACTCGCCATCTGCTCTTCCTCCTTTACCAAGTTGGTAGTAAGATGGCCGTCTAAAAACACACAAATAAAATGCCTCATTAAAACACATTGTAAAAATCCCAATAACAGAGCTCTTTCTCTAGAAACACTAAAATACTGTTAAAATACTAATAAAAACAGTCAGGATAAAACAGGGTTAAAATTAACATAACAGGAGTGACGAATGTCAATGGAAATAAAATGGCTTTACATCCACACTACGAACTCCACTTCCCTTTGTAAACCGTGGACCTTCTCTTTGTCCAGGGTAGTTCCAGTGCCTCTGCGTCTCCAGCCAAGTCCAGGTCCAAAAGGATTTCCCACACTTCTTCCTCCTGCTGTCTGCCTCTTCTGTTGCTGCTAGTCCCTTTTCTCTGTTTCTTCCAGTTCCTTCTTCATCAGTCTCCTGGTTGCTTCTCTTGTGCTGATGCTGTGTGCCTGCTTATAAATAGGGGTAACTCCTCCCCTCAAACCTCCCCACCAATCATCCTAATGAGATTTTGAACCTGACCCTATGGCAGCACTTCACCTTGGCTGCCCAAACTAACTACAGTTCCCAACAGCCTTTGCTTCCATCGGTCCTTCACTTCCTGTGGTCCCCTTCTCACAGCCCCATGCTCCATACAGAACCAATTTCTACCATGTGCTCTGTGTCAAAAGAATAAGGAGAGTTCTACTAAAAATATATATTTATAAACGTCCTCAACAGTAAATATAGAAATCATATAAAGAGTGCAAAACAAGTAAACACACACACACACACACACACACACACATACTTATTTACAATGTGACAAAAGTAACAACAGTGTTTAACTGGGGCTTTACAAGGGGGTCAATGTCACCGCGTGACACTTAGGAAAGCAACAGGAAGCCATAGAGCTCTTTCAGGGATTGAAGCATATCTCTTTCAGGGATTGAAGAATTTCTCTTTCAGGGATCGATGTGTATCTCTTTCAGGGATTGAAGAATTAGTATGCTAATGCTTTTCGTTTACCAACTTGCATGGCAGCAATTAACATCCATGTTGAAACCCCAACAATACACAAACACAATAAAACATTGACGAATGGAGCAACATCTGGGGTTAATCGGAAACAAATGTCCCCAAAAAGTAGAGGCCAAGGCTGGTTATTATAAACTGTATCAAGCCAACTTTCCTTTCTTGTGCCAATACAGGGTTCTCATGGGTATCAAGGACCTCCTGGTGAGGCTGGACAGCAAGGACCGAGTGTAAGTACTTGGGTTTATCGGTTTGTGTTTCGTACGCACCACAGAAGTGTAATTGTCATGTTTCCTAGTAATGTCTGTCTGTTCCTAGTGTTGTTACAAATTGTTTGATGTAAATAGATTTAATCAAATGGTGTTTGTAATTTTGGCAGTGGGCTAAACAGTATTGTCCTGTAACACAGGCCTGCATTAAATCGAAGTTTATGGGGCTTTGTGTGTAATTAAATGATTTTAAAAATGTGATGTAAAAAAATTGATGCTAACAAGTTTGGAAATGTATTGTTTTTGTAGGGACCACCTGGTCCTCCAGGACCCGCAGGCTCAATGGGCCCTTCTGGAAAAGATGTAAGTACACAAACTTGATACTCTTATCTAGATTCAAGCATCACTTAAACCTATAACCGCGTGTTAGTGCTGTTAGAACATCTATGAAGCAGTTGTAGAATAATTTAACCCCATAAACGGAGTGACATGCACAGACACATATGTTGTATCCATATCTGAACAGCAGAGCCTGTACATTCAATAGTGCTGACTGTAATTATAACTTTTGTCTGACTTTATTTCTATTCTTAGTACTCTCCTATTTGTAAGTATTTAGCACTCCTTACTGAAATTGTCATACATTAAACTACTGTATTGCCTTTATCTTCTCATTAGGGTGAATCTGGAAGGCCTGGCAGACATGGTGATCGGGGACTCCCAGGATTGCCGGTAATATGACTGTGAAAAACATGACTTCTGAACTCAGTTATACATTCTGAGGTATGACTTAGGCAAGCAGACACCGACGGAGGCATTAGCTGAAATCTGTCTAAATGACTAAAAGGGTCGGGTAGATCAACCTATACTTTATGAACAGCGGTGGGATAATCCACAGCTGGATCTTGCAGGATCTCATCAACCATCTGTGTTAAGAGGTACTCCAAGGTTAACCACGGTCCACGGATATTATTATTTGTTTATTTAGCAGACGCCTTTATTGAAGGCGACTTACAGAGACTAGGGTGTGTGAACTATGCATCAGCTGCAGAGTCACTTACAACTACATCACACCCGAAAGACGGAGCACAAGGAGGTTAAGTGACGTGCTCAGGGTCACACAATGAGTCAGTGGCTGAGGTGGGATTTGAACCGGGGACCTCCTGGTTATAAGCCCTTTTCTTTAACCACTGGACCACATAGTCAATCTAGGGAGATTTGTCAGTACTTTACAATGCTAAAGGCCAGTATGCACAATTCTATATAAATCCTTGCTGCTTGTAGTATTCTACAAAACCTGTTTCTTCATATTTGTTTAGTTGTAACAGAATATTATAAAAAGCACAGGTGCACAACAATGTACTGTATCATAACCAGGGATCCTAGTTTTCCCGCCAAAAAAAATATCTGATAAAAAAATTTTAAAAAAAATCTGCGTTATTCCGCAATTAAAATAAAAGGCTAAAATTGAGTCCCCGGTCACATTGCAAGATACTCAATCAGTACTATTGAATAACAGTTAACACAGAAAGTATTTATTGGAACACTTTTAAATTCCAAGGAAGTTATAAGCTCACCAGTGCATCAATCAATAATAAACAAACTTACCATTTTACTTTAAGCATTATACATTCTTCTGTGTAGTAATAATAAAAAACTAAAAAATAGTATTCATATTAGTTTATCTCCGAGTTAGTCTTTGTCATCTGGTTGGCAATTGCCAAACTCATTAGCCCGATCTTTAGGGGTGATTTTTATCGTTTTCGGCATCTTCAAACAGCTTGATGATGGGACTCTTTACCCTGGAGTTCACTACTGGATCAACAGGTGTTGTGGTGTATAAGTACTGTAACATCAAGCGGTTTTTATTTTTCTAGGGTATAAAGGGACCAAACGGAATGCCTGGCTTCCCTGGCATGAAGGGTCACAGAGTAAGTAAAATGTCTTTCTTCGTTATATACTTAGGACTACTGAATTGATCTTACATAGTGCAGGATCATCATTTAAATCTTTTGAATTAGGACCTTGTTTGGATTTTTACAAATCTTACAATAACTTCTGAGTAACATTATCTGTGTTGCTTCTTCTAGGGCTTTGATGGACGTGACGGGAGTAAAGGTGATGCTGGTGCTCCTGGAGCAAAGGTATATTGAGTGTATTGATTGGCTTTAACACTAATTTTGCTACTGTTTTCTCTCATTGTCAAAAAGGAACTTTGAACATCTATCAATGTGTTTTCGCATTAACACAACACTGTTTATACACAGTGCACACACTATAGGTCCAAAATGAAAACAGGGGTTCTCATGGTGGCCAAAGTGAAAAGAACACAGTTGGTTGAGTTGGTTTAGCGATGTAAAAGTGTCATTTGGCCACTTTTGGTTCGCTTTATCGCCTGAAAAAGTCAATTTTTTCCAAATAATACAACTATTCAAAAGCTGCTGACATAAAGTACTTCAATCCTATTCACACTAAGTAATGTGTGATCATCAGGTTTTGAAAATGCGATTATGAATCAAGGGTGTGAATCACATGGTTCCAATACAAGCTCATAGCACATTATTTAGGCAGTGTGAATTGGGTATTATGAAGGATTAACAAATAATTGCTAAGTGAAATTATGTGATAATTGGCAAAACAATGCTAATTCAGTATTCTTTTTTAATCTAGTTTTAATAATGTTAAGGAAACAAACAGGACAAATGCGTATACTTATGATAAATATTATACCAATAGTATTACATGACAATGTCCTTCTTTAATATTTAAAGGGGGAAGCTGGCATCCCAGGGGATAATGGGCAACCAGGACTAGCGGTAAGTTTTAAATTCAGTTATTTTTCTTTACTTTACCTGGATATAACATTTTTAAGCACTCAGAGTTTGGTACTCCCACTTGATAGTATGTATATGTTGAAACAATATACCAGTAAGTCGATTATTCTAAACTGTTGATGAAAATGGATGGTACATATTATTGTACAGTACATATTATATTATCACAGTACTATTGTACTACCGCTATACATAAGCAGCCCTAGTTATGAATACTTTACTGCTAGGATGATGTGGTTAATATTATCTATATTGTGTTTTTTAATTATATTCTAAAACTCTTTGTCCATAGGGTCAACGAGGATTACCTGGAGAGAGGGGACGCAATGGACTTCCAGGACCTGCAGTAAGTAATGTATTAGCCATCTTTTTAACAACAAGTAACTATATGGCTGAGGAACACAAATACTAATACTATTAATAATGATACAATAATGAACTTGTTTTAAAGTGTTATTTATAAACATGTTTGACAGTATATGGGTTTACCAAAGACCAGTTTACTCTCGTTAAGAGGCTGTGTTTTTCCTAGGCTGTGATAATGGCATGCCGTTTTTAGAGTCATGCTTTTTCCTAAACCTCTTCACGTCACGGCATTGTTTAAAACATTTGTTAAAGTGATATTAAGTATAAAAAAGGAGTTTAACTTGCACTGCAGGATGTTTTGTGCAACAAGAAATTCTAGTATTCAAAGAGCTTTCATTCATGTTTGTTTATAGGGTTCACGTGGAAATGATGGAGCTCCTGGATCTCCTGGATCACCTGTAAATATGCTAATTAAACTCTAAAACTCTGTGTTTACTGTCTTGTAAAAATTATATATATATATATATATATATATATATATATATATGTGATGTGTACAGGTGGATAGTTTAAGGAGAATGTCGTAGTCTCCTAGAATATGATCTCTGGGAATGTATTAACACCTTTAACAGTATAAATGCAGTGTAATGTCCAAAACAATATAATTTTGACTAATACATTATAATTAGGGCTTCTGTTTTTCAGGTTTTATTAATTGTATTTTTCGGTGCTTATTTTTAGTTATTTTCGAGTTTTATGTAAATCGTTTTTTTTCGGGGCTTTCATTTTTGATGTACTGTATGAAATTTGTGTTTTCGGTTACTTTCCAAAATGCTTGAGCATTTTTTTGTGTGTCAAAATATGTATAACAGGGGGCTCCCGAGTGGTGCATCCAGTAAAGGCGCTCCACGTGGAGTGCAGGATGCGCTCTATAGTCTGGACTTTGCGAGTTTGAGTCCAGGCTATTCCACAGCCGACCGTGGACGGGAGCTCCCAGGGGGCGGCGCGCAATTGGCTGAGCATCGCCCAGGGGGAGGGAGGGTTAGGTCGGCCAGGGTGTCCTCGGCTCAACGCGCACCAGCGATCCCTGTAGTCTGGCCGGGTGCCTGCGGGCTTGCCTGTAAGCTGCCCGAGAGCTGGGTTGTCCTCCGACGCTGTAGCTCTTGGGTGGCTGCATGGTTAGTCCACAGTGTGAAAAAAAACGGTCGGCTGACGGCACACGCTTCGGAGGACAGCGTGTGTTCGTCTTTGCCCTCCCGAGTGAGCGCAGGGGTGGTAGCGGTGAGCTGAGCTTAAACAATAATTGGCCATTCTAAATTGGGAGAAAAGTATTTATTATTATTTTTGTAGTAGGTTTTATTTTTTTTTAATCGGAAAAGGGTAAAGTCAACATAGATTAACCGTTTTCACAGTTTAGCAGTGTTTTCCAGTGTTTATTGGCTATCCACCAATTTAATTTTTTTTGTATCGGGGGAGTTTTATTGGGTTTTATCAATTAAAACCGAAAATCAGAAGCCCTAATTATAACAGATCATATAGATAGAATATAAAAAATGCAGCACATAAATAATAAACTATAAAACAGAAGAAACCTTTTACCTAATTTTATATCATTTTATCATGTCCTAGATTTCCAAGTTTTGAAAATACAATATCAATCAAAAATGACATTGAATAAAGTGCCTATGGCTTTCATTTGCATGGGCTGTAACCCTAATTAATTCTATTTAGTTTTTGTATGTCGTATAACATATACTTTTTATTTCACTTTATTTAGGGTAACCCTGGTCCCCCTGGGACTGCTGGATTCCCTGGTGGGCCCGGTCCTAAGGTATGTAAATTCATACTTGTATTTGTATTACACTAGACACACATTTGTCTTTACATATTCTAACACTGATAATACAACTCCTAAACAATGTGGGATAATGATAATAGATCACTCGTGTGTTAATACTGTTAAGTGCAGTGAGTTTTTCTGTCTATTATTTTGCTCTTTCTTATAACTTGCCCTGCAGGGTGAAAGTGGCTCCCCTGGTACTCGTGGCAATGACGGTACTCCTGGAGCAAGAGGCGAGCCTGGGCCACAAGGCTATTCTGGTGCTGCAGGGTCTCCTGTAAGTAAATGGCTCTGTTATTACAATGTATATAAAACAGGAATTGGCACTGGATTTTTAACTCTCAAATTCTGTTTGCCAGGGGATTCCTGGCAAGGATGGCTCAGCTGGACCAAAAGGCGGAATTGTAAGTATCTTTTTTTTTTTTTACTTTGACCTGTGACCTAAGTATCCCTTTTTGACACTTATTTTAAATAATAAATATAAATGTAGGATAATGTGTAATGAATGATTAAGGGCCTGTTTTTATGTCCTATTACTTTACTTCATCTTTGTGAAGATGATATAGAAGGTAATGTAAAATATATTCATACACTTTGTGAGGCTTATCTAAAATTCCATCAAGGTTCTTGTTAGTACACTGTAAGCCATGCTGAGTTTTAAAAATCATGGTTTCATACAGTGTACAGTGCTTCCTATTCTTATTCTCGCCGCTTCTGCATCAAAGTGTATGGGAACTAAAGGCAAGTAAAACTCAATCACAGTGATGCTGCATTGCTGCTTGAAATGTAAACTTAATCATTTTTATTCCAGCAAATGCACCTGGACTGTATAGTACGGTGAAAAAAGAAACACCTACAAACCAGTTAAAAAACACTTACAAATTAAAAGAAAAAAAAACACATACAAATTAGAAAAAAAACAGATTGTGTGTGTGTTAGGGGGGAATGAAGCTCATTGGGGGAGATATTTCATTGGGTAAAAATGGGGATTTCATTTTCATGATGCCAGTAAAACTGACTATTTTAAGGGATGTTAAATAATCTCTTTTAATGACTCACCTGGTTCTGTTTAGCCAGCTATACAGCTTGGTTCCACTGGCCAATGGAAAACAGGTTGAACATCCTAGAACATGAGCTTGGGGATCAGCGCCATGTATGGCAGTGGGTTGGAAAACCTTTGAGTCTGTTATTAGACCATTATCTAGAAATTAATACCATGAGACTTTAAACTTATTTCAATACCCTAACCCGACTGGGTACACGTTTTTTTGTATTTTAATTATGTAATATGTAATATGTTTAATTTTAATTCATGTAAAATAGATTTCTGTATCCCACCACGGTACTGCAGAAGTTACCGATGAAATCCATTGGATATTAAGAATATTTTATGATTTGTTTTTCTTGAATAGTGAATTTGCTAACATATTCTATCATTTTAGGGTCCAGCTGGTATGCCTGGAGCTCCTGGGATGCCGGGAGGATCTGGCCAACCTGGTCCACCTGGCTCAAATGGCACACCTGGACTAAAAGGAGCCGCGGTACAACTACATGTTTCTTGTATTAAACTTCACTGTAGTTCTTTAGGAAGTGTTACCTGTGATCTGGTACCCAGTCTGTTTTTTAGCCTGACCACATGTACTTCAACTCTAGCGACATCACACAGTGTAGTCTTCTGCCTATAACTTATACTGAGACAATGGTACTAAATACAATAGTTTAAATGAAAGTGAGTTTCCCTTGGCATTTTTAGTGCTAAATTTCAATTTGAGAAACTGAATTTTCATGCAATATGTAAACCTCACCAATGTGTTTCAAAAGTGTTCTAATCATGTCATATTTAATTATTATTTGTATAGGGTGAACCTGGCAAAGCTGGTGGAAAAGGAGAAACAGGTCCTAAGGGAGAAGCGGTATGTTTCACATTTTTTTGATATATTTTTTAAAAACGTGTGCATACATCTTTTTAACCATTTGTTGACCTGAGACCATATAACAGACATATGTTCTATTAATGCACTGTTTCTTTTTCCTAGGGTATTGCTGGTGCTCCAGGTCCTGCTGGACCATCTGGATTAGATGGCTCGAAAGGTCAACCTGGTGAGCCAGGTGCAAATGGCCTTCCTGGTTCTCCTGGAGAGAGAGTAAGATGCCTCACTTTGTTTATTTAATTTATATAAAAACAAAAGCAACTGTATTATTTAATAAAACTATGCAGTATTTAGACTAGAAACTTTTTTTTTTTTTTTTTTTGCTGGAGCTAATGCTTCGTTTCCATCTGCCCCTTGAAACCAGTCAATACAACTTTCATTCAGATAACAAACTGGTGTTGAAACAAGCTAGATATCAGTCTGCACCAAGCCACAATGCATTATTGCCATGTATAGATTATTTAACCAACCTCCAATATTTCCCTCTGTTCTACATACTGTATGTTGTTTTCTATTTGAGGTTTAATACCCACCTGTAGCATCCATCATAAAATGGTTAAGAAAGACAGAGTTTGACCAACCAACACTCTTACTGTAGAGTCCCAATTTAAAGTGGTTTGATCTTGATCTGTTACTAATGGAAATAAACAGAACTGATTTCATAACTCTTTTAGCTCCGTTCCACTGGCCGATGGAAAACAGGCCGAAAACGCTACAACATAAACACAAACACTCTTTTTCTGAGCTTCTGTGTTTTCAAACAAAAAATGGTTCCTCAGATAGTTTGGTCCATCAGCTTATCTATCTTTACTTGTTCATATACAGGCTAACTTCATTATATGAACCCTTCTTATAACGAACACCCGTTTTTAACAATCCCAACAACAAGAACCGATTTTTTTCAATGCAAATTAGCCCTATTAGAACGATCAAGTACAGGATCGACCTGGATACAACGATCTCAGTACTGACTGACACTGAACTTTCTCCAGTGTCAGGTGTGTTATTCTCTCAGTGAAAACAAAGACCATGGTTGACTAATTCAAAGATAACGCTAATTCAGAGATGACATTTTGTAGTATGAATCATGCATTATGAATGCAATCTTTGCCCGTCCGTCATCTTCACACAAACTGCAACCAGGAAACGGGCGTGAGGAGCAATCTATTCTGGATATTTTTTTTTAGGATAAAGATAAATACTGTATTCAGCATGTAAGTGTACATTCTTTTCTTTTTCATTTCTTTACTGTTTTCTTTTAAACATACCTGTAGCAGGGCGATTGCCCTGCACAGGGGGAAATTAGTGTTGCTGTAATTTATATGTGCAAACAGGTTTGTTTCGTGTGCTTTTTGGAGTTGTTATGTTTGATCAAATGATTGTTTACAGACGGGCGCTCGTTTGAGGCTTGCTGTCTGCTAGGTTTGGTTGAGAGGAAAGGCAGCAAGTGATTGGCTGTGCCGGTCCTCAATCAGGTGTAGCAGGTTCCTGGAGCGAGATGCCTTATTCAGTAAGGCTAGACCTGTGTGGCACCTTTTATTTGTAGTTTTTATTTTGCCTTTTGTACAGTATTCTGTATGTGTCTGTACAGTCTTCTGTAACAATTGTTGGTAATGTCACATGACCAGTTTGTTTACTTTCTGTTTTATGTTTAATAAATCCTGTGCACCTGTACCGGCGTTTCAACTCCAACTCCCATGTCTCTCTGTCTTGCAATGCAGTTACCCACACGCGTGACACGAGTACCTTGTCACAATACCATTTAAATGTTGATCAATGTGAAGGAATCTTCATAAAAGTACTATACATTGAGGTTCAATTCAAATTTGCTGTTTTGTCATTATTCTGATACAGAAATATGCCAAACCCTATTATAGTGAACACCCTGATATAACAAACATTTCTCCAGTTCCCATGGGGGTTTGTTATAGTGAAGCTAGCTTGTATTTATTTAATAATTTCATAATTGGATCATTTATTTCTTTATTTATTTTTCCTGTTGCTAGGGTAATCCTGGTTTCCGTGGCCCAGCTGGAGGCAATGGTCTTCCTGGCGATAAGGTAAATAACAACTTGACACTACCATTTAGACATATACCAACGTTTTGTGTTTTTCATACAAAAAATGCATTACTCCATCATTACTAGGAACATACTCTAGAAACCTACTCAGCAAAGTAGAAACCTACATAAATGTGTTTTTTTGTTTTTTTTGTTTTTGTTTTATACACAAGCTTTAACTTGCCATTTTAATGCAAGCTGCCAGGTTCAAGATAAGGAATTTGTGTTATACATTATTAATTATTAACAAACGCCAAGCTGGCAACAGAACATCTAATAATGTTTTCCTTCATTGCTCAGGGTCCTGTAGGAGAGCGTGGTCCATCAGGGCCTGCTGGCCAGAGGGGAAGCCCTGGTGAACCTGGAAGTAATGGCAGCCCTGGCCCTTCCGGAATGAGAGTATGTATGGATTCAAATTCAAATTACAGTAGATGTGGATAGTACAGCCAAACCTATATTCAAATCAAATGCAAATAGTATATATGTCTTTGTTATCTCTTTGTCATAATTCGTAAATACATGCTGTCTTTTTTGTTAGGGGTTGACAGGAAGTCCTGGTAGTCCTGGTTCTAAAGGCAATCCTGGCCCACAGGTAAGCTGACACCAACCATTTTATACACCAGCCTTTATTTTTGTTATTGTGAAACATCTGATGGATGTCCATTTCTGTTCTAGTAAACACTTCACCCCGAACAGCCACCAAACAGAAAAATAAACACACACATTCTCTTATGAAAAGGGTTTTGCCCTTTAACTGATTCTAAGAGAACTGAATTGCTACTGTAATTGTGCGTGCCCTGTAACACAGTTTTCAAAATGCCGTCTTCACTCTAAGCTGACCACTGTGTTTTAATGACAGGGTCCTTCTGGCGAATCTGGGCGAAGTGGTCCCCCTGGCAACACAGGACCTAGAGGTTCACCTGGTGTGATGGGCTTCCCTGGTCCTAAGGGTAATGAAGTAAGTACATTTTATATGTTATTTGTTTTGCACATTTACTGAGTGTTATTTTTTAGCAGATTATCCTGATAAGACAAAAATCCCTAGATGGTTTAAGTCTGAGAAAGAGCTTTAATTTTCCAATATAAACAGAGGAAGAAATATGTAATCTGAAAAATGAAGTCAGTATTTAGAGACTGGCAATTCCCTGTATTATTTTTATTTTCACATGTAAAATGTACTTTTAGATTATATTTTAAATGTAGCACCACCATTCTTATATCTGCTTATATACTCTCCTTATATGCATTGCCTTTTAGTGTTACAATTTCTAATTATAATTTACTGTTAATGGTATAATTAATAACATAATTTTAGATTATATGACCACGTATCATAAACAAAAGTGTTACTTGGTGTAATTTGTGAAAACTCTTGAAGTGTGAAGTGTAATTTAATTTTTAAAGATTATTTATGTGCCCGGTTTGATATTTTGTCTATTTTGTAATGATGTGAAACGTCCAATGTGTGTTTTGTTTTCAGGGTGCTCCTGGTAAGAATGGTGACAGAGGCCCCCCAGGCGGACGTGGACCAGCAGTGAGTACATCTCTTACTGGGTGTAATAAGTTCTATTTGTGTGTGTGTGTGTGTGTGTTTAAACTTACTATACATTCTACTTGTGTCGTCTAAAAGGGTGAAAATGGAAAAAATGGTGAATCTGGTCCCCAAGGTCCACCTGGCAGTGCTGTAAGTATAAATTCAAACTACTTACATTTTAAATAATTTGTTCTTTAATAACCCACTCAATCCTTTGTGGCGTTTTATGCCAAGTGTGTAAAAAATGTAAATAAATACAAGGAAAACTGTAGTAAATTTTAATTAATAGAGGTCGTTTTGAAGTTACTGTTTATTTCGCTACACAATATTTATGTTTGCTTTCATTTTAATTGTAGTATGTCATCTACACTAGAGTATATAGCTATGTTGTTTTTATGCATTGTAAAATTTAGTGTACATAATAGAATCTACTTTTGGGGAGGGCAGAACTTAGTTCAATATGTACCTGTCGACAGCAAATGTAGTCATATGCACATCTACATTTTTTAATACCCTTATCCAAACAAATAAACTTACGTTGGAATGTGTTATCAAGAATTCATGCTTTATAAAATAAATAGTTACACTGTAGTTTGTATGTAATTAAATGTGTAATTACAATCAAATATCAATGTAATTGCTGTATATTTGTTAATTTAACTTGGACAGTATATATTGATTTTATTTTTATTTTCCTAATACCAGGAATTCTGATAGTAAAATCGCTTTTGAAATGAGGATCACCACTAAACATTACTGAATTTTGTTTCTGTTTAGGGACCCCCTGGTGAAACAGGAGCACAAGGGCCTTCAGGCCCTCCTGGCTTTCAGGTATGATAATATTGTGCATGTTATATATTGTATCTTGTCTTAATTATTAGAATACATTACATAAATGATATTAAATACATTATACAATAGTGGTTAGACAAACATTAACAGTAAGTAGCGGGGTAAAATAAGTAAATCTCTGTAATAGAACTTAAATGTTTCAGGATTGATACAGTATAAAAAGTTTATATTCCTTCAGTAAGGCAAATCATCAATTCTTTCAAACAAATTTAATAATGATCTTGTTGCCTGTTTTGTTTTTAAAACATCTTGAGAATTAATATACTGTAGCATTGTATATCTGTAGAGTGCAACAAGTGTTAATTTTAATATTTCCCCCTTCTAATCATTAGGGTCTTTCTGGTGCCCCTGGCCCACCAGGAGAGAATGGCAAACCCGGTGAAGCGGTAGGTTTATCTTGATCAAAAAACAGCCCTCATACAGTATATCATGTATACAGGTACTTGTTTTAAAACATCTATTAGAGAAAACCTTGACCTTAAATGCTTCCCCCACAATTCACATTAATAACACATCAGGTCTGGAAAGTAGGAATACCAATGTGATTCATGAATTCAGAAGAAACTTAAATTGCCTCAATATATGTATATATCATACAAATAAAATGTTGGAAAAGAAAACAAACAAAAAAAAAACTGCATTGTTTCACATACCGGTACAGTAAGTTTGTATTACTGAATGCCGTATTCCCATACCATGTATTTGTTATAGCAGTACAGTATATATTATGGAAGGGTTTGTGTGTCATTCATTTGGAATGTTATTGTAAGATGTGCATTCGACTGGAAACAAATACCATACAATATGCCGAATTGTAATATGGTTGTTTGTGTGTGTAATTTTAGGGACCCAGTGGTGCGAATGGGGCTCCTGGGGGCCCAGGTGCAAAGGTAAGATTGTAACTGTTTTTTATTCTGTATGGAAGAATTCAGATTCAGAGCATTCATTCATGATACGAGTACAGTATAAACATTGAGATCCAATGTTGTTCGTTTGTAACAATTTGGATATCTAACCTAATTTATAGTAATGCTCTGACATGGGTAATTATTTTGTTAAATTAAACTGTCAGCTGAACTATATATATATATATATATATATATATATATATATATATATATATATTCTTGCTTAATACTGTATTCATATAAAACCTGTCTCTATAATGTCAATCATGCATTGCCATTTTAGGGTGAAATTGGTGTTCCAGGAGGGCGTGGTGCACAAGGCTCGCCAGGTCCACAGGGAGCAAGAGGCAACCCAGGCCCAGCTGGTCAAGATGGAGGCAAGGTGTGTGAACAGTCTTAGTGTTACCTGTTAAGTGTAAATATTTTTGGAAGTAGGTGTTTGGACATGTGGCCACCCTTTAGAGATTTTTTTTTTTTTTGCTATTGTTTATAATCACTTACCTAAACTTAAGTGTTACCACAATTTTGCATCAGTTACACGTTTTATAAGCCTGTATTGCTGTAGTTATGTTATCATTACTAATAAGCCGTTGTTGTTTTTAACAATCTTTATCACACAGTCATAAATGTAAAATAATTGATTATAACAAATCCTTAAGCTTGTGTTCAGTAGAATCAGTAGATTACATGTTCAGTGGTTTTTTTTTTCTTTTTAGGGTCCTGCAGGCCCCCCTGGCCCTCCTGGCGGTGTTGGCCCAAGTGGTTTACAAGGAATGCCCGGTGAGAGAGGCGGCACAGGAAACCCTGGACCCAAAGGTGAAAAGGTATGCAATGGTTCATTTATTCAAAACATTTTTAAAAAGAGAGATCCTTAACCTGGTCCCTGATTTTCTAGTAAGTAGACCCCTTCTAAATATTACCCAAAGTATGTTTGTCCTAAGACAAAGGAACAGTAACAAGTTTCTGCTTCTATCCTATTACTCTCTTTTTTAAGACCAGGGGTGAAATGCCAATAAAATGGCCTGGACAAATGTAATTCTCAGTTATAAGTCAATAGCCTTAAAAAATGGTAGACTTATTATTTTTTGCCTGTATATATTTAAACTCTTTGGAACGGGCACAATATATTGTGATTGTCTGTCCTCTCTTCTCATTTGTATTTCATCCAATAACAGGGAGAACCTGGAGGCCCGGGCTCCGATGGTACACCTGGAAAGGATGGAATGAGAGTAAGTGTTAAACTTTTTTTTATTTTTATACATCCATGAATAAAGTTTACTTTCCACAAATTTACCTGATGGATTCTATAGCTAGATCATTTTTAAACTTGAATACACAGTGTGAATTCACTTTTATTCATAGAGAATGGATAAGAAGTAAAGTGGTCATGTATTGTTGGAGTATTGAAGGTTTTATGGTGGAATAACTGAGGTGATCCAATGCAGTTGAAAACAAAATCTTAAATCTTAAAATTGTCTAAGACACAATATTTTGTTTTTAAGAATACACCATATACTGTAAATGTGTGAAATTAATAAAATATACTTTTGCTCAAAGTGGAAGAGCAGAACATGCAGTAAATGCAATACCAAATCATGTTAATATGTTTGTTTTGTTTTGTTTTTTAACAGGGTCCGACTGGTGCTATTGGCCCTCCTGGGCCAACTGGCGCTGGTGGTGACAAGGTAGGAATAACGATAAGATATGCAGTGTAAAAAACAGGATACACAGTTACTAACCTTAAAACTATAAATACCATGTATCATATTGGTAACCTGTCAGACAACAAGCCTAGAGTCCATTGTACGATGTGTGTTTGTTTTTTTAATCACAGGGTGAAGCTGGCCCTGCTGGTGGTCCTGGCCCTGTTGGTGCTCGTGGTAGTCCTGTAAGTCATAAACCCATTTCACAAGGTCAAAGAGCAGTACTACCGTTATAACTGCCCAGGGAACTGTCTAAAAAAGGGTCCTTAGAGAGGTTTATATCCAGATTATTTAACATGTAAAATATATTGCATGTATATACACTATGTATAACATGCATGACTAAGTAGTCTTGGGTTATTTATAAGGTAATAATGGAACTCCCTAGTCAATAAAGCCTGAGACAGATGTCAAGGACATTATTTAAAAAAGGACAGGTGAGCAATGTGACCGGTTGCTGTGTAATACTGCAGATAGAATACGTTACCTGGGTGTAATGCACACCTTGTATAGAACCATTGTTCATTTTGAATTTATCTATTGATTTTTCTGCAGGGAGAGCGAGGAGAAACAGGTCCACATGGTCCTGCCGGTTTCCCAGGAGCACCTGTAAGTGCACATTTTATTAAGTTAATTTCATTGTAACAGTGTTAATTAATTTAGATCAGGGGTATCAAACTCCAGTCCTCGAGGGCCGCAGGGTCTTCTGGTTTTCATTCCAACTTAAGCTCTCAATTAACATAATTGATCTAATTATTTGTTGAATTTGACATATTTAATATTTTTTAAGGTCTTTTACAGTTGATGGTTTTAAAAATGCACTTGATTCAAGGTACACTACCTGTGAAACATTTTGAGGCCTGAAGAGAAGTGTTAAATGTGTCCAGTTAATCAAATAATTAGACCAATTAAGTAATTGAGAGCTCAGGTGGAACGAAAGCCAGAAGACACAGCGGCCCCCCCAGGAACTGAGTTTGACACCCCTGATTTAGATAAACGGATTCCTTTTCTGTTTGTCTTTTAGAATGCAGCTCAATATCCTACTTAGTTATTTATTGAAATAAACTATACATAGCCATATTTAAGTAACAATAACATATAGAGCAATCCAAACTAAACTATTGGGTTTCTGATAAGGATTTGGTTACTTAAGCAATAATATTGAAAGTGGGAGAGATATTTCGGTAATGTTTCTTTTTAAATTGCAGTACAGGTAATTACATTGTAGGGACTAAATAAGAACATATGCATTACTATTGTACTAACATGGTCTCTAATACTGTAGTACATCTAACTCTAAGTACATCCAAGCCATGCTTTTGGCTTGATCATGATCGTTTTGCCCTTGTCCATAAACTGATCTTCTTTCAAAACAGGGTCAGCTTGGTGAACCTGGTAGTAAAGGAGAGAGAGGCCCAAGAGGTGAAAGGGGAGAGCATGGTCCCCCGGGAGGGTCAGGTCCACCTGGTGCTTCTGGCCCAGCGGTAAGCTGATGCATGTGTTTGGTTTTTCTCAGTTATTTCTACATAAATTACTCCTACATGTCCTACATGTCTCTTCTGTGACTGGACATACTATTTCTATTACACGTATGATTTGTCCTGTTGTAGCTATTCTTTAAATTACTGCATACAGTACATTAAACATGTTAACATGGAGCTGATAATGACCAGTTTGACATGAAAATACCCTGCTGTAGTGTCCTGACTAGTGTTGTTGACCTTTTTAGGGTCTGCCTGGTCCTTCTGGAGAAAAAGGAGCCAGTGGTCCGTCTGGTCCACCTGTGAGTATTTTCAAGTTGTTTGCATTATCTGCTTTTAAAGACTTTACTGTCCATTAAGTCAGTCAGACCACCAGATACAATTAGTAAGCATGCCTTCTCCAAATTTAGTCCTTATACATTTCTAAACAATAACAAACTATGAATTTGATTGGTGATAGATAGATAGATAGATAGATAGATAAGTATTAAGTATATCTATCTATCTATCTATCTATCTATCTATCTATCTATCTATCTATCTATCTATCTATTTAAGTGATTTGTACAATTAAAGAATAATCTTTCCTTCATAGGGTACATCTGGTTTCCCTGGTGAACGTGGTCAACCTGGTCCTCCTGGAGGAAGTGTAAGTAAGACATAAACTGTTGAATTTTATATTGGAACATGCTATTACTATTTCCTTAAATGAAGTGGTAGTACTTATCTTAATTACATTGTTACTGCACAGACTGATGTGTACTTAATATGTTACTACAGACATACACAATGTTGCTAATGAAAGTTTTAGAAAGCTATGTATCCTTTTTTGTAATTACACAGGTACAGCAATTGTGTATTTACAAAGTTATGGCTAAACACCTACATGTCTAATTAGATGCACTTATGTAAAGTGTGGTGAGGTTGGGTTTTAATAAAGTTTCATGACAGAGAAAATGACAACCACAATACCAACCCATGCTGTTTTAATAACATTTTGTTTTATTTGCAGGGTAATTCAGGCCCCCCTGGCCCACCAGGTGCTGTTGGTAAAGTTGGTGCCCCTGGTGCTCCTGGTAACAGTGGCCCGTCTGGCAGTCCTGGTAGCCCTGGACCTAAAGGTGAAGCCGGCCCTTTTGGAGAGAGAGGTCCCCAGGGAATGGAAGGAAAGCCAGTAAGCAACATCATCTTCCTTTATTACCAGTTTTCTTTGAAAATATATTGTATACAGTATATATAAGTAGGATATGTCATCTCTGGTATATCTTAAACACATGTTCTTTAAACTAAACAAGGTTTTTATCCCATCATCAACCTTTACATGGCATGAGTGCGTTCTACATACATTATTTCTGAAAGATCGTGTGATAACATATTTTCTTCTTTTCCTCACAGGGTAGTCCAGGTCCAAGTGGATTATCAGGTTCAGTTGGTCAGAGAGGTTTGGTGGGCCTGCCTGGCACAATGGGAAGGCCAGGTCCTGCAGGAGTTCGAGGCCCTCCGGTAAGTGCTCTTCATTAAAAAGACAACTGAGAAACTGTTGAGTCAACAGGTATAATGATGGGGAGATGGATGGATACTGTATAATTTGGTTTGTTCTTGTTACAGGGAGAGGAAGGAAAACCTGGCCCTGCTGGGAATTCTGGTGAGCGAGGTCCACCCGGGTCACCAGGTCCTTCAGGTATGAGTGGCCCTCCAGGAGAATCTGGTAAAGATGTAAGTATTATTATTTAAAGCACTGATCCAAAAGTGGATTATTCATTCTATAATCATGTAATTGGTAGCTAAATGTGTCGGCATTCCAAAACAAGTTTATTCTCCTTAGAAATCACGTTTGTATTCAAATCTCATCACAGACAAACAAACAAACAAACAAGCAATCAAAAAAACAACAACAATGGAGCTGAGTTATTCTTGTTTTAATGGCTTAATCAAATTAAATCCATTACAAAGAGCCATCTGTGGGTTTAGCTTCACTGCGGTGGTTTATAAGCAGTTTGTGACAAAAAACTCAAAACTTTCTTTATCTATTTAAATATCACTTATCTTCTGTGAATACAACATTAACACTATAAGATATAATTTCATATATGCTAACATATGGAATATTCTGGGTAATAAAAAAAAAAACTGTAAGGCTTAAGGGATCATTTGTATGTTATCTCTTCTTTTTTAGCACTACAAGTTAATTTTCAACTTCTTTTGTTCAATGATTTTAACATTTCTTTTTGTCCATATGCAGGGCAGCCCTGGTGCAGATGGCTCATCTGGGCGAGATGGCTTTCCAGGTCCTAAGGTAAGACAGCTACTGTATTATCAACCATGCTAACAGTAGCTACCATTATCATTGCCTTTAAGGTTTAAGTTTTTGTTTTCTACTCATTGCATTATAGGGTATGTGTGGGTATGGTTTAAACTGGACAACTGGAAAACAAATACAAACCTTATTTTCACAGGGAGATCGAGGTGCAAATGGCAATCCAGGAACTAATGGTGCTCCAGGACATCCAGGGCCTCCAGGCCAACCTGGCCAGGCTGGGAAGAATGGTGAACGAGGAGAAACGGTTTGTGGACTCTTATAGATAAGACTATATAAGGCTTCAGTGTGACTGCTCAGAAAATTCTAATAATAATGATAACAAGCTATACAGTGTTTATGTGAATTTTACCAAAAAAAAAAAAATCTGTTGTTTTAAAACCAATATTAACAATATAAAGAAACATCCTTAGGCGTTAGCATTGTCTGATCAGATTGTTTTTGCTTTACAATACACAACTGTGCACCCCTGCTGTGAAATATACAGAGATGGTAAAGGGTAAAGGGTACAGGTAAATAGTGTAACTGCAACATGACATCATGGTTGTCTTGTCTTTTCATTGGCTCTATAATAATGAATATCTGTTATTTTCTTGTAGGGAGCCACTGGTCCAGCCGGAGGATCTGGTCCTGCGGGACCTGCTGGCCGTCCAGTAAGTTATCCAAGACACACCTTATGAGAATGCAGAAATGACTTTTGTGAATGCTCGTGAACCCTTGTCTTATTGTGCATCATCCTATCTATTATCAGGGCACACCGGGTTCTCGTGGAGACAAGGGTGAGGCTGGCTCGGCTGGTGAGAGAGGCATCAAAGGTCATCGGGGGTTTCCTGGCTCTCCAGGAATGCCAGGACCATCTGTAAGTATTTCATCCTTAACTTTAAGACTTTAAAACACTTTATTATAGTTTAGATGTTAGTACCTCCAATAAGTATGCACAGTTAGTAAAGCTACAGCGCAGTCTTAAACAGTAAAATATTTTTTCTATCTGACTGTCAGAATTGTTACTGTTGCACAATAATCAAATGCTCTATTCAATAGGGTCACTTTTTTTTTTTTTTTCAAAAGAGGCGAACTTCACGGCGAAGTTTGACCTGCTCTGGCCGATTTAAAATCCAGTGTAGACTCGCCTCATGTTCTTGATAAGAGTCACGCTGTGTGTAAAATGTGTAAGGCTCGAATTTTCAGGTCTGCAGACTGAGACTAAAATGGTTGCGACAAAAAATATTGTAAACAGTTTTAATGTGGTTAGGCACATTGGCGCCTGTAACACAAAAATGCTGCCTCTCTCTTAAAAGCCTGTTCCAATATTTATGAATTCTCTATGACATCGGTCTGTAAGGGGGAAAAAAACTCATATAACATGTTTTAATAAACTGAAGTGTGAGAAGGACAATAACAAATATACTAATAATAATATTAACAATTTTATCGAATACAATGCTTGTAAGCACAGATAGGTGCTGTATTAACACCAGCAGAATACGGTAACCCCAATTTCATGCAACAGTGATGGTGACCAAACGTGTTCGAGTTTTGGGTAAACATTTAGTATTTAATATCGTAAAAACAGAACCAACTCACTGCAATTTAAACATGTTTTAACTGAAAAATAAACGGTAACATGTAATCATAAGAGCTGTCTGTGTTACATGCTGTCAGATCAGGACTTCACTGACACTGAGCATGCGAGCTGCAGCATACTATGGCCCATGTTACAACTGTACACAATTAGAGGTGCCATCACCAATTACAGACGCAGCACTTGCAAAATATTTAAATATAAACATGCTGAGTTCATTGCAGTCATCAGCTACATAGATTAACCACTCAGCAGAATGTGGCAACAAACAAGTGTGTACAGGCATTAAGTTACTGTTTTATCACTTTAGTGTCTTAACAAGTTGTTGTATTTTAAGCAGTTGAATATGGTAGCAACTAACTTCCTCCTGAAGTGGCACCCAGCAATTGAATTTGCCGACCAATTTTTTTTTTGGCCTGGAGCCATTGGTTCCTAAGGCAACAACTTTGTCTGGAGCCCTGATTTGAAATTTTGTTTTAAACAAATGTATTTTAAAGAATAAACAGGAAACAAAAGCAAAACAGGCCATGAAGCTTATTTGACCAAAAGTGCTTTACCAGTGTTATTGCAAACACTTGCACAAGCAAATGAGACAATTGTGTGATTTTTATGTTTCATGCTTAATTTACTGTATTGTGATACGTATTGTATCGTGACCCTTATATTGCAGTACATAGTGTATCGTGAAGACACTGCTGATACCCAGCCCTAGGTTCAAATTTGAACTGCAATTGTAAATAGGTAGTTGTTAAAGTTTTGCAGCAGATAATGTAGGACTCCAAAACCAGGAAGGCAGCACTTCACACCAAATCTGTAATAGGGCTGAGAGACAGGGTCTGGATAGATAAAGAGATCACCTGGTGGTGAAATAAGGCATTCCTTTTTGTCCACGCATGTCTTAATCATTTGTACAAACTGGTATTCTAAAAGACACAAACATATATTGTTATGGTGCATTGAGAGTTGCTGTTTAGGCCATTTCGATTCAGGTCTTTTTAAAGATATATTAATAATGAACTTGTTCCATCTTTTTTCCCAGGGTAATAATGGAGAGCCTGGTTCTCCTGGAAGCCCTGGTTCTATGGGTTCAAGAGTAAGTACAAATTTAATTACATAAAAAAGTGTTATTTCTTTAATACAAGTTTTAAAATCTGTATTTGAATGTTTTGAATGTTTCTTTACATGTGATATCTCTGTTAAGACAATGTTTTAGTATCCTTCATTACATCTTATCAATTAGTTCCTACTGTGTTTTTTCTTTATGAAATGCAGCATACTTATACATGATTTCTATCACCTTTAGGGGCCTTCTGGTCCTCCTGGTCCTCCTGGGAAAGATGGTCAAAGTGGCTACTCTGGACCCATTGGCCCACCTGGTCCACGTGGCCAAAGAGGAGAAAGCGGTGCTGAGGTAAGAGATTAGTTGCAAGTGCTGCTTCTTGAAAGTTTAGAAGATGAACAGTAATAAAATGCCCCCCCCCAAAAAGTGGAACCACTCATACATTTGTTCCAATGAATTTAGAACACATACTGTGGTGAAAAAACTGAGTTTACCAATACAGTATCTCGTGCCATGCTTTTAGTTGCCCTTATGAAATCATTGCCTCTTAGTACCTGACCATTGTATTGCCATTACACTGAAGATCAAAGAAGAATATTTCTCATTGTCCTTTTTTTTTTTTACAGGGATCATCTGGTCCTAGTGGCCCTCCTGGTCTCCCTGGCCCTCCTGGTCTCCCGGGCCCTTGCTGTGGTGGGTCTGAAAATATGGGACAAAATCAGGAAAAAGGGCAAACTTGGTCCCCATATTTTGTTGGGGATCAGGCAGCTGAAGGAATTGGTAGTGCAGCTGAGATTGTCGCCACACTGAAATCGATCAACATCCAGATTGAGAACATCCTGACTCCAGATGGATCAAGGAAGAACCCTGCTCGTAACTGCAGAGATCTGAAATTCTGCCACCCTGAATTTAAGAGCGGTATGAATTAGATATTAAATAATGAATTTATTGTTTGATATTGACATGTGTTTATATTCTCATAATCATGTGATCATGTTAGTTAAGATATGGGTTTACATGGTTTATTTATGATCCCCTCCATTCCCAGAAAAAAGGTATTCAATACTTGGGGTCATTATTATTATTTTTTTTCTTTTTATTATTTGTAAAATCTAAAACTAATCTCAATGGCAATAAAGTTAAAACCAATTTAAACCTATGTAAATCCCACTTTGTTTTTCTGTCTCTACAGGAGAATACTGGATTGATCCTAACCAAGGTTGCAAGGTGGATGCTATCAAAGTATATTGTAATATGGAAACTGGCGAGACCTGTGTAAATGCTAACCCTAGCGAAGTCCCACGCAAAAATTGGTGGACCAGCAGTGTACAATCGAAAAAGCATGTTTGGTTTGGAGATTCCATGAATGGTGGATTCCAGGTAATTGCATAGAAAAAAAATACAGTTTAATGAATGTGTACAGTTTCCATCAGCATATATTATATTTTCAAACTTAAATATATATGGCTAATATTGTAATCTTTTAAGATGTTCTGGAATATTAGTAATGCAATGTCATTTCTAATGTTAGATAAACTTAAAGTGTTTTTGCTATATTTTGTTTTTGCTTGGCAGTTCAGCTATGGTGATTCCGACCTCCCAGAAGGCATTGCTGAGGTTCAGTTGGCATTCCTTCGCATTCTCTCCACCTCAGCCACCCAAGAAATTACTTACCATTGTAAGAACAGCATTGCATATATGGATGCCGAGTCTGCTAATGTAAAGAAGGCTCTGAAGCTTTTAAGTTTTGCTGATGCTGAAATAAAGGCAGAAGGCAGCAGGAGAATCACATACAGCGTCTTGGAAGATGGCTGCACTGTGAGTATAGGAAGCTTTTTGTTGTTTTTTGATTTACCAATTTTTTTAAATTACTTTTTACCATTATGGTTAACATGGGGATTTGCGAGAAGATCTTGAAGTTAAACCTAAGGTGCATATATCGAACCATAAACAAAATAATAATTAAAAAAAAGCATTAACTAGGGAACTACCAATCATTTCTATTCATACATGGTAACTTGTGCTGGAATAATGCTGTAATTACATCGAAATATAATCAGATAATATGGTCATTACCCAGTTCTGAAAATGTAATTACATGTCTATTCTTGCCCATCTTTAATGATGTTAAACCTTTTCCTTATCATCTGCCACAATCTATTTTATAAAATATCAACATCAACATATTAGAAAAGAATATCAGTTGTATTCTCAAAAAATATTGCTATTGCATCTTCTGTACTTTCTAAACCACTGCTTTTACACTATGTTAAAGACTTCCAAGGAGTAAATCAAGCATTGCTTCTCTTCATTTTTTTCTTTAGAGACACACTGGTGAATGGAGCAAGACTGTCTTCAAGTACAAATCACGCAAAACAATTCATCTTCCTATCGTGGATATTGCACCTATGGATATTGGCGGCCCAGATCAAGAATTTGGAGTAGATATTGGTCCTGTTTGCTTCTTGTAAATTCATTAGGAAACTTTCATCAGAACATTAAAACACTCCATCAGTTCTATTTTAATACATTCTTGACATCCAGTCCAGTGGGCAAATTAGCAACTGCTATTTATTTTGTAATTTGCAAAAAATAAAATAAAAAAAAATAACATGGATGTGTGATGTGAAAGGCCTGTCGCTTTTCTCAAAATTCAAATGCTTCTGCTATATTAAATATGGAGAACATCTCTATGGTGCTATGTCAATATGTAATGGCAAAGGAGTGTGTCATAACAAGTTATAAAGCACTGATTAACTACAGCGTCAAACTTAACCAATTTCTCTTACCAAGATGAAGTTCATAGGCATAACAAGAACATTCTACAACTACCTCATCATGGATAGAAACTGGGATAAGTCTGATGATCTGAAACTAAACCGTTTTACAGTTAGAAGTATATACGTTGTTAATGTGTAGAATGCAGAACCAAACACCATTAACCAGGAGTTAATGACACGTGTAATTACATTTCTTATATACTTTTCTTCTATGTTTATAAACAGTGCTTCCATAAGATTTTCCTTCCACAGCTGGTTAAGACCACTAAAATGGGGAAGTGTAAAAATGTGATGGTGCTAAAATATTTTCACGTTTGAGTCTGCATGACAATTATTAGCTAAAAGTAAAATAATACAACATTGTCTTGGTGTAATTGACCTGCACTGGGAGTCATCATCATATTTCTATGCTGTTGCATTTCACACTGTACGATTTATGATACTATTATGTTATTTGATAGCTTTAATGTTTTTATATGTGAGACTATTGGTATTTTCTATCAGATACACACAAATAATAATAAAAAAAAGAGTACAATATCTATAGTGTCCTCAAGTTTGTGAAACAAAAGTATTAAAACATTGATTTTGTAATTATTGGTCCTTCTGTGTTGTTATTTTTACCTTTGGAGCCCACAATACAATTAAATAACTTTTTTTTTTACCCCTATGCATTATTTATTTCAAATCATTAAAACGCATATTATTAAGAACACTTTACAAATGCTTTACAAATGTTAACAGCACAATAAACAGCAAAAAGTATCTTAGGGCATCATTACTTTAGTAATATATAGTGTACCAGTGGACCATGCTGTAGATCTTACAATGTCATGTTGCCAGCGGACTTAATCCGGGACTGGACTAGGGCCCTGAACGTAGTCATAGTAGTCCCATTTAAAGCCCCAGACTACACCAGCTGCCCAGTGGAACAAATTCAATTTAGCACCCTTAAACAAATAGGGGTACTAACAAGGACTGGGCCTTAACTAACGGAAAAAAAAACTGGTCAAAAATGGCTGTAAATTAAATGTTAAAAAGAAAAGGGGAGGTGGTACAGAGCACACCCCCTAGAGCCCGCTGGTCGACAAAAGATGTCATGTCGCCAGTGGACTCCGCGTGGGCGTGTTCTAACTTAATCCGGTACTGGACTAGGGCCCTGAACGTAGTAGTAGTAATAGTCCTATTTTCTTTCTATAATTCTTTTAAGATGTCCCAGGAACAACAGAGCTCCACCTCTTCTTCCACCGCACAGAACCGGAATGAATTGTTAGCATCAATTGGCATATTGTGCAATAAGTAATGGATATAGTTAACAAACAACTTAAATGTACCATATCACTTTAAATAAATACTTTTGTTTGAATGTTTATAATATTACAAGACATCCACGTTTCATTATAATGTGTGTGTGTTAAGCGGATTCTGCACCTGGCACTTCTACCGCAGCTGCAGACCAGCAGTCACTGACTTCTTGGAGCAGAGGCAGGGTATAGGGACCGGCAGATGTGTACAGGAACATTAGGATGTCCAGCCTGGTACTCCGCCTATAGAACTGCCAGTGCATGAAGCTGCTCAGGAACCTCATATGTATTTTTACATATCCCCCTGTTCTCAATCTTACATTCATATAGGCCTAAGGATCATACTGTTTTTATTATATTTTAGTGTAACCCCCTCGTGTTCCCACATTTTACACATACATTTATAGACTACTTTAATTAAATAAAACTTTTAGATGGTACACATATCTATTTTTTAAGTAGTAAAACTTGTACTTAGTAGAAGTTTTATTTTATATACTTTTGTGTGTGTGTGTGTGTGTGTGTGTGCGTGTGTGTGTGCGCGTGTGTGTGTTGGAAAGGTAACGAGACACAAACAAGCAATGTGTTATAATTCAGAATTTGCGCGACAACAAGTTAATTATTTCTCTTGTTATTTTTTTAAAATCTTCATGGCAACGCATGAAGCTCTCTTCATTATATTCAGAATCGTTCTTTTCCTAATTACTAGGCAGTCACAGACATTTAAATATCCCCTCCCCTAAATTACTATGAATTGAGTAATCTGCATTGGTACGGACAACTTGTTTTGCTGAAAAGTACGGCAAAAACATTGTGAGGAAAACTCATGGCTTGTCCATGTAAACACCGTCATTGTGGTACTTAGGCTGATGTAACCGTACTTAGGAAAAAGGATGAATGTTACAGATGACAATTTCTTTATTTCATTGTAATTAGCAAAACAGTTGAAGAAAAAAAAAAACAGCCTGGTTGGAACAGTAAACAAAGCGAGAAGAGGATTTTCACCATCTGCGCAAACTTAGTACTTGGTGAAAGCAAATCACCGGTGCCCAGTTGCTGTATTTTACAATGTACTGGACATGGCATCCATCAATTCCTTCGTTTTGTACAAGGAATGCACCGGGGGAAAATATCAGTAGGTGAGACTTCATCTTGATGCAAGCCATGGAGCTTTGGCAGAAACATTTCAATCAGAAAACTGCAAAGCAACAAGGAAACGCAGCACAACCTGGATACAGTGCACACCAAGTGACACACACAACAGAAAACAATGCCAGGTAACTAAATGCAATAAAAATAAAACTTCTGATATCTGTGCTCAATGTGAAAGAGCGGTATGTGGTAAATGCACACAAGAAGTTGATAAGCGTTACATCTGTGTGGATTGTGCGAATATGGGGGCTAATTTGAAGTGTGTTTCCCTGAATGCGCATTCACGTTGCACAATGGGAATTGAGTTATTTTCTTTTTTATGTAATTTTTTTATAAATAATTACTTTGTTTTTACAATTTTGTATGTACATATGCCAATTTACAGCTGTTTTCACAATATTTTCTTTTCAAATGTTTATTTAATTATAGTTTTTCATTTTTTGAAGTCATGTGTTATATGCGGTAATGTGGGAAAAAATCCTTTTATGTTATTTTTGTGAATGATTACTTTGTTTTTACAATTTTGTATGTATATATAGCAGTTTACACCTGTTTACACAATATTTTCTTTTCAAATGTTTATTTTATTCTAGTTTTTTAAGCATTATATGTGCTAATTTTGAAAATAGCCTTTTATGTTTATTTTTTTCATTTAAATAGGCCTACAGTGTTTCTGCTATGCAAATGTTTTATATGATGTTCATGAATACATCTTTTGAGTTGTATCTCAAAGTTTGTCTTTCATTTTCATATCAAAGCTGTTTAAAATGTACCCATCAAAATGACTGCCGTCGGTGGTTCTAGGTAGTAGCATAAACCCAGCGGTTCTAGTATTAACTGTGATAATCTAAATACCATGGTCACAATTAACAAAGGCAGATCCTCCTGTCCTACCATTATGAAGTTCATGTGGAAACTCACCTGGAGTTCAGTGCTGTGTAATTTTAAAATCAAAGGCATTCTAGCCTCAGGTTTAAAAAATCTTATAGCTAAATCTTTATCTCATTGTAATCTCCAGAGATTTCGTACACTGTTCCCAGGAGGAGATCCCCTGTCAATTCCCTGCCCGATGTTCAAAGACCTTATTCTGTATTGAACCAACCTCCATTAGCTATTCCTGCTTCAGATCTGGCTCTCAATCTGATATCTAATTCAGTCTCCCGAAGCACCAGGACTTTCTATAACTCAGGATGGCGATCATTCACCAGATTCTGCATTCAACAGTATTCTCTCTTTTCCTTCCCTTCTGAACATTCCATCATAGAATTCATTACTTTTTGCTTTTCAAAACGTAACCTCTCCACTATACGTTGGTACCTATCAAGTATTCAATACCACTGCCGTTTAGCCGGATTTAACCTTCCTCCCATAACCACACTACCCTGGATCCAAATGCTGCTGCGTGGTGTCCCCCCTACTTGCTCATCTAAACTACCCCTCACAAAGGAAGTCTTGGAATCCCTGGTCATCACCCTCCGCTCTGACTGCTTTTCCTCATACAAAGACAGCTTTCTGCGGTTTCCTGCGGTGCGGCGAAATAACCTCCCAAAATCAACGATTTGACCCAGCTTCGAACCTGTGCATTTCCAACTTCAATCTCAGGTCACGTATTCTTTATATTTGAAACATTCTAAATCAGATTGCGACAAGAAGGGTGTCTTCGATTATTTATTCAAGACAGACCATACTATTTGTCCTTTCTCTGCTCTTTCCAGCTACCTGTCTGCGTATATATCCACCAACCCACAAGAGCGTCTCTTCCTCACTCTGGAAGGTAAAGTCGCCTCCAGGAGCTGGTTCTGCGAGTACCTCCGGCTGTCTCTTCTCCGCGCCGGCTTCCCTCCCGATAATTACTCTGGACACTCCTTCAGGATCGGAGCCGCTACTTCTGCTGCTTCTAGAAACGTTTCTTCACATCTGATCAAGGCAATGGGGCATTGGTCTTCAGGGGCTTACGAACTATATATTCGGAAAAATGCATCCGATTTATTTACTGCACAAAAAAAAACAAAAACCTTAGGAGCCCTGAGGAAGGGCTACCCTCGGCCATGGATTCCCTAAGGTTTCCTCCGAACACCTCGAATGAGTAGGATTTTTTCCTTACCCGAGTGCTGAGTGGTTAGTTCTGCAAGGTGGAGATCTGTAACAATGAGGCAGGCCCTGAGCGCCCATTGCAGCTATCACGGGCCCCGAGTGTCCATCTCAGTTATCACGGGCCCTGAGTGCCCATCACAGTATCGCGGGCCCTGAGCGCCCATCGCAGGTATCATGGGCCCTGAGCGCCCATCACAGTATCTTGGGCCCTGTGCGCCCATCTCAGTTATCATGGGCCCTGAGCGCCCATCACACTATCTTGGGCCCTGAGCGCCCATCGCAGTTATCATGGGACCTGAGTGCCCATCACAGTATCTCGGGCCCTGAGCGCCCATCGCAGTTATCATGGGCCCTGAGCGCCCATCACAGTATCGTGGGCCCTGTGTGCCCATTGCAGTTGTCATGAACCCTGAGTGCCCACTGCAGTCATCCAGGCCCTGAGCACCTTCCCAGAGCTAGAATTTCGAGTACCTTCATTAATCAAATTTGATTACATCCTTTGGGGGGAGAAAGCCCCAAGTGTTACTATACTCCTGCTACCATCATTATTATTTCACTAAATTAGCTATGTCTACATACAAGGTGTCTATCTAACTATTAATTGTAGTCTCAGAATGAATACGATCTTTTCTTACAAATCCACAACCTCATCTTTTTGGGGGAAGGCTGGCCCAGAGGACCACTTGTTCTGCCTGCTGGCTAGCCTAAGTCTATGGACAAGGCCACAGGCCAAATTATGTCATTGTATTTATTAAATGTGTTAAATCAATAAATCACAATCAAACTCATAAGTGGACCTCTCCTTTCTGAATAATATTAACCATCATTGTTGGTAGAACAGCATTAATTAGATTTGCCACTGTTTAGAATAGACCCCATTGGGTTTTCTGTGCTTTCTCCTTGTTATTTTGTTCCCCAGCACTTGTTACTTTAACATTTACATTCTTTATTGTTGAAAAGGCAAACAAGAAATGTTGATAGTATTGTATTATTTTATTTATGGATGTACTAGATTATTTAGAAAAACAGACACATTGCCAAATACAGTCCAGGAATTAATTTTAACTACAGTGTGTGGAGAAAAAAGGAAACTAATGAATACTGCAAGATTTTTCTCAGAAGATGAAAATACGCTATAGTCACTTTTAGGAACACCATCTACAGTTATTTAGATTGCTTTCCTGGCATAGCTGGTTTCTTCTTGTGCTGTACAGTCGTAAATTTTTTTTTCATAACTGAAACAAAGGTCAAAATGTATTTATAACAGCCATTTTGGTGTGCCATTTAAACTTAGACATCAATAATGAAATAATTGTTTTAAATATAAAACAGTTGTATTTGAGTCATGTGCTGTACAATTGTAATAGACATGTTGGTATTTCCCCTAAATTATTATATATTTTTTTCCCCTTGTGTCTGTGTGTTTAAACGCTGCATATAACAACCTATAACAAGTGTTACTATATACTGTAAAAATCGTGTTATAGGTCACACCACGTAAAAGTCGCTCCCCCCTTTAACACAGTTTATGTGTTAAAATAGCTTCTTTACAATATATATATCCCCCCCCACCCCCCACCCCACCCCTCCCCCTTTACATGCGCAACACCGATAAATAAAGAAAGATACACAGGTTTAGTTTAGAAAATAACCTGTTTGTAACATTTTATTCCATTAATAATTTTACAGTGTTTTTTTGTTTTTAGTTAAACTGCTAGAAACTATTCAGTTTTTCAAAATTTCGAAATCATTGGTTCAAGTAAATTTAAATGCACTGTGAAAATACATCAAATATAGATATTGTAGTGATCCGTGCATTTGTGTTTATGTACTGTATTCCCTGTCTGTTTGCACACTGTGTGTTGTTCCCTCCCCACTGTATTCCGCCATTGCTTGTTTACCTTTTGTGTAAGTTCCCGTACCATAGACAATAGTTCCAGCCACATTACAAATGTGTAGTATTAATTCAAATTTAAAAGTATTAAACAGTGCTGCTTGCATCAGTTAAAAAAAGCAAAAAAAACAAACAAACAAACAATAAACTAAACAGTGCACCATCTTATAAGCAGTAAACAAAACATCATAGTGTTGCATACGGTGCAGTACAATTGCATTACATTTCCAACTGTAAAAATACATTAATTTTGTTTTGTTAATCATAACCATACACATACTTTACAAGTGTACCACTGCGTTGCACTGACATGTAGAACAAGTTACAGTATGTTATGTATTAAAGTCATTCAAAGCACTCCATTCAGTGTTTTCTACATCGGGCGATAAACACATTCCTGCTCTCTTATATCAGCTTGTTTTTCTTTCATCATATTTAAGTTTGTCTTTGTTTCGTCTCCAGTCATGTACTGTTTTTCACGATGCTGAAGTTGGCTTCTTATTCGCCAGCTTCTTATTCAGCCAGCTTCTTATTCACATTCCAGCTTATTCACATCCCGCAAATGTAACATCAATTGAATAAATAACTGGGGTATTACGGGGGTTTAGTCGCTTTGGGCCAATAGTAACAAGGAATGTGTCGGTGTACTTGTTCTGCTCTCCGTTGAGTCAAACCTGGTATGTATTATATATAAATGGCATTCAAGTTTTAAAGAGGATCAGCTATAATTCAGCAATAGATATAGAGAGAACATTGTTACTAAAACAAATAAGGTAAGTACATTCAAATACGTCTTGAAGGAAAGCCAGCAGTTTAATTTTATTTCTAAACAGTTCCAAGTATAAGTATGATATCATTCACTCACTGTTTAAGGAAAATGAAAAAAAAATAAAATAAAAAAATCTGCACTTTTATAGTAGGTACCATTAAAAGCTTGAGAGACAAGAACATACTGTACAGTGGGAGATAATAAATGACACTGCAGAAGCACTGGGAACATGCAGAAACTGGAGAGTTTATTTGTGTTCAAAGGGATAACATTTTCTTTTTTTCTGTCACACAAACCTTGGTTTAGTTTTATTTAAAGCTCCATTGATAACGATATAATGACATAGAACATGTGAACTAATGTTGGACTACCTAATGCTAACCGGGATCTGTAGTGAAGCCTACATCTTCATCAGCTTAAAATGTGCTGTTTTAAGAAAATGTAAATTAAATTTACTTAAGTATCCAATTTCTGTAAAAAAAACAAACAAAACAAAAATATATGCAGTAAAAACAGGTAAACCTAAAGCACATAGAATATACAATATTTCATCAGTCAAGTGTCTGCATGAGTTTGACAATAAAGAAATCACTGACATTAAAAAACATTGTTTAAATGCAAAGCTTAGCAAAATACACAGACAAGACAATGTTCTTGGCTTTCCTTTTGGAATCACCCAGATTTTATTAGAAAAAAAAAGAAAATACTGCATTGAGCAAAAATAAAGCCAAAATATTTAAAAGACTGTTCTACCCACATGCTTTACATAATAAAACATGCTGACCTTTATTGCATCTCGATAAGGTACATCACTGCCAGAAAATAATAAAGAACTGATAGCCTTTTGATTTGCTACTTCATCAGCAGCTGAAAGAACAGATATGTATTAGCACCATCAAACCCTGCCTTTTTGCAATGCTGAGATAGCTACACTCATATACCTTTTAAAATACAGCACCAAAATGTTTAAAAAGAGACAACAATGCATCCCATTTTTTCGAGATGAGGTAGCTTACACTAAGGAAGTACTTGTTCAAACTATTCATTATCTTTGAACTAAAGCGATAGCAAGTCAGTATGGAAAAGGTAATATTTGGCTACAGATTTAAGCTTCATAAACTCTTGTTCACTATGCAGCACCACTGATTTGAAAGGAATATTACAAAGCTCTTGTTATTGTACCCTTTGTTAAATGTTGATACTAAATATATTCAGGACTTGAAAAGCAGTTTAATAAGCTAGTAGATTTTAAGTGAAAGTACACTATGATAGCAACTCATTTCTTTCTTAGAGTGGTTATTAAGGGGGAGGCTGACTCAGGTATCAGCACTTCATAAGAAAACAAACAAGTGTATGTATATTTTATATAACTTTTAGCTGTTTCACAAGTTTTTATTTGAATATAAAGTTTTGTGAATGTGCCATTATGTCATAGAATTCTGGCTTACCATAATTATTTTCAAACACCAAGACAGAAACTTTTTAACTTTGAATTTACTAAATTGTTCAGAAAATACAAGTTTGCAGGTCTATCATGCTTCAACATGCTCCTTTTATATGCATTCACAAAACCTCATTCACAACAATTGGCTTTATAGTTTACCAATGGAATCATGAGCCATTGAAACACTAAGACCTCTGTTGTATGCTACGCTAGAAATCTTGTAACACAAAAAGGGTTCAAGGCACAATAAATATTTTGTAAGGAGACCAGAATGTTCCAAAGTACTGTATGTACAGTGCTGATCAAATCAGCCACTAGTTCAAGAGTCTCAGGAATAACTTCAATGTATCCATTTCCTTTATTTACAAGAAGCAAACTGGCCCAATGTCGATACCAAATTCTTGATTCGCTCCGCCAATGTCCACTGGAGCAATATCTGCAATGGGAAGACGAGCTGTTTTCTGTGTTCTGTATTCGAAGACTGTCTTACCCCAGTTGCCGTTGGCTTTCTGGAATAGAAAAATAAACAAATATATGCTCCTTCCTAGAGATACCCCATCCCACAGTTAACAAGATTTTAACAGAAACCAAAATACTCTGCATTCTGTACTTTTAAATCACCATCCTTGCTCTCTGACATCTATGACACACTGTAATGTGTGTGTCTGTGTATATATATATATATATATATATATATATATATATATATATATATATATATATATATATATACAGTACGTTTAACAGTATTTTAAATGCCACTTTTCTGAATGGCAATCTCCACTATTATTAATCACAGTATTTATGATCACAAAAGTCATTAAACTTACGGTGCAGCTATCCTCAAGGACATTGTATCTGAACCGACTGTTTCCTTCTGCTTTAAGATCAAGGTTGTTGGCACCTTTAAGGTGAACAGCTTTCTTCAGATTGCCATTTTTTTCATCCATGTAACCCACACTGTTTTTGCAATGGTATGTGATATTCTGTGAGGCTTCCTTTGACAGCAGACGCAAAAACGTCATTTGGACAGTGACTGTGTTTGATGACTGGTCGTTGCTGCTATAGCTGAACTGAAAGAACATATTGAATACAGCATTATAATCTTGCAGAATAAAATGCATTCACTTTCATCCATAACAATTAAACACTAGAAGACATTTTTAAAACACTGGACTGGGAAAACTAGGGGCTACTTGAATCACCTATGATTTGCTGACGACATTTTCATATTTACAACGTGCCCAGAAGAATTACAAACAGGAATATAAGAACTACACAAGGCTAGCACCAAAGCAGGTTTGAAAATGCACCTGAAGGAGACTCAAGTCATGTTCAATAAATATACCACTCCACAGGCAATTGAAGTCAATGGGATAAAGCTTGAAGAAGTCAATAACTATGTATACTTAGGTCAGCAACAGAGAACCAAATGTGCGAAATCAACAGAAGAGCAAAAATGGGCTGGAGTGCCTTTGGAAGATTAAGCATGGTTCTGAAAGGGAAAGTTTTCGACCAATGTGTGCTTCCAGTGCAAACTTACGGATGCGAAACCTGGACCCTCAATGAAAAAATGACTCAAAAATTACAAACGACTCAACGGAGTATGGAAAGATGCATGCTGGGAATAACAAGAAGAGACAGGAAAATGAAGGAATGAATAAGAGTGCAAACAAAAGTATGCAATATTATTATAAGAGCGCAAAAACTGAAATGGCAGTGTGCCAGACATGTAGCAAGAAGAACAATCAATCAAATTTATTTTGTATAACGCCTTTCATGATGAGGCATCCCGAAGCGCTTCACATGACAAATAAATATACTATGCAATAATATAATATAATATACAATAAAATATCAAAAAACAGCCAAAAACAAAATGGGAAAAAAATAATAAAATAAATAAATAAATAAAATACATATTAACAACATTCTAAAATAGGCCATCCCAATCTACAAAAAGACCTCTGCATAAAGATGTGTTTTAAGCTTTGATTTAATTGCATTTATTGAGTCAGCTTTACGGATTTCAATTGGAAGATTGTTCCATAATGCAGGTGCATAATGACTAAAGGCTCTTCCACCAGAAGACCAGCATCAGCAGATCTCAACTGGCGTCCAGTGGCATAAGGTAAAAGCATATCATTAATGTAAGCAGGGCCATTTCCAGAGACAGCCTTAAATGTCATTAATAAAATTTTAAAAATAACTCTGTACTTCACCGGAAGCCAATGCAAGCGGGCAAGAACAGGTGTAATATGTTCAAATCTTTTTGTACCTGTCAGAATTCATGCAGCTGTATTCTGAACCTGCTGTAAGCAATTGATAAGATTACAAGGTAGACTACAAGGTAGTCCAGACAGGATGAAACAAACGCATGAATTTAAATTTCTATGTCAGATTCTGCAAGATACAAACGGACTTGAGATATATTCCACAAGTGATAATAAGCAGACTTCACTACAGTTGAAATGTGATGCTGAAAACTAAGAGTAGAATCAAATAAGACTCCAAGACTTTTCACAGAATGCGAAGAGCTAATTGGGGGGCTGCCAAAGGTCATTGGTTGTGGGATTTTATTTAATGCTATTTTACAGCCAATTAAAAGAAATTCTGTTTTTTTTGCATTTAACTGCAAACATTTTTTTGACATCCAAAAACAGACCATCGCTGGACCAAGGAGTTACTAGACTGGATCCCAAGAGATATAAAGCGACCAAGTAGAAGACCTCCAGGAAGATGGCAAGATGAAATTAGGAAACATACTGGAGCAACATGGATGAGGGACGCAGCAGACAGGCTTTTGTGGAAGATCTTGGGGAAGCTTTCATCCAGCAGTGGATTGAAAAAAGCTAAGATGATGATGATGATGATATAATACATGCCCAGTCCCGGTAAAGATGTGCTGTGTTGACCATGTAAATACCACCATATGACTGAAAAATGTATGCTCGGAAAGTATTTCCATTACATTTGTGCGTATCATTTATCGTACAGGAAACATTTTTATCCACCCCTATCGAAAGTATTTTTTTTGTTCGCTCGCATGAATTAATCGAATTCCGCTTGTTTCCATCACAGTTGTCAAGCTTTTTTTCATACGCATTCTTTTTAGTACATAAAAAAAGTTTAATGGAAACATAGCTAGTGTCACATACCCTTATCTTTCTGAATAATGTTTAAAATTCTCCCTTTTGGGTTCTCTGTTGGTTGAGAGTACGAATGTACCAACGACGTTGCGTAGGGTTACCATGTGGCTCAGAATTAACCGGACGCTGTGAGACAGAACGGGATTTCAAACTTGCCCCTAAATTGAAATAAATGAAGGTGTAAATGAACCATCCTTAGCTACAATTAATAATGGTGCTTAAATACCCGCATGCGCGTCAAATAATTGTATTATACCAAGAATGAATTGCAGCCAGTCGCTATTTTTTTCTGTTTGTTCTCCCATATTATTCTACAAATACAATTTCATCATCATCTCGTTGCTCTATCGATAAATTAGCTATTCGTTCATTAAGATCTGATCAGAAGCAGCTGATCAGTGTGAATTGTTTGCTGCGCCCAAGCAATTCCACCACAGCAGGATTAATCTCAGCAAAGGTGGAGCTCATTTATACGTGAATTACTTTCAATTTAGGGGGAATTTTGAAATTCCGGTCTGTCTCAAAGCGTCCGGTTAATCTGGAGCCATATGGTAACCCTAACGTTGCGTTTCATTTTTTTTTAATCCTCTTGTATAGAGCACATCTAAATGTATTCAATTTCGCGAATGAAGTCTGTATTTAAAGTATGAATAACAGCTGCGACCACTTTGTGCAGTCAAAAGGGTTGCGACACAGATGCATTCCATACAGCAAATAGTGAAGCTGCACAGCTTTTAGCTGTCTGCATCTGACGTATCGCATTCATCTGCAACAGAAGTGCTGTATGAACCAGGCTTTAATAGAGTTTTCCACGATTCTGAAACAAACAGCCTGTTGTAAAGAAAGCCTCTAAGTTGGTAAACTTCTGTTCTCTGATGCATTTATTCTTCTGTCTTTACAGAAAACAGCTCACTCACAATTTTTTTTCCATTTTAGCTGTCACCGATTTACATGCTTGCTTCTATCTCATTCACTGACCCACATAACTACATGTAAACGCTGCAACCAAACAATTTACAGATACTCGCAGATTTGTATTTTCAGTGCATGACATGCTGCATTGTTTAAAAGAAATAAAGAAAGCACCTAATCAAAAGTGTTTTTACATCCATAAGGTATAAAAGCAACACAAATAGTTCAAATGCTTTATAATATTCAAGTAAGTGCTGATACAGTCATTCATATTTTACTTACAAGTGTCCCGCCATTCATGTCTGCTCCAAACCATTTTGGCTTTAAGTTAGTGGGATTCCTTGTACTCCACCATGTTTTACGGGGGATGCTGGATGGGTTTGCAGAAATACAAGTCTCTCCAGTTTCCATATTACAATACACTTTCACTGCATCTTCAGCACAACCCTGGTTGGGATCAATCCAGTATTCACCTGTAAGAGAATTGTACTTCAAAGTGACACACTAATTTAAAGAGTAAGTAGCGGGGTTCCGGAAAATATACTATGTTATACGTCCCCACGTGTTGATACAACTGTTTAAGTAATGTACCTGTAATTTTTCTTTTCATTGTTAACATCCTGACAACTTTTTACACTTATACCTTTAAAGTCTGTTTCAAAGCTTTTTTTAAAAAATACACTTAAACCACCATCCTTGCTCTCTACCATCTATGACTCTGTACTATAAATATACTGTATATCACTCAGTATTCAGATTAGAGTTTGTCGTGTACATATGCTTGCAATGAGAATACAAATAAAGAGCTAATAAAAAGGTACATTCAAACGTCTCAAACAACTAAAAACTACTAGAAATAATAGATGGGTTGTACACAAATAAACAATACACAAAAGTAATTTAAAGTGCAGATAAAGAGAAAAGTAGGTGGGCTATTTGTATAACTGATCTGAAGCAGTATTAAATTTCTGTTTCCTAATCAACACACGGTTTGCTCTGTACATACCGCTTTTTTTTAATGGGTAGCATGATTTCAGATCATCACATGTCCTGGCTGGGTGTGTTTTGGTTCCATCAGGGCTGCGCATGTTTTCTATCTGGCTACCAAGAGCTTTCAGGGTAGCTTGGACCCCTGGGTCAGCAGTTAGAATATCTGATTTATTGCTGTTTGGAACTGCTTCATCTTCATTGAATTCTGGAGGTGGTGGGGGGCCAACGTCATAATCTTGGTGACCATATAAATCATCCACAGCAGCAGTTGGAGGACCAGGAGCACCAGGAGGACCAGGGGGACCAGGTTCTCCATTAGGACCCTTTTAATAAGACATTAATAAGCATGTTGAACCAATGATACAAAGTCAATGCAATGGCACTGTCAATGCTGCAAATATTTTAGTTGTTTATTCTTTGAATAAAGCATAACATTACTTCACCAAGTAAGCCCATATTGAGGCACGAGGTAGTAACACACACTTAAGATCTTACCAACTTGGCAACATATTTGTAATTGTTTTTGTTGGTTACCCCAATTTTTTTTTAATAAAACCATTTTCATGTCTAATTAGCATAACTGCAGTGGACACCATAGGCTATTAATTAGGCTAATCCATTCACAATTTCATGATCATGAACTTACTTCAGGTCCGACTTCACCAGAGAGTCCTCGTGTGCCAGGAGGTCCCATTGGACCAGGCTGTCCGATATATCCTTCTTTGCCTTGAGGGCCCACTGGTCCCGGTGATCCCTGAAATAATAATTATCTTAGAGGTAGCTTTAATTCACACGCATATTTACAACATAAAAATATATTCCACATAAATAAATACGTGCTTTAAATAAGCCAATGAATACTTACTCTCTGACCATAGGGTCCACTAATACCAACGCTTCCTTGCTCACCAGTAGTACCCTAAACACAAAAAGTCAACATTAGTACACTGTAACTGACTGTGCAAGCCAGTCAGGATGCAGGACAGTATTTCTACTTACGGGAGGACCAGGCAAGCCTTGTAATCCTGTAAAGCCTCTGTGACCCTTCTGGCCTCTTTCTCCTTGATCTCCGTGTTCTCCTTTGTCACCCCTGGGGCCTTGAGGACCCTTTAAGGAAATAAATAAATATATATACTGTATATTCTTCAGTTCTCTGACATAGTGTTTATTTACAGGTTTATTTCCACATCCTGCTGTCACCATCCCTATACTTAAATTGGTTATTTGACATGTTATTATTATTATTATTATTATTAGTAAGTCCAGTGTGACTTACAATTGTTACAAGATATCACATTATTTTTACATACAATTACCCATTTATACAGTTGGGTTTTTACTGGAGCAATCTGCTGCCCTTGTTATCATGGTCCTTTAATGCAACTGAGCAACATGTAACATTACTAGAAATAGGGAATAGAGTTTTTACATGGTTCATTATGGTGCCATTGTCTTGAAATGGATTATCAGTGCTCCTTTTGGCAAGTTGCAGTAAAAATACATTTATATTCCCGCTATAGGCACAGTGAGTTGTTTTGGGTTATGTTCAAAGAACAACATTGGCTGTTGATGGATATACAATATTCTATATATATATATATATATATATATATATATATATATATATATATATATATATATATTTAAGTTTGTCTGTTTTTCATCATTGAATCATAACTTTAAACAATTATAGGATATACTGTAGTATTACATATTCAATTTGTACTCTGAGGCTGGCTGATACATCTCTGGTCCATCACACTATTGAAATTTCCAAGCCAGACATGGAACTTGAACCACTCAAGAAAAACAAAGCATTTAACTGCTCTGGTGTGTTTATCCTAGGCTTTCAGACACTGGTCAGAACTTTTTGTTGGGGGTGTGCAAACCTCTACTTTGCGAACTTTGAATTTCAAACCAGGAAATATTTGCCAAACTTGTTACAAATGCGACCCAGTTTGACCCTACTATTATTAATTCAATAGAACATTATGTACTTGTAAAAAAGAAGACATTAACTTACAGGTAATCCTCGTTTTCCAGCTAGACCAGAAGGACCCAGTGGCCCACGTGAGCCCTGAATAAAACGCACAAACACAAGGACTTAGGACTGGAGCAAAGCATGTGCAATGTAATAAACTAGATGCATCATAACAGTAAAAAAGAATTGAAGAGACACTCACAGGGTCACCTCTTCTTCCGGGCTCACCAGTAGGGCCAACAGGTCCTAGGGAACCAGGAGCCCCTGAAGCACCTGGCAGACCTGCAGGACCTAACTCCCCACGATCCCCCTGTAGGGGGGAAAACACGTCAGTCTCATCAAAGGGATGTCAGTACTATTATAAAATGAGACATCTATTGTTAGAAAGGATTCATAGCTTACCCTTTCACCTAGGACGCCATCACGACCTGGAGGGCCATCTGATCCAGCATGTCCCTGTAAATATAACAAACGGTGTATGACATTTATTATTACACTTATTGAGCAATGTTGCCTTACTAGTGCATTTAGCCTTGTATTGTATTGGGTTACAAAATTAATGTATATGTGTACATGTGTGTGAAGAGGCAGGTAAACAAGAATCATAAACAATTGATATGAACATGAATATACTGTAGACTAGATGTGTGGTAAACAGATAGCTTACATCTGGACCTGGATCTCCAACAGGACCTTTGGAACCTGGTTGGCCGACAGGACCCGGGGGACCTTTGTCACCTGAGGTACCAGATGTACCTTGTTTTCCTGGAGTACCCTTTGAGAGAAGAAAGCAAATCAAACAGGTAATTGTATAGTAAAATGAAAAAATATATATACCAAATTAAAAAAACTATCCATTATTGCACTGTAGCTTCAGGGATAGCAATATGAATCCAATCGAGATAGATACAGTTCAGAAGCTCTACCAGTGTGTCTATGGAAGTTCCAAGTACATTCTGGCACCACTCTGCTGTGCACATTGTGGACTTCTGGAGTTTTCCCCATACCTTTAAGTCCAATCATTATATTTAAAATGGAAGTTTCTATGGTGGATCTGACTGATACAGCACATAATACCTAGCAGCTTTTACAAGTTTGCCACAGTGGTGAGTGTGATACAATTTTAAAAGTCAGCAAGGTAATGTATTGGTATTTTAAAAAAAGACAAAATAAATTGTACATACAGGTGCCCCTGGAAGACCAGGCATTCCTCTTTCACCTCGCTGACCTGGCAAACCAACAATCCCTCTTTGTCCAGTTGTTCCTGAAGGACCTGGAGGGCCATCAGGACCCTAATGATGAATAAAGAAAAAACTCTGATATGTTCTGGTATGTTGCAAATACAAACTTACCTAGACACTTTTTTTGTTCATCAGGACATATTATGCAAAGTAGTTGTTAATTTTGTGTCTTCTACATTTAATTATATTCTTTGTGGCCAATAGTGGACTTTCTCTTTATCTTTATTTTTGTGTGCCTTGTTTTCTTCTATTTAATATCTTCTATATGTTGAAAGGGCTCAGTACTAAATCAATATTAATGATGATGTTAATCATTTGAACACAATTCAGGCCTATGTAATAACAACAATAATAAGAATATCAATAATAGATACAGCTGTGGTTTACAGCACAGATAGATCCTGAATCATAGATAAACAAAATGATTGCTTACAGTTGGGCCATCTTCTCCAGAGTCCCCTTTGTCTCCTGGGCCTCCAGAAGGCCCTGCAGCCCCACGCTCTCCTTGGCGTCCAGGTGGACCAGTATCACCTCTCAGACCTGCAGGACCTTCCTTTCCAGGAGAACCGAGAGGTCCAGGCTGACCGACAGGACCCTGTATAGGTGATTCAAATGACAATTGAGTCAATGTGCTTTATATATGCTTCCGATTGCTTTCTTTTAACATAGCTCAATGTACTAGTGTCTAGGTAATTGAGTTGGATTCTTAACCACATATCGCCTCATTTTGTCCCCTAACGAAGATCCATTGCCGCTTCATGTCAATCTTTTGAGAAAATAAGAAAATATACTGTGCATGCATCTAACTTGCAAAAAAATTCTTCATAATGAAAGCTTTCGTTTTTGAATAATTTTCATTCTATCAACAGAAGTTGTTATTTTGAGTAGAATAAGGTTACTAACACACTTGACTTTATAATGCTGAATCACTTACAGTTAAACCAGGTGGGCCAACTCTGCCAGCAGATCCAGGGAAACCAGTTGCACCCTGTATATGACAAAACACACAATGCTGTATCATAGATGTGACAGTACTAATTCCAACAAGGAGAAACACTGTATATGGTAAATAACATTACAAATCCGTACGGCAGGTTTTGTAACACAACCCCCACAAACACATTTGAGTTCTGGTTGTCAGACCTTTTAGAAAACAGTTTGGTACAAGACAAAGTCATCTCTGTGGTTTAACCATTAGCCAAGTAACTTCAAAATACGCCCTAATGTACTTGCCCTGAGACACTTAAAGTACAGTTTTTTTTTTTTTTTTTTAAATTATAGCACTGTACTTACCGGTGGGCCTTGAGTACCACGACCACCCTTTAGTCCAGCCACACCAGGAGGACCCTACAAAGGAACATCGATTAATAATATAGAATCAGTATTAATGATCTTCTAATCTTTTTCTTACTGTATTTGCTATTGTCCATGATACTTACTCCTGGTCCATGTGATCCAGACAATCCTTGGGGGCCTGGAGATCCAGCATCGCCCTTTTGTCCAGGCTCACCAGGTTCACCTTTAACACCAGGCTGACCATCAGGACCCTGAAATACATCAACAAGAGGAAATGTGTGGGTTATTTTATTATAACCCAATAGTTTCAATGGTGGTGAAAAATAGTCCTTTACCATTTGAAATTCATGAAGGGTCAATAGTATTTTTCACCACTTTACCATATTACCACTGCAACACCACTTAACATATTTTTACTATTGAAAATACATTTTAAGATTCAATGGTTATGGCTAAATTAGTTAGTCAAATTAATTTTAAAAAAATAATTAAAAACTTACAGGTGGACCAGCAAATCCAACAGGGCCACTAGGACCAGGTTCACCACGAGCTCCCTGAAAAATGAAAACTGAATGAAACATTCTGCCTTTATATTTATTTATAGATGACATGACAATTTGCATATAAACCTAGTACTGTCCACAGGTAAAATAAGGACAATTGAGATGCTGAAAGTAATAGGTAAAGCAAATCAGTAAAATACAACGTGTAAAACAGATTATAACATAGTTTTTTTTTGTGAAATACATCCTTCCATAACTGTCACCGGTATTTAGAAAGGATTACGACAACTGTAACACATTTTTATTATGGCAGCCTTAGATGTATTCTTATTTTGCCCATATTTCAGTCTTTAGAAATTGTAGCTCATATTAAGGCTGATGTTTGGCAACCTGCAAAAGCTACAAGGAACACAGATTCCATTAACATTATAAAATATTCAGAATTCATGACAGGATTTAATGAAAAGGTTAAGGTGATTATAATGCATTAACAGTTTGTTATGCCCACCATTAATTATCAACAGTTCACACAAAAGAACTGTAAATTAACTTTAGTGATGAACTGATACAGAATTGTGATGAACAATCACGATCCATTAACATTCATCATATTTAATCTTGCATGGGTGATAAAATACTATAGTTAAAATGTCAAATTGTAAAACACATGGCTACAATATTTCTCCTTTCAAAGATTTTGGCATTTTAAAAATTATTCAAATGTGCATATTAATGGACATGAATTATAATTTCTAAGAGACTCATTTGCATGAGTTTTGTTCACCTGAATGGGCAGAGTTTTTTACAAGTAAATGTTTATAATCCTGTTTATAATCCTTAGTAAGTCCTGTATGCTTTAATGATAGTATTGCCCCTGTTAGTGACTAAGTCATGTTAGGTTTGGCTTTACGTTGAAATGAAAGCATCATCATTGGGTTATTCTCTAGACCTGAATTAAAGGAATGAATGATTGATTGAATTTATGAATGAGCAAATATGGAATAACCGGGGTAACCGACTGTATAGATCCCAAAGTGTTGCTTACATATGCATAAGTCTTTGGTAGACCTTGCACAATAATACAGATTTACTTACGGGACTTGCTCGGGCTCCATCAGGACCAGGTGGTCCACGAGGGCCAGGTTCACCCTAAGACAACACAGATTTTTCCATTAGATAAATTGCCTTTTTATGGTTTAAAATCTTTGACCATAAAAAGTAACCTACTCACTTTCTCACCAGAGGGGCCATTTGAGCCAGGTGGCCCAATTGGGCCTGGAAGACCCTGGAAGAACAACATAATATGTAATCAAACACTACACAATTATTAAAAGGTTATACCATAAGTTGACATGCTTCAAGCTGAGACCCTTGTATGTGTTACTTGGACAGCACCTTTCCAGCTCTATAAGACTGTATGCTGCTTTAGTGTGATTATGAGTTTTATAGGATAGTTGTGTTGTGGACATGTGACATTACTATATCTCTGGTAGGTGAGATTTTTTAATTAGATGTTTACCACAAGTGATCTGTACCATCTAGTTTATACAGAAGGTGTGTGTGTGAGTCAAAGTCTTATAACACAGAGGTGTCCATGACTATTGCATCATCTTAACTACATGCATCAGTCATTCATGTTTTCCTGAATGAACCTTTGTTGTTGTGGACATTGCTTTACTAATGAGACAAATACATGGACGTTCAGTGGGCTATGTCTTGTTCTCTGTATTATCACCAACTGGTGAGCAGATATTTACTTTAAGATACTTACTCTAGCACCATCATTACCGGGAGTACCTTCTGATCCCTTTTCACCTAGAGAACCCTTAAGACATACAGGCAAATGTTAAAAACTGAGTGAGAGCCATTTCAATTTTTTTTTATCAACTAGGTAATGCATTTATACATACTCTTTCACCCTTTGGGCCATTAGGACCTGAGATACCCCTCTCTCCTGGCATTCCCTGCAGACCTGGTGGGCCAAGATCACCAACAGCTCCAGTAGGCCCTGGGTTACCCTAGGTAACACAAATAAAGTATTTATTTTAATTGGTAAAATTAATTTTGTTTTAATTCCTGTAAAATCTATTGTTATAAGATCTATTTTGCTGTGGCATGAAATGGCCTGCTGTATGGAAATGTGATAGTTTGGTTACCTTTGGACCATCAGGACCTGGAGCTCCTGGAATACCTTTAGGACCCTGAAGACCATGAGCTCCCAATTCACCTCGTTCACCTGGAGTTCCACGCTCTCCCTGTGGAAAGTATTAATAGAAAGCAAACCTGTTAATATAATGCAAGTTTACCATAATCACTGTATACTGTGCACTCCCCTCTAAGCCAGAGAAGTGGATAACACAGTAGATATTCTTCACGTCAAGATGAAGACATAATGAACGGAATGACTCACCCTTGGGCCTATTTGACCGAAAGCACCAGCCTCACCAGGAATACCCTATAAATCAGAAATGGAAATAGAAATGAATACATACTACTTAGAAGTACTTAAAAGTAAAATTATTTCCAAACCACCATTACAAGACAGCTCCACATACCAGATCACCTGGCTTTCCGGACTCCCCAGGTGGACCTGGTGGACCAGGTAAACCCTGTAAAAAATATACACAATTCAATAGCAGTTAACTTGCAATAAAGGTTCACACTTTAGATTCAGGACACATCAATTACCATCAATAAACATATTATGTTATCAAATGGTATGGTGGCTAACAAGGGATAACTGTCTACCATATTCCTTTGAATTTAAGACACGCTTTTTTAACAATTTTTTGCTTATCAAAAAATTCGAGTACAGTATAGTGATGCATATATTAAAATTGCCAACAAAAGATGTGACTATCCGAGTACACAAACAGCAACGTGGCTACTGCTGAGAAAAAACAAACCAAACTTACTGAGGAATTCCAAGAGAAACGTTTATAATTTCAGCATTTCTAACAAACAGTACCAGCTTGGACAGATTGGAAATGCTGATCAGACCCCCATATTTTTCGACATGCCAAGCAATACCACAGTTCAGTGCTGTTGTGTTTGCTGGGTTACATGTTGCCTGATGTCGTGGAGTGTAGTGTTGTGCTTGCTGTTGTCAGGATATGGGATGCCGTAAGTGAGTGGTGGTCTACGACAGAGACGCCATCTTAAGTATTATACAGTGTGCAGCACGATAAACTCAGTGGTTAATCTACAACAACACTGTTTCGTGTCAGTTTTGTATGATACAACAGCGTAATTGAGGTTGTATCTTTGTAAATGCATATTTATTTGATGTTTTATTTTTTCCTCATATTGAGGGTGGTAAATTTGGGCTGTGTCTAAATTTGAAGGAATACGGTATTACATTTTTTAAGGTTGTTTATAACACATGTATTAATAAATAATTATAACATATCCTTAAACTACCTGATACTGTATAGTGCAAATAACATTTTATATTGGCTAGGGAGAAATGAATTTGCTATTACTCTGTAGAAAAAATATTTTAACTTTGCACAGGACTTTAAATAGCACAGCTGGATTCTTTACATACTGTACTGTATGTTTATCAGAATGAATATTCCATACAGCTTGCTTTCGTATGGTCTAGCAAAAGAATAATGTGTGGCAGGGATCCAGGTTTAACTTAAAAGAATAGCAGTATTAGAGAGAGAGAAATGAAAACAATTAAAAGGTTTTCCCTTGGAAGTACACAAAAAGTTTAAATGATTAAAAAATAATGTATTTAGGGATGTTTCGGACAGAAGCCTTTCTTCAGCTGTGTAGAAGGTTTTTAAAAGAACAAATTTACTGCACTATGTTTACTTCTCTTTCTACACAGCTGAAGAAGGGCAGCTTGATACACTTCTTTGTTTGATTTGTTTTTTTTACCTGAAAACCTGTTAGACCAGGAGGTCCTTGCTCCCCTCTGTCTCCGGCTACTCCCTTTGCAAATACAGAGAAAAAACATAATTAGAAAATATAGCTGAACTGCCTTTAAATGTAGCTCAAACTGTGAAGTTCTCCGTATATATATATATATATACATTTTTTTACAAGTAATGTCAATGCTATAAAACTAGCATCAAAGCAGTAAAGAATAGGAGTGCAAAATAATATTAATGTCAACATATGTTACATAATTTAAACTGTAAAAATCAAATATGCTTACATGTGGACCTGCTGGACCTGCAGGGCCAACTTCACCGTCTTTGCCAGGTGGACCCTAAAATACACAGGCATTATTAAAAGACCACTCCTGGTGTGCAGCATTTAAAATATTTTTTTTAAGATCTGTTGTTAAGACTTACCCTTTGTCCTGGTGCACCTGGAGAACCCAGCTCACCCGTCTTTCCTGGGTCACCCTATCAGCAATGGTAAAGTATTCGCCATCATTATAAAATGGATTATAGAATATCATGGAGTCTCTGTGACATTCACCTTCATTGATGTTCTAAATTCAGGTATCCTACAATAACACAACACTTTAAAATAAATGTCACAATTGACAGAGATTGACAGCATAAGCAACAGCAGCCTGTCGCCAAATTACTGACTCAGAGTGGAAGCAGCATGTAACTGCCTTTTTTAATTAGAAAAAGAAAAAGACCATAATGTTTTTTTTTTCCCAGGATTTAATAGAAGCTAAATAAAAAGCATGTAAGCAAATAAGCAATACATTATCAAAGGGCGTGTTCAGCTTCAAGGAACACCTGGAATCATCACACAACATCCACTTCAGGTGCTTTGGTCAAAGATAATTATTATATGTTAAAATTAAGAAATAAATAGATGTGAAGTGAATGCTGGTCTTCTTCATGTAACGAATAATCAATATCCAGTAAAGTCAAGTTGCTTTCCAAATACAAATACAAAGAAATCAAAATTAGTTCTTACATTAAAACCCTTTGGGCCTGGTAATCCCATGACACCTGGAAGGCCTCTTGTACCCAATGATCCTGCTTGTCCTGGTCTCCCATCTTCTCCAGATGCACCCTGAAAAAAAAAGGATTGTGATGATTTCAAATATACAATATATTTCTGCACACAAGTTCATTTTAAAATTCACCTGTGCTATTTAAATCAATGTCTCTGCTTACCACTGGCCCAGGCTTTCCTTCAGCACCCTGAACACCAGGAGTTCCAGTAAGTCCCTAAAATAGGCCAATAGGTTACATATGTTAGGAATTCAAAAAGAACGGACAAGTAGTCATGCAACCATAATTCTAGAATGGCATGACAACTGCTATATAAGGGTTTAAATTAAGATATATTAAGATTAGATTAAGATGTGCTTAAGCTATTTTAATGATTTACTATATCTCCAAATGTGATTAATGAATGGAGTTGATGACCTTTCAGGGACTGAGTTTGATCTTGAATTGGTTTAGGATTAGAATTACAATGTGTGACTATTCCTACTGTTTCAGATTTACGGCATTTGACATAGGGCTAAAACCAGCTTACCGTTGCCCCAGGAAGCCCAGGTTCACCTGTGCGGCCAGGATCTCCTACAGAGCCTTTAGGACCAGAGGTACCTGTTATGCCACGATTTCCTTGTGCACCCTAGAATAAAAAAGAAGTTTAAATATTCAAGATATTGGCAGATTCAATACTGTATACTGTATATATTTTCCAAAAACCAGACTGCCACAACATGGTCAATTCAAAGATATTCCCACTGGTTCAGTTAATTGAATGAAACCACAGAAAAGAAGAACAACAACTGTGGAATGATAAGTTCCTTCACAGACATGTGTCCGTCTGAGGTTGTTATCTAGCAGTCTTACCTTCGGACCAGGTAATCCATCGGCACCAGGGAAACCTCTATTACCTGGAGCACCCTGCAAGGAAGAAAAACTACATTAAAAATGAAAATCAGATTTTAAACAGGACTATTTTTATGCTGTATAATACTACATGCTGTCTGCTTACAACAACCCCTTATGTAAAACCCCCAAGTTCTACGGATTGAAGCCCAGTAACAGATATTGTAATATGCTTAGTGTGGACTTTGGGGATCTCACAACCGCCACTAAAGTTATATGTTGTAATATATTGCATTTTCAATGTTAAATAGCACACTTTACTTACTCTTTCACCAGTTGGACCTTGAGGGCCAACAGATCCCGAGTCTCCACGAGGTCCTCTCTTTCCTTCTTCACCTTGGGGACCAATTACACCTTGAGCCCCAGGTGGACCCTATTTTGATATAATTTTGGAAATGGTTAAATAACAATACCATAATCCAATTGACAAAGCATGCAACAGAATGTTTGAATTTAACAATAAATAAGAAATGGCATTCAACCTGAAACGTTATATAGTTTTTAAGCTGAAGGCCAGTGTACACTAACCAAGCTGGTTAGTTCTGAAGCCAATGTGCGGTTAGTTTGGAATTTTGTTAGAATTTCTAAAAAGGAAAAATATAAATTGTAGCTTGCTGCTGATATATAGATGTGTGCTTTTAGAGAGTTACCAGTTCCCCTTTAGGCCCTGCTTCTCCTTTGAATCCTGGTACTCCAATGTCTCCCTAACATTAAGAAAAGAACATTGATAAAGTACAGTACGTGGAGTTCATGAAGTACAAAGTGAAAAACGTAAACTCAAAATGACACATTTGTTTTTTGAATAAATATTAGCAATTAGTTTTGCTGTCCTCAGCAAGCTTGACATCAAACTGACCTGAACCTTTTAATATTTGCCCAGTTCAATCACAACAGTACAAAAAATATGTTATGGACTATGACTAATTGCCTATTTGGGTACTCAAAAATCAAGTAAAACCTTTTGTTTTCTTCAAAATTGTGGTTAGGTACAAACTGTGAAAAGCACAAAGTGCATTTTGTTCAGTAAAGTTCACAAATTAAGGTAAGAAAGATGTCATTGAAAAATGCAAATTATACTATTTTTTTTATAAAACAAGCATTTTCCAACATTGATCAGTCCTACGCACCACGGCATCCAGAGCAATATACTTAGTATACTGCATACTATGTATTTCAATACTGAATATGTACATATATAACAAATAGAAAGAGGGAAAATAAGAATACATACTGGTTGACCTTTGATGCCCGGTGGCCCGCTACTCCCCTCAGGTCCAGGTGATCCTAGGGGACCAGGAGGGCCATGTGGACCTGAGACACCCACGCTCCCCTAGATCAGTAATAAAATACATTAATAATAATAATTCCCCCTATCTACCAGAAAAACAACATGCATAACCTATTTATATTCACTTTCCATTGAACTATGGCTGTGTTTTATTTTCTAAAACAGAATTCAAACATTTGGGAGAGCCTAATTAAACCTAACAGTATGTGTCTGTGTGCGTACATTAAACCAATCTACCACTAATGTAGAGCATTCTGAAAACATTTTCATTAGAATTATACTGCTAGAAAGATGGATTAATTAACCATTTCCACATTAATACATCAAATAATCTTTTTTTTTTTTTTTAATACACATTTGCTTGTTTCTTTTCTTACCACTGGACCTTTAGTACCAGGGCCAGCATCTGTCCCAGCAGGACCCTAAAAGTAGAGCAAAAGTATTTTGTAAATACAAAAAGTAACCAAAATTAAACGAGAAATAAAAGCAGTTTCCATTAAACAACAACAACAAAAAACATATCAATGCATACTGGTAGACCAGTAGTTCCAACGTTGCCTTGACGTCCTGTTTCACCCCGCTGGCCTTGAGGCCCTACAGGTCCTCGAACTCCGGTAGCACCAGCTTCACCCTATAGAAAAATGGGACACAAATATCGTCAAGCTTTCAAACAGATAACATTCTAATAAAATAGTTACCACATAGTCTGTATTCTAGCACGATGTGCTGGCATTAAAAACTAATTAAAATTGTGAAAGTGTTTTGGTTGTCACAGTTTTAACTGAAAAGCTCAACACATCTAGAGACACTGGCCTGGATTTATGCAGTTTCCTTATTAAATTCCTTATACATATCCTGTATAACAGAGGATTTCCATTCAACTTAGCATACAGTTGGGATGTGGAATGAACTATGGAATGCATTGTTTGAGTTCTGCATACATTCTTTTTCTCTTTGTCCATTAATTTTTCTTTTTCCTGTTGGTAATGCTTTAGAACACAAACTACTGTATCATATGTTTAGATTAAATAATACCCATAATTAGATGGAAACTATATTAGCTGTAACTCATTACTTTGCAATGTAGCCATCGACCAAAATGCAAAACCAACCTTTGTTAATCTTTTTGATGGCTCCATTTGACTGACAATTTGTTGTATCTAAATTGTGTTCCTTCCCCAATCCCAATCAAATGTTAGTGTAGTGTTCTGAATTTCAGTTAGGAACAATATGACGGTATATTTAATTGCAGTTGTTAGAGATATTAACAACATTTAAGTAAAATACTGCTGGAGAGGATGAATGGCTATGCCAAGCAAGAGCTAGAAGAACTGATTGGAGCAGGGTGTGACCTAAAACAGGACGAACACCTCCTAATGCATTGGTGAACAACTCAGGTCATGGAGGGCCAGGGTCCCTCCTGGTTTTTGTTCTAACCATACTCTAAATGAGTTAATTGGACCAATTAAGCTTCTAATAAGGTCAAATAAAGTACTTTAGGGTGCAGTTGGAATAAAAACCTGCAGGGACACCGATCCTCCAGGACCGAGTTGTGCACCACTGTCCTAATGTCAGCAGGGCAGCAGTGTGGAGTAGTGTTTAGGGCTCTGGACTCTTGCCCAGAGGGTCGTGGGTTCAGTCCCAGGTGGGGGGACACTGCTGCTGTACCCTTGAGCAAGGTACTTTACCTAGATTGCTCCAGTAAAAATTGTATAAATGGGTAATTGTATGCAAAAATAATGTGATATCTTGTAACAATTGTAAGTCGCCCTGGATAACGGCACCTGCTAAGAAATAAGATAATAATAATGTGCTCTTTTACTACCAATACACTACTTTTCTTGTTTTGTTTATTTTTTTTTTCCGTCAGATCAACATCTATGACTAATACATACAATCAGGAAGTAGCACTAAGATCATGTTATTTGTTTCAAACAAAGGTAACCAATCCAGGCAAAAATGACCAATTTATACTAATTAGTATAGTGAAGACATTTTTTACCTTTGTTCCTGGAGGACCTGGGAAACCTGGGGGGCCACTTATACCGACAGACCCCTGAAAGGACAGGCATGTTGTCAGAACATTTAGCAATTCCCACATGTTTGAACTAGAAATCAACATTGTATGCACACACCTAAAAGAGGTGCTTGTTTACCAGAATTATGTAGAAAACAAAGTACGGTAGTGTTCATTTATCACTCAGGAAATAAAAAGCAAAACCCTTTCTGCACTCTCACAATTACCAGAGTTTATTTCAATAATATAAACATGTTCTTTCCATATAAGGCTTTAGTTTAAAACCCTTCTCTCACAATTTAACAAAAGTGTTAGACTTGCAATATTAAATATAGATTATAAATATAATCGTATCCAAGCAATAATGCCAAAGCAAAATGAATGACCATAAAAGATGTTCTTCCAGAAAGAAAGTCCTGTCACCCCCTTCCCCTTCAGACTTCTTTGGTGGATGAAGTCTCTATATATTTTAAAAGATAAAATATAAGTCTTCTTACCATGGGACCTGTTTTACCAACGTTTCCTTGAGAACCACGTCTACCCTGAGCAAAAGATAAATACATTCATAAAAATAACTATTTGCTTTTTTAAAATTTTTTATAAATCCATAATTTGAACGTAATACAATATGTTATATTTGTACAGTCCTACTATCAAAATAATTCTGGTCATTGTATGCTTAGACCTACCATGTTATTTGTATGTGTTATTTGTATTTGTATTACATGTTTAAAAGCATACTATGTTTGTGGTAAAATCTTTATCATTACACTGTAATAACACCAGCAGTTACAAACACAAACATTAATGTTTATATAGTACGATAACTACATTGCAAATACACCTAATGTATGATTATAGTACAATGACTACTTCCATTTTTATTTTATTTTGTAGCTACATATCTGTTACAGAGTAGCTACAAAGCCAGAGTAATAACACTTAAGATGCTTAATTATTATGGTATTAATATACTATACCATAACGTAATATTTATTTGACCCAAACAACGCATATAAAATGCATGACCCTGGACACACAGTACAGATCAAATGTTAGTACTGTAGGTCTCCAAAATAATAGCAGTAATTTGTCATTTGGGACATCTCATTATGCATTCTGATCAAGGCCCAAACCCAAACATGGCACATGTTCAACCTTGATTTGCAATACATCTGTAGAAATTGCATGATAATCACATTTTTTTAAACATCCAGTAACTATCTAAGAAAATAAGGTAAAATATTTTGTCATTGGTAATCCAGTATTTTCTTGACATATCATTGTAAATTACTTAGACTGGTGAAAATTACTTCTCTGAATGTGAGATGACTGTCATACATTTCTGCGTAATGGAAACTGCTGGTCAGCATCAGAACAGTGAACTGGCATTCTCTGCTGATATAGACGTACATGTAAATGTCAACAATTGATGGTTTATATATTTATGATATGTGTATTTGTCCTTGTGACGTGGTTGGGATCGTCAAGGAGACTCAGAGATGAGAAACACTGCTGTTAAGCGCTCACACGCATTTATTTACATGACATCACAACAATACAAAAACAACAAACCGCACACCACACTGCATAGCACCTTCACCATCATCACTACCTCCACTAACACCTGTGATCACCCTTTAAATACACCTGTGGCTGGAGCCTAATTAATAATTTAATTATTTATTCAATTGACAGCTCCAGCCACGTCCCCATGTGTTTTTGCAGGGAGGAATCTAACCCCCTCCCTGCCACTCAATATTCCCCTCACACACACACACACCCGTTGACCGGCAGGGCTTTTACCCTGCCACAGTCCTAAATGAGAAAATTAATCTTACTTATTACAGTAATCCCCTAGGCAATTTTTGTAATGTTTTTAACATACAGCATGAGTGCAGTTAAAGGTCATTGAGATGTTGTGTCCATTCTTACAAATACGGTGAGATATTTATCAGCTAAAGCAGTGGGTTTCAGTATAGAACAATACAATTAGAAGTGTATCACAGAAACTCTGGAGAGACCAAATAAGAACTAATATCTAAGATGGTCGATCTTGACAATAACCTCAATTGTGTACCACAGAAGGGTCACAGAATCAGGCATATCCATAGCTTTCAACTGTGATCTATGAATGCTTGAAGAATTGCAAAATTGATTATATGGATAACATTCGTTTTTATGGCAAAAAAGAAACAGCATTCTTACTGGGGCTCCTGATGGTCCAAACCGTCCTCTCTCTCCTGGAATTCCTCTTGGACCCTAAACAGTATAAAATAAATAAGAAATCCAGCTTGTGAATTATTTGACTTACAATAACTGTATCAAATCAAAAGAGCAAATATGTGTTTTCCATGTAACACTGTGTACAAAATGTACACATTTTACATAAATAATACAATTTTATTGCAATGAAAATAAGATTTTATTGCAATTTTGGAATCAAATACACTTCAAGTTCTACAAATAGTTAACTATAAAAATAGTTTGATTCAGTAGAATATGAAAATGAGTGTGGTCATGCTTTATGTGGACATGGTCGGTTGGAAGTGGACATGGTCACATGGAAAGCAGACTGGGCCAAGACAAGAAGTCATTTAAAACATGTACTTTTGGTCAGAAACACATTTTTTACACATGTTTTTTGTCCCTGCCCACTTTCAACTTTCAAGTCCGCTAACGTTTTGCCATGCCTATTTTTGCCTTGTTTCTGAATCCACGACACCCCTAAAAAATAGTATTACTACAGTACAATGACATTAATGAGTTAATTTAATTTTGTTCTTTCCTTTATTTTTTTACACTACTGCTGCCTATGCCAAAAACAATGAGTTAAAGAAATATTAATAAGACATGGCATATATATTTCCATTTCTGTAATATTGTAAACTGTGTACATACCTCTGGACCTACTAGACCCATTTGACCAGTTGGGCCAGATTCACCCTAAACAGTAAGAAAAATATGTTTTAAGTCTGTACAATGCATTTGGGCATAGCGATTGCATATCAATGCAGTTCTAAATATAAAATTACATTAAGTGAAATGAAAACAGTACCTTTGACCCAACAGCTCCACGCTCCCCTTTTGGGCCAATTGCTCCTGGATGTCCCTGTAAAACACAAAACATGGTGTGATTAGTTGTATGTAAATAAAAAAAAATTTACAGACATGTTAAAACAACACTTGTGAACAAAATCAAAGAAGTGATCAGCTCAATGATTATCACTGAGAAATTATAAAACAGTAAATTATATGTATATGAATATGATTATACAGGACGGGGAGAAGTATTGATACATATTCTAAATAAACCAATTACCTATTAAAAGATATCCAAAACACGTTCTTAACTTTGCTTGGATAGGGATATAATATACTGTATATGTTCGAGTGCAGTAAAATCGGGTTAGTAGCATTCAGGTTGCCTGGTTTATACAAAGTTCAGATCTATATTGATTGGAAAATATTGATACTTACCCTGTGCCCCTTTATACCTGCGAGACCAGGTGCCCCGGGAAAACCCCTTGCACCCTAAACAGAAATGTTGCATGAATATAAAGTGGTCTGTGGGGCATGTATCTACAGTACAATTGTAATATTATAAGTAGATAAGCTCTTTTATTATGTTGATGCACTTGTGAACATATATTACACATGTTACAGTTTACCAAAAGTAAAACAGCAGCAACAATAGGGCTTAATCCAACTTTACCGCAGATCCAGGAAACCCAGTTTCTCCTGGCTGACCAGGCTTCCCAGGTTCACCCTGAAATACAGATGACATCATGAAAATTATGCATTATGAGAACTCCTTGGCAAGATGTATTTTAGAAATAAATCAAAGATGTTGCTAATAACAATGGCAATACTTGTATAGATTGTTTGTAGCTTAAGTTGGACACATCACTCTATCACATCACATAACGGGTACATAATGACTGTTACTATTTAAGAGACCAAATTAGCGGTGGGACCAGAGTAGGGTGACCACCCATCCCTAATTGGACTGGACAGTCCCTAAATGTAAAGATCAAGTTTAGGCCCTGGGCTAAATGCTTTCAGAATGATTGACCCATTAGACAGCCAATAAAACTATATAGTCCCACTATCATGTAACTTTTTACACTCACATCACATGTTCCCCAACATCCTGACACTGATCTGCTTTGGTGACAGCAAACAAAATACAATTTTGTTAGATTGCCAATTGTAATGCAATATTACATTAAGCACATTTTCTATAACAAGCGTCTCCCCCCTCCTCACACGCTCGCTCACTCTACAGTGGAACAGTAAAAAAATGTATGTATATATCTTCATTCAGCACCCTCCCCCCTCAAGAAAATATATAATAAAAAAATATATAAATTTACAATCCCCCTTAATAAGAAATGGCAGGTGTCCCGTTTTTGCATTTTGAAAAGTTGGTCACCCTAGACTCCAGTAAGGGTGGATATGTAAAAAGTCGGATAAATGAATCATGTTTTAAATACCATTAAACAGAGCTGTACAATTACTATATTCACACAATTATTGATTTGAGATTCAGCTTTTATTAGGGAGCTCCCCTAAATATCTTGTTGTGGTGCATGCATTCGCTGCTTAGTGACAGGCAGGAGATCGAGACGGAGGTTGAAGTTAGAACATAAAAAGGTTTGCAAACGAGAGGAGGCCATTCAACCCATTTTGCTTGGTTTGTAAGTAGCTTATTAATCCCAGAATCTCATCAAGCAGCTTCATGAAGGATCCCAGGCTGTCAGCTTCAACAAGATTACTGGGGAGTTGGTTCCAGACTCCCACAATTCTCTTTGTAAAAAAGTGCCTCCTATTTTCTGTTCTGAATGCACCTTTATCTAATCTCCATTTGTGATCCCTGGTACTAGTTTCTTTATTCAGGTCGAAAAAGTCCCCTGGGTTGACATTGTCAATACCTTTTAAAATTTTAAATGCTTGAATCAGATAGCTGCGTAGTCTTCTTTGTTCAAGACTGAATAAATTCAATTTTTTTAGCCTGTCTGCATATGACATGCCTTTTAACCCCGGGATAATTCTGGTTGCTCTTCTTTGCACTCTTTCTAGAGCAGCAATATCCTTTTTGTAGTGAGGTGACCAGAACTGAACACAATATTCTAGATGAGGTCTTACTAATGCATTGTAAAGTTTTGACATTACTTCCCTTCATTTAAATTCAACACTTTCCACTATATATCTGAGCATTTTGTTGGCCTTTTTTTTATAGCGTACCCACATTGTCTAGATGAAGACATTTCTGAGTCAACATAAACTCCTAGATCTTTTTCACAGGTTCCTTCTTCAATTTCAGTATCTCCCATATGATATTTATAATGTAAATTTGTATTGCCTGCATGCAGTACCTTACACTTTTCTATATTAAATGTAATTTGCCATGTGTCTGCCCAGTTCTGAATGCTGTCTAGATCATTTTGAATGACCTTTGCTGCTGCAACGGTGTTTGCTTACTATACCAGAAGTCATTAAAGTAGATTAGGAAGAGCATAGGGCCTAATACTGATCCCTGTGGTACTCCACTGGTTACCTCCATTTTGAGGTTTCTGCTCAGTACTTTCTGTTTTCTACATGTTAACCACTCCCTAATCCATGTGCATGCATTTCCGTGAATCCCTACTGTGCTCAGTTTGAGAATTAATCTTTTATGCGGGATTTTGTCAAAAGCTTTCTGGAAATCTAAATAAACCATGTCATATGCTTTGCAATTATCCATTGTCGATGTTGAATCCTCAGAAAAATCAAGTAGGTTAGTTAGACATGATCTGCCTTTCCTAAAACCAAGCTGACTGTCTCCTAGGATACTGTTACCATCCATATAGGTAATTTTCCATTTTAGATCTTATTATAGTTTCCAATATAGGCTTATTGGTCTGTAGTTACCTGGTTCTCCTTTTTTGTGGATCAGTATTATGTTTGCAATTTTCCAGTTTGTCGGTATAACCCCTGTCTCAAGAGACTGTTGCATGATCTTGGTTAGCGGTTTGTAAATAACTTATCATTTCTTTGAGTACTATTGGGAGGATCTCATCCGGCCCAGGGGATTTTTTTTTTATTTTAATAACTCCTAGTCCCTTTAACACTTTTGCCTCTGTTATTTCAAACTGGAAAGTTATTTCAAACTGGATAGGAACAGGTTGACATGTGGGGAATGTTATCCGTATCCTCCTTTATAAAAACTTGTGAAAAGTAATAATTTAATATATTTGCTATTTTCTTCTCTTCATCTATGATTTTGCCATTTGTATCTCTGAGACATTTTACTTTCTCCTTGAATGTTCTTTTGCTGTTGTAATATTGGAAAAGAAATTTGGAATTGGTTTTAGCCCCCTTGGCATGCTCATTTCGATTTCTCTCTTGGCCTTTCTAACTTCCTTTTTGACTTGCGTTTGGAAGTTGATATGCCCCGCAGGCGAACAGGATTTCATATATATAAAACCTTATAGCCACATTATAACATGAAGCGTTACACTAGTAATGTGTTATTATTTTTTAATATGATTATTACTGTACAAATATTTTATAATAAATGTATACAGGGTTTATAATAGATTATAAATCCTCTATAAATGTGTTGCAACATATTCTTTTTATAACTAACTGCCGCCTCCCCACATCAACATGCTGCATGTCTATCTGATCTGGTTCCACCATCTACTTACATCTTCACCTGGTTTTCCAGATGGACCCTCAGGACCCCTAACACCAACTGGACCCTAAAACATAAAAAAAGGTTACATGAAATGATGGCTATCTTATCTTCAACATAAAAATCTGAATTAGGTTTTCAATGTAGTTGTATGAGGATTTATTAAACAGGTAACTGCTATTTGTCAGGTACAGTATCCTCATTTTAAAATACATCTCCTGGATGTAATATATATATATATATATATATATATATATATATATATATATATATATATATATATATATTACATCAGTAAAGAAATAAAGATAGCATAAGTAAGCTCCTGTGTGCCCATCTGCTAAATAAACAAATAATAATAATAATCTGGGAGAAGATTATTACAGTGGTAAACAAGGTGAGCGATCCCACAAGTGCCAGAAGCAGTTTGGTATGTTGCTGCTTCCTTTTTGTGATGACTTTGGCTGTGTATAGAAAAAAAAAATCCCTACAGTCCAGCATAGCAACAGTAAAGAAGAAAAAGTTGCAAGCAGGCACCACCTTCTTATCAACATGCACATCCACAGATCTCCAAGCCTATACAGCGCCCTCTACGCAGGAAGACTGTACTGCAGGCACGCAACAGCAAAGGCAGCTAAGCAGAAGCATTTTGTGCATAACAATGTAATTGCAGCCATAGTGCAGAAGACACATATCATGCACCACATCACAAAATTTCTGTTGCCATGACATCAATTGGTCGAGTGCCAGAATTTGAGGAATCAAAAGAGGACTTTGATTCTTACTTGGAACACTCTGAACGGTGGTTGGCAGCAAACAAAATTGCTGATGACAAAAAGGCGAATATATTTCTGGCAGTTTTGGGACCGTCAGTGTATGGACTCCTCATGAGTCTGACTGCACCTGTCAAGTTGGTTCATATGGATTATGCCCAACTCACTGAGACACTTTTACGGCATTACAAGCCCAAGCCAATTCTCATTGCAGAACGCTTCAGATTTCATTGTTGGAACCAAGGGGAGGGGAAGCTCTTGCCGACTACATCATTGCTTTGAGGCGTCTGGCAAGAACCTGCAAGTTTTGCCATTTTCTGGATGATGCCCTACAGGATCAATTTGTATGCAGTCTGAGTGGAGGAGCCTATCACATTGAATTGTATTTTGTCACACTTGTACTTGCTTGAACCAAAGTCATTGTATTTATCTTGCTCTTAATTGTATTATTACTTGTACTGTGATACTTGAAATGTATTTGCTTTCGATTGTAAGTCGCCCTGGATAAGGGCGTCTGCTAAGAAATAAATAATAATAATAATAATAATAATAATAATAATAATAATAATAATAATAATAATAATAATCACAAATGGCTGTTGTTAGAAAAGGACAACCTTCAAGTCAGCCTGCGATATTGCATTTGTTATGGAGCTCGCCTGGAAGGATACCGGGGAGCTAGCAGGACAGTCTGAACCACTGAGAAGTGGGGTTCACATAGTCAACCATGTCCCAGGAGCCAAGGGACATTCCAAACCACAAAGTGGTCCACCACCATTTTGTCAGCAACCACAAGGTTATCGGACCAGTCACCACAAGCCAGTTACACAAGGTCCAGTCAATCTTGTTATCAATTGTGGAAAAGTGGGTCATCTGCAGAGAGTGTGCAAAAGTGCATCACATTCAGCTCGTGCACAGTATGTCACAGATACCAAACCAAAGATGGAATCGGAAGAAGAGTCGTTGGAACTGTTTACTGTCTAAACAACTCAAGGGAATGGCGATGGAGTTTACCTTGAGATCGAGTTGGCAGGTAACCCAGTTAGCATGCAGCTTGACACCGGGGCATCAGTACCTCTTGTGCCGGAGCACATCTACATGGAGAATCTTAGGAAGTGGCCACTGCACCTATCCCATATTCAGCTCCTGTCTTATATGGGAGACTGAATCTCTGTTCTGTGGGAGATTCAGGTACCCGTCACTTATGAGGGAAGAGCTTGGGCCCTACCCCTTGTGGTAGTGCAAGGAGAGGAACCTGCATTACTGGGAAGAAACTGGCTCGAGAAGATCAAGTTGAACTGGGAAAAGATCTTCACTTTACAAACTGCAACAAAAGCACCACAGGATGCAGTGAAGAAAGTGTTGGACAGACATGGTCCTATTTTCCAGGATTCTACGGCAAAATATAGGAATTTAAAGCAAGGATTCGAGTGCGAACTGGAGCCACTCCAATCTTCCACAAGCCTCGACCAGTACCATGCACCTTGAAAGAAGCAGTAGAGAAAGAATTGGATCATCTGGAGAAGCACGGTATCATGTCACAAGTGGAGCAGAGCGACTGGGCTGCCCCTATTGTTGTGGTACCAAAGTGAGACAAAGCAGTGAGACTTTGTGGGGACTACAAGGTTACAGTGAACCGTTGTATAGAACTCGAAACATTACCCAATGCGGAGGAGTTGTTTACCACCTTGGCAGGCGGAAGGTTCTTTAGTAAGTTGGACTGATCCTTTCCATACCAGCAGTTGGAATTAGAACCAGAGTCTGAAAAATATCTCACAGTAAACACCCACAAAGGACTTTACAGATATCATCGCTTGGCCTATGGAGTTTCTACAGCACCAGCAATTTTCCAGCACACGATGAACCAGATACTGCACAGGTTGGACCATGTAGTCTGCTTTATGGATGATATCTTGGTTACAGCACCAACAGTGAAAGAGCATCTGACAATCCTGGACAAGGTCATGTGACAGTGAAGCTAGCCAAATGTCAATTTCTACAAGATTCTGTCAAGTACTTGGGCTATTGGATTGATGCTCAGGGCCTGCACCCAAATGACAGCAAAGTGGAAGCAATCGTCAATGCACCGGCGCCAACGAATGTGTCGAAGCTAAGATCATTCTTAGGCCTGTTGAACTATTATGGACGTTTCCTGGCAAACTTGTCCACATTGTTGCAACCACTACACAATTTGCTGCAAACAGAAGTGAAATGGAATTGGTTACCACAGTGTGAAGAAGCATTCCAGTCGTGCAAGCAACAACTTCTGAACAGCAAGTGACTAGCACACTATGACCCAGCAAAACCATTGAGATTGGCATGTGACGCGTCCCCATATGGTGTGGGCACAGTAATCTCTCACGTGTTACCATCAGCTGAGGAACACCCAATCGCTTTTGCTTCAAGAACCCTGTCACTGAGTGAAAGAAATTATGGTCAGATCGAGAAGGAAGTCTTGAGCATCATTTTCAGGGTTAAGAAGTTTCATAAATACTTGTATGGTCGGAAATTCAGCTTGCTAACTGATCACAAGCCTCTACTGGCCATTCTGGGGCCAAGGTCATCAGAATAATCCCCTGAACTTCTTCCTGGGTACCAAACACTTCAGTCCAGAAGTTAGGCAGGGTTAATGTTGAGTAGTTTAGATTATGTTTTGTCTAAGGTGGAGGAGTGTACATATATACACACGTACTTACCACAGAAGTTCTCAGGTAGCCATAACTGTTTTGTGCAGTTCCTGTCATGTACAGTGAAAGGTATGTGTGTGTGTGTGTGTGTGTGGGGGGGGCGGGGGTGTTCAGTAAAGAAATAAAGATAGCATAAGTAAGCTCCTTTGTGTCTGAGTCCGTCTATGAGCCTGAAGATTATTACACTGGAAGTAAAATTAAGCTTCATTTTTTATTTTCTTTGGTACTTCAGTTGTCAGTGAGACCTACTTTCAAAGAGTATCTTTACATTTTTTTCTCAGTTTGGTAAAATAACGTTAGGTATGACTAGAGTAAAACCAAAACCCAAAAAATTAAAAAATACCATTGATCCTGGGTCCCCAACTTCTCCTGGTGCACCCTGTGGACCTGGATGACCCTAGAAAGGCAAGACAAATATTACATTACCTGCAAATGCTTTGTAACAAAAAAAAATAATATTGAACTCCATAATAAACAAAAAGTTGCATATAAACACCAATGACATAAATGCCACATTAGAGTTATCAGTACCTTGAACAAAGTAGGTTACTATGTCCTACATTCACTGCACAAACATCGTGAAACGAACAAATGAAAACCATCCTTGTGATTTCCAAAATATACTATTGATTCGCTCAGCTAATCATACATAGCCCACCTGAATGTTCCACATTTGAAATTTAGTAGAATAATGTAACACTTACAGGTTGGCCTGTAACCCCTGGAGGCCCCCTTGCTCCTGCTGGTCCCTAAAACAAAGAGGAACGTACATTTTAATTTATGATGAGTATATGAATGATGAGTATAAGCAATACGATACTGAAAAATAAACTAATAATGTTGTTTCTTTGTTCTTATTACCATTGATCCAGGTACCATTCCGAGCTGGCCACTGACTCCTGATTTCTCATCAGCTCCTCCCATCATTTGAGGTGAAAATTGGTTCTAAACAATAAAATACATTAATGTAACATACATTTTAGTTTCAATAAAATAAAATAAAAATAAAAAATAAAAAATAAATACAAAAAAAACCATTTGAAATGTAAAAATCATACAGAGACTGCCATGGTCGATGACATTGATGCAATTGTCGAAGTGACTACAGGCCAAAACTAACCCTAGACTTTCACAATTTAAATGCACCTAGTTTGTAAAATTGTAGATTTATGAAAGCCAGAAGTCATTTGGCCATGACATTTCAAGAGTTTGTCATGCACAGTATTGCTTTCTGAAGCACATTATTGGGCATGCCTGATTTCACTTAAAGAGTAAGTAGCTTCCACAGTTTAGGAGGAGCTATGCTAACATTTTGAATATCACACATAATAAGAACGGTACAATTAAATAAACCTGCACTGCTTTAAAAATGTGTTTACAACAACTTCATAGAGCTTTAGAATTATATTACAGAAACTTTCCTGTTTTACTTACTGTGTGTAATCATGACGATCTGGGCTTACAACAGATGTAACTGAAGCATTCTATTTGTCACTCTTACTTTTTGTCTGTCCTATTGAGGATGGTTAAATGTAATTATTTGTTAAACTTTTCCCATAAGGTAGCACAAAAGAGAACTTAACTAAAACAAACAAAAAAAAAGCATTACATGTTTAGAGAAAGTTTATCACTACTTTATTATAACTCTTTTTTTATTAAAATATTTTCCAACCGCCGGATATAATGCTGTGATATTAGAGACCATAGTAAAAGGTTTTATTGATTAAGCTACACAGAGAGATCTGCTTGCTAAAGGGATTTCAGTCTTTTTATCAGCAACAGTCTGGAGGTGTGTATATGTTGACTATACATATGTAGTTTTATAAATAAATGTATAAATAGATTAAAATATTCTGAGATCACTGTACACAGTGAACACTGTTGTGAAATGCCAGATTTTTTACATTTTTGTAATGAGATTTCCAGCTCATTTCAGAAAATCAGGAAGTGTATTTTTTTTTCAGAAAGATGATGATACTTCGATTTGTGCCAGGAAATGTAAACATGTTGACCTAAAGTACAATGTTAATTGAGCCACAATAACGCTGGCCTACCCCCTAGATGTACCACAGTTTAAATGCACATTTCCAATATATTACTGTATAAATAGTAAAATGATTGTTTGAGGACATCGCAATTCTAGAAAAAAAGAATGTTGCATTTTGGGTGGCAGAAGTTGATGTTTGACTGTTTTCTTTTGATTTAAGTACATATCTGCACTAATGTTTTGGATTCATTCTTGAGCACACAGTATGCAGGGCAGCATGTGAACTATTGACTGGAGCAACATCCAAGCACCCAGCACAAAGGAGGGGGTAGTGAGCCTTTGACCAGTGGACTTTAACTGAACCCGGCACAAAAGGCCTCTACAGAATCATAAATAGATCGGAGCATTCGATCAAAAGTTATGGAGGAAATGAAAACTGGAGACAGCAGAAGGAAGTCATAATTAGATAATGTATTCATCCCATGCAGGGTGAGGCAATCCATTGTCCAACACAATGGAAGACAGTTGTAGGGTTAATGCATAGGTCTTTATGTAGCCATGTAGTCAGATTGCGGCCAGAACTTCAAATTGGTTTCTGAGTCTAACAAAGTTCCCTGCAAGTCAGTTTATCTACGCGTCAATAAGAACCATTCCCGACTTTGACTAGCTTCTGTTTCAGGCGTAAAACACAGCAGCTTGAGAGACTGTTGTCTGCCTATGGGCGAAGCAATCAAAGAAAGAAAAGAACACACAGACTGTGTGTGAAACCCCCACTTGGGTTTTGAAGATAAAGGAGCCCCAACTTGGATTTGAAGATTTGTGCAATGATGTCTATGTTAAATTGTTACCTCACAATGATTTTCTACATTTTTCCTTTCTGTGCCGTTAGGATTATTATCTAATAACCTGCTACGATATTTTTAACCTACCTTGTTGTGGTTGAGGGTGTTTTGTGTGTTCATTGTAATTCCTCAGTCTTATACACGTCATTAATTAAAATGATTATTATGAGGTCTTAATTAACGTGAGTGAATATTCAGAGTATTTAATAGGTAACTAATAGGTTGTCTTTATTTAGTCAGTGATCTAATATGGCAGTGATCATATAGTAGTCATTCAGGCTGATTAACGCATGGCAATTTAAACTATTTTAATTATTCAAATGAATTAATTGTTTACATTAATTATTAAACAAACTAATGTGATTAGCCCCACATTTACACTATGATGTGGATATTTTAGATGTCAGAAATAGTCTACATGGACTGTAACACACATTTTCAATACCTGCTTCAGTTTAAGTCATTATATTAGGATAATATGAAGCACAGCAGATACGTACCCCGCCAGGGTGTGTGGGGTGGCCAGGGGGGCCAGGTTCTCCAGGCTGCCCAGGAACACCAGGCTCACCATCATAGCCAGGGGTACCTCGAGGACCCTAAAGAAATCATTTTTAAAGTAATGAAGCCAAACCAATAGAATCCCTGCCAAAAGTGTCAATAATGTTTACTCTTCCGTACTGTCTATCTAATTACCATAAGCCATTAAGTAAGAACTAATCATATAAAGGGTTATGTTTTCTTATTGGTTTAGAATTGGCTTGTATCATGTAATGTATAGTATAACTGGGTTTTCATAACAGTTTATGTATGAAAAAGAAAGTATTCTCAATTATTTATTTATTATGTTATTTTTTGGTTACCAGTTAACATGGTATGGTTTGTGATGGTGGGAGCTGTGAAAAAAAATGAAAACTGCAATAAAAAAAAAAAATGACAGGTCAAAACAGCAGGTGGTGGACAAACGTATTGTAGACCTAAACCCCCATTGGTCATATGAGGCACTGTTGTTTCAATGGGTACTAACTGCTCAAATAGCATACAAATGGTATAATGCAGCATATTCTAAAGGGCCACTCAACACCCCTTGAGGGATGGAATTCTTCAATTCACATATGACAGTTTCTTTTATCACAGAACTCAACCAAGACTTTATAGCTTCATTTAATAAGATCACCATCATGAAACGTAACACATATCTATTCAAGCATATGTCTTTTTTAACAGATCAGAAATATATTAGGAGCCCCTCACAGTGAGGGTAAATGTTGGTTTAGCCATTATCTAGCCATTGAATGTAATCATATTTAATGAATGATTTTGAAACAATCTGAGGATATCCATGCTAAGGTCCATTAGATGAGCAGTTGTTCAGTTATTGGCATTAATACAGTTACATGTAAATGTTACCCAAAGTATAATGAAGTCCTTAGTTTACTAGCGCTGCATTACTTTGTAATGTGTTTCTCTCCGCAACACATTTGTGTGGTTACAAGTCTGTATTGGATTTGCATTCACACATATTTAATGTATCTGATTGTAAACTTTTCTTTGATTAACTTTATTATCTTTTTGCACTTTTAATCGTTCAGCCAACACGGTTCCATGAAAACTTGTGTTTATAGTTCCAGCAAGGATAAGCTGTACTGTGGCCTAAGAAATAAATCAATGTGATATTCTGAAGCGTACCGGCTTTCCTTTGTATCCTCGTTCACCTCGGGGTCCCTGTGAACCCGGTGGGCCCTAAGAGAAAAAATGAATACATTAATGTAGAAAATAATATTAAAATACAATATATTTTAAATAATACATTGTACTACGACTGCTACGACTACTACGACTACTACTACTAATACTTCCAGCAGTGCATAACAAAGCTGTAATTCTATCAGGGGTTTCTGGTGATTTGTACAGGCGTATATTATTTGTTATAATACATGCTGACATAACAGGCAGTGTTCATTTTTAACAACTGAAGGATAAGTGTTGAGAATAACATTGCAAAACAGAATAAAAAAAATGTTTCTTACAAATGTTATGTTGCTTCTTGTTTGTCTGTTTGTAAAGTTTGTTTTAAAAAAATGTAGGTTAGCTATTTTATCATCAATCTTATTCTACACTGTCAATCTTATTCTACACAGTCAATCTTATTATACAGTCAATCTTATTATACACAGTCAAACTTATTCTACACAGTCAATCTTATTCTACACAGCCTACACAGTCAATCTTATTCTACACAGTCAATCTTATTCTACACAGCCTACACAGTCAATCTTATTCTACACAGTCAATCTTATTCTACACAGCCTACACAGTCAATCTTATTATACACAGTCAAACTTATTCTACACAGTCAGTCTTATTCTACACAGCCTACACAGTCAATCTTATTCTACACAGTCAATCTTATTCTACACAGTCAATCTTATTATACACAGTCAATCTTATTATACAGTCAACCTTATTATACACAGTGAATCTTATTCTACAGTCAATCTTATTCTACACGGTCAATCTTATTATACAGTCAATCTTATTATACACAGTCAATCTTATTCTACACAGTCAATCTTATTCTACACAGTCAATCTTATTATACACAGTCAAACTTATTATTCACAGGTCTTGCACCACTATAGGTCTCGTGCCACCACTACGTACAATAAGACTGTAAAACACAGAAGTTTATAGCAAAATAATTGTTCAGCATGTATACCAATTATTATTATTATTATTATTATTATTATTATTATTATTATTATTATTATTATTATTTTTAAGTAAATTATATATATATATATATATATATATATATATATATATATATATATATATATATATATATATATATATATATAATATAATTTATAATGATAAATCCATAAATATGTCACATTCCCTCATATTACTTTATGGTTCACTGTTGACAAGTGAAATCGCTTCAGTAGTAATATTGGATTTGAATTAAATAATTTAGGGCCCATATTTGATTTGGTTTTATTGTTTATATGTTTTAAGTTAATCCCTGGTTACAGTTTCAAAAAAATAATAGATGTGCTTCTTCTTTAGAGAGAATGGGACTGTAGTTATTATACAGTTGGCCACCAGGGGGCATGTGTACTCTTGTCATCTTTTTTTAAACAAGAAATTAAAATGAAAGCATTTGGCAAATAGGTGGCATTGTGGACTAATTTACAATCACATAAAGCGTAAACGAGAAGGAGAATGATCTTATTTGGACTTTCCTATTAAAGTGTACATCATTGTTTTCTTATCAGCTGCTATCAGTGGAGACTAGAGTTTATGTTATTATTTTGTAAGCCTCCATTTTGTTTTACAGAACTGTTAGATTTGTTTGATCTTTTAGCCAGTTAAAATGAAGTTCAAATCACTATACTGTATATAGGTTCTCGCCTGAATTAAACAATTATTCAGATTACTACAAATTCCATACAGAATATGTTGTAAAATAATGCTTACCATTGGGCCTGGGCGACCTCTTATACCTGTTACCTGTGTGTGAAATAAAAATCAAAACATAAATAATGCATACAATATTGTAATATTTGTGTGTTCAAATGTATTACACCAAAACGTTGTTTAGTTTAAAAACAATATTTGTCCTTACACTTCCATGTCAATGAATTCTACATACATGTACAGAGGAAAGTCAAGTTTCACTTGCTTTAGTTTACTACTACTAATGGCTGGTTTCCGAAACCCCATTCAGCACTAATCTTGGACTAGCTTACCTGAGACAACATTAGGGAATCCAAGATTAATGCTAATCAAGTTCTTAGAGTGTATTCAATAATTTAACTTAACAGAGCTATTTCAACACTAAATTAATCCAGTGCTTTATTCCTCTTTTTACTGAATAATGTATTGCTTTCTTACTGTGGACTGTTGTTTTACAAATGCAGTTTTATTTGTAAATGAGGAAGCTCTACCATTAAACAAGCTTAAACTGTTATTTACAGTATACTTACATAAGGGACTTGTCCTGGTTCTCCTTTCTGGCCCTGGAAAGGGAAAAAAATGCAATGCCTTTTTCTTTTTTTATCACCAGTAATTAGAGATTATAGATGGTATCCAGTTAATTTTAATAATTCTGCTATGAACAGGCAATTTTTTTTAATTCATTCATTTTAAAAAACATTCCAGAAACATTATGAGCTCTGCTGTTTAGTCCCACTTTTTCCCCATGAAACTGCTTTTACAGAACTTGGTTTTACTGGTAAGGACACTGTATGACAGCCTCCATTTCATTTCCCCATACTGGAAAGTATGGTGTCTGTATGCCCTTCTGGGCAGGTATGCAGATGGTGTGTAAACAGAGGAGTGGAGACGTCATAAAACTAGAGCATATAAATGTAAGTGCAGGTCATAACCTTTTCTTTACCGCTGCATCATTATGCTGTTGCTGCAACTAATAAAAATTCCACAGAATCGATATATACAGAAATGCTAATGCAAATGTGTCAGTCCAATACTATGCATCAATTATAAAACATTGATTTAGCTTCACCTTAAATGTGGTTGGTTAGCAAGCTATGGAGTTTTAAACATGTAACTTTTTTTTATCGGGGTCCTTTTTATTCAGTGACAAGTGCATGAGCAAAGGCACATTTTCTGAAAAAAAAGTTATTAATTTGGATAGGTAGGAAGTAGTTGCTCTAACCAATGATTTACCTGCTCAGAGCTGCATAGACAGCAGTTGTTTCTTGTTATTTTTATACTTTTGAAATGTTTCCTTTCATAAATTGCACTTATTGCTCAATAGCTTAATATTTGTATGTGTATTTATTTAATATACCCCCCATCCTTCCCTCAGGCCATATTATAATGCCCATGAGTATATGCTTACCTTATATCCTCTACCTATGGAACAAAAGATACAAAAAAGTTAAATCAGATAAGTTATGGAATTCTATTTTATAGCATTGAAAGGAATATCAGTAGAAGCAGAACAGACCTCACAAACCTGGAATAAGCAGATGGTCAAAGGGTAAAAGGCATTTAAATGAGTTACTGTAATATCAGTAGAAATGGAAAAGATCCAGTGACTATAATGTATTCTTTTTTGTGGATTATCCTTGCTTAACAAAAACGTTCTGACATTTATATCTCCTGTGAGAATAGCACATCCTCAACCCTGGTTTGTGTTTTGCAATACTCTAGGTTGGTTGCTGTGCTGTTCCCCTATGTTATTTTCCCTTTGCTCATTTTTATGAGCTTGATTTCCAAACATGTATGGTCCTGTCAATACAAAAATATATATGCTAAGGGGATAAAAATGTTAAAAGTTGGTTAATGGATTTTTTTTTTTTTTTTTTCGTATTTTTCTGGCTGGTTGACAAGGTAAAGATAAACTTTACAAGATGGAATACATAAAAAACTGACAGGGAGACATGAAAAACGTGCTGCACATTTAAGAAAGAAGCAAGCCCCTTGGCCTTAAATGTAATCTCAGCCATTGTTTTTTTTAGAACTGTATAATTTTATTTTGTTCAGTTAACTTGCAGTTTTAGCCTTAACATTTGTTCAGCTGCTGTGCTGTTTTGGCATCTTTACCAAAAGATGTGCGCACCACAAAATAACAGAGCCAAAATTCAATAATGTGAAAGACCTTAGGGATGGCTATCATTTTAAAATGGAAATTCAAAGTAAAATCGTCAAGATATTATTTCCTTTCCTGTAAAAAAAAGAAACCACAGACACCAGCTGTCTGACAACATTTACTTTAGAAAGTAGTTAGAACCTGAATTTACAAGCAAAAAAACAACTAATCACCCTTTGAATCTGAATTTCAGATCACTCACATAATGATATCATAAAATACTTGTTTATGAGAGCCATATGCAGAAAAGACAAATGTCTGAAATGTGAGCCTATGTACAGTAAAAACCCCACAGAGGAAGCATGCATTATCATGACACACAGCAAACACTCTCCAGCAATCGCAATGTACACATTCCAAATATAATACAGTATCAGTGTTGGAAATGGCATGCCACTTACAGATCAATGGCAGTCCCACCGTAGTACCGTAATGAATTCTTTATAATGACAGATCTCTTTCCTGTGCTGGCAGTGTGCTAATAGTTAGTGGAATGGGCAGTGAAATCATTCTAATGGCAGATATCATAAGAACATAAGAACATAAAAAAGTTTACAAACGAGAGGAGGCCATTCGGCCCATCTGCTCGTTTGGTTGTTTGTAGCTTATTGATCCCAGAATCTCATCAAGCAGCTTCTTGAAGGATCCCAGGGTGTAAGCTTCAACAACATTACTGGGGAGTTGGTTCCAGACCCTTACAATTCTCTGTGTAAAAAAGCGCCTCCTATTTTCTGTTCTGAATCCCCCTTATCTAATCTCCATTTGTGACCCCTGGTCCTTGTTTCTTTTTTCAGGTCGACATTGTCAATACCTTTTAGAATTTTAAATGCTTGAATCAGATCGCTCCATAGTCTTCTTTGTTCAAGACTGAATAGATTCAATTCTTTCAGCCTGTCTGCATACGACATGCCTTTTAAACCTGGGATAATTCTGGTCACTCTTCTTTATACTCTTTCTAGATCAGCAATATCATTTTTGAGGGGCTTCGTCATAAATAATCACAGGTAAATCAAATACTTTATACTAATAACATTATTACTGGGAAATAAAATTAAATTACAGTGCATATACAAATATTAGTGTTGACTTCCTGGAAGTAATATAGAGTACATCTAAAAATTGAAACAAGATCAAGTTTTGTTTGGCTATTTCAAAGACACAGAACACATTGAGTGAGAATCAGTATTTTTCCAGCATTATTCCAAACATACACTTTTTTGATAAAATGAACAATGAGTTCATGTATTGTAGGGACTACCACCAAAAAATAATGTTTAGTACCACGGCACGTTCTTATTTAAAAGTTTGGAAGAGTATATTTACCAGCGCTGCCTTCGTTGCCACCACGACCATCACCACGGCCATCAGCCCCCTCTCCATCTTGACATACTGGACAACATTCTCCAAAAGGTATTACTGGTTTTTCACAGTTCAGAATCTCCTCACATTGAATCTCGTCACAGAGAATTGTTCCACTGTCACAAACACAGATTTGGCATGGCTGTGGTTTCCATATATCTCTATTTGTGTAGGTCCGACCATCCTGTGAACAACCCACTTCATCTCCTGTAAAACAAACAGAAAAAAGGAGCTTATGATGAGAATTGCTGTTGCTCTTGAAGACACCTTGGTGCAGTTATTTATTGTAATAGACATGTGAATATATACATAGTATAGCAAATTTCATTCAAACTACACAATATACACAATGGATTTACAGTACACGACATTCCATTCATTTGCATATTACTCAACAAAACCTAAATGTCATTCATTGTCATTGTGTTTATATAGCATCATTGTTAATGTAGTCCTCAGGTTTATGAAACAACATTTAACATGAGTAAATATTTTAGACTTATCCATCATAAATTACAGTATACATTAATAAAACAGCAGTTGTCTTTACAGTTTTAAATCAATAGCAAGAGAGAAGGTTAACTAAGGCCTACACTACTAAAATATACATTAAAAATGATTTATGAAACTGCATATGATTTATGAAACTGCATATGATTTATTTGGAGCATAACAGAAAGAAAAGTACATTTTCTTCATTCAAATTCTTATTGAAAAAAGTAGGATCATATATGTTAAACCAAATTGTTCAAGTTTTTTTGTTTTGTTTTCCCAACATGGCTTGCACAAGGAAAGCAATATTTTATTTCAGTACTTTTTCACTAGGACTGTATATAATTCCCTCCCTTAACAAGACAAATGCCCGCAATCCCTTTGAATCATTGTTCATTTTCTCTGTTTAGCTCAAGATGGCAGCACGGCCCCTATTGGGTTAATTTATGATGCATTCCACATATTCATATTAAATTCTTCAAATGAATGGATTACAAACTGGTATGATGATTTTGAGTAATACTATGTTGAACCAGTAGAGGGCAAGATTAATAGCCATGCAAATCAAATAAAATAAAACAAACTGTCCACCAGATGTTTCCCTTTATAGAGCTTTGGACTAAAAAACATTTTGAAGTTCTTTCAGACAGCCTAACAAACAAAAACACACTGTACTTGAAGAACTTCCTCTTTAGTCAAACATTCAGTGTACAATACAGTGCGGTGCAGTACAGTATTGGCAAAATAGTAATTTAAGGGACAAAACATACTAGTTTTGTATTGTTTTAACACAAAACAGTTTAACATGCCTGCTGGCAGAGGCTTAGTTAACTTCAGGCCAACTATTCTCCTGATGCAAAGCCATCAAAGAAAAGGAAAAGGAATGTAATATGAATCATTATTTTTCAGCTAATGAGAATTATAGACACGAAGACCTCTGGAAACATGCTAAAATGGCATTAGTACCATGATTTGTTCATTCAGCCATTCCACCACATCTTAAACTCCATAAACTATGGATTTAGTAAGTTAACACCTAGAAACTATGTGTAGTACTTATGTTGGAATATACTGAACTTGTTTTTGCAATGTTGTCTCTTACAGAAACATTACTAAAATACAATGCAATATAATTATCAGACATTTATATGGCGTCTCTCACGTCAATCATCCCAGGTCAATAGAAAAGAAAGGCCTAGTGACATCTGCACAAGAGACCTAAGCAGTCATCTACATTTGTATTAGAGTCATCAGGAAAATCAGTGCATGCTACTCTCAGATCCCAATTCCTCTACAGTGCACGGCATGATACACTTGTTATTCCAGTCAAGTCTTGTTTTCAGTCTGATCTTGTTTTGTTCAGTGTTTTTGTTGTTTCAGTATTTTGGAATGTACTGGAAATTAAGATGATGATCTAATTATTTGAAAAATATGATTGCCCCTGGTGACATTGTGTTTTAATATGTTGCATGAAAATGATAAAAACTTGTCCATACGAGTTATATGAAGAATAAGCCATAGCAACCTGAGTCTAAGAAATAATAGAGTTCAGCCCTTACGTTAAGATGGAATGATTTAAACTAGGTGATTTAAATGATTAATGATTAATCGGTTAATCACACCTGTAGGCTTTGCTTGATTAAAAAATGGCAGCATCAAAAACTGGTGTGCAAAAAAGAATGTTGAAAAATGTTGTAGGGTACTTCCAAAGACCTAGGCAAAAGGGCAGCTGGAAGGTATACGCAACATTTCACAATATCTCAGAATGAAGACTGCAACTTGCAACATTTGCTCATCGGTGCTTTCCTTTACAAAATAATGTCCTTACTTACCACTTAATAAAAAAATTATTACATTACTCATTACATATTACTTGTTATATTTCTTTCTCTTGTCTTGACCTGCAAAACAGTTGTTGTGACATACTTATGGTATATGCCTGCCTATTGGTAGGTATTTACTGATTTTCTTTATATCAGAGCTGCCAATAGGCCCCTTCCTGGGGTGACGTCCTTGGTCCCACCTACCGAGGGATCAAAATAGTCATTTCTCTTTTTGCAATGAAACCGTGAGGGCGACCGATGTGACCTCGCAAGGTTTGTTGTTCGTCTTCTATTTCAGGGAACCAGGGTTACGGTAAGTAACTCAACGGTCCCTTTCAATTCGAAGACGACCAACAACATACTTATGGGAAAGTATACCAGAGCAGTCGCGAGGGAGACAGAACAGCAGCATACGAGGGACGCTTCAGAACCGCATAACCCAAGGTTAGCGGTGCGAGCGTGCAACCTTAAGGACCCTCGTGCCTACTGAAGGCAAGGAAGGATCTATCACAATGAGGCGATAGAACCTGGAGAAAGTATGCTGTGTAGCCCAGCTAGCTGCAATACAGATATCGGACAGTGAGGCCCCTCTGAAGAGGGCCCAAGATGTAGCCAACAGAGCCCGCTCCTTCTCCACCCTCGCTCCGCAGTGGTGGAATGACCTTCCTACAGATGTCAGGACTGCCCAGTCCCTGACCACATTCCGGCGCCTCCTTAAGACTCACCTCTTCAGACAGCACCTGTAGAACTCCTCTGTTTTTCCCCTGGGACACTTATCACCCTTCCTTAAATACGCTTTATTTGCTCTTATCTGCCCCCTATTTTACTGCATTTATAGAGTACTGTAATCTGCCAAGTGTTTAATCTGTAGTATTTTGTATTTAATCATATCCTGATGTAACTATCACTGACACTGTTATCTGCTGTATTATTGAATTGTATTTTGTCACTCTTGTACTTGCTTGAACCAAAGTCATTGTATTTATCTTGCTCTTAATTGTATTACTTGTACTGTGATACCTGAAATGTATTTGCTTACGATTGTAAGTCGCCCTGGATAAGGGCGTTTGCTAAGAAATAAATAATAATAATAATAATAATAATAATGATAATAATAATAATAATAATAATAATAATAATAATAATAATGATAATAATAATAATAATAATAATAATAATAATAATAATAATAATAATAATAATAATAATGTACGTAGTGACATTCTGCTGCCATCTTCCCAAATATGCATGCAGGAGCTGTGTACTGACAGTGCCTGTAGCTCACTGACCTGCTTTGTGGAGGTGATAGCCAAGATACTTCATAAACAGATTCTTCAACTCTATGGAGTGTATGGGCTCAAACGGGGCCTTCGTGAAAGCCTCCAGTACTATATCAAGGCTCCATTCGGGGAGAACGACCCTCCTTGTAGGGTGTAACTGCCAAGCACCCTTCACAAAAATGGGTTGCTAGTATATGAGAGCCCGGGAGACTAAGTCAATGGGGACATGGCATGCAGATATGGCTGCTAGGTACACTTGCAATGTAGAGATGGATCGACCCGCCTCTAACAGATCTAACTGAGATTAAAAATCTAACACGTTATATTACCTCTTTATTGACAAAAGTAATATTGTTACAGTAAAGCGTTTCTTAAGTAGCGAGTTACCCCAACTCTGAACCGATGTGATCAGATCATAGATCGGATGATTAATCAATCAATAGAAAATGTCATGATTAAAACCTCTAATCTAAAAATGAAAACTGAATGATTTTTTTAACTTTTAGTTTTTGTATTGTTGTTTTTTTTTCCTGGTTTATCCCTAATAACAGCTGAAAACTAGAAATAAAGTGTGATTTATTTTATCAGTTTACCAGCCTGAAAATGCAGTGTTACTATTTCTTTGCTAATTTTTACTTTACGTGAATGCAACTATTGCTTGTCATATTGTGATAGCTGTACTGGCATATAAAATATAGTACCTCAATTCAATCCCACACAATTTGTAAGTGGTTGTAAAATGTGATAATCTTTCCAAATGCAGATATCAAGGGCAGGCATTTGGATCCTTGCTATCTGGGTTATAGCCAATTGGTTCCAGCTTGTTTCAGCAGGAATACATAAAGTATTCATATACAAATTTCAAAATGTAGAAATCAGTGTAATAATATGCACTGGGTGGTTTTATTATGATTGACTGCAGAGTAAAACAATTCCTTTGTTCAGAAAAGCCTGTGGTCTTGGCTTTAAAACTGTGCTAACTTCTGAATCCAAAAAACAGTTGGATACCTAAACTTGATTAAATGTGACTTCGTACATTGGATGAACATCTTTAAAGGAAGAATTTGGTATTTGTGGTTTAAAATAAAACCCAGGATTTACAAAAATTGTAATCCATAAATTACATAACAAGTTGCAAGGAGATCAGTATGAGAACTTAAATGGTTTTAAAGTACAGTGAATTTGTTTGATTTGGCTAGCTTGTGAATGTATGGCAAAAGGAAGGTGAGGAACAATGACACTGGCTGCAATTAGGTGCCTTGCCAGTAGGTGGCGTAAGCGCTTCCTCTTCGAGCTCTGTGAGCCCACATGAATCATGACCTGAACATGTCAATCCCTAATATTTCGTCCTGGGCCTCTGTAAAGCACAGTTGTGGTGGTTTGTGATGTGGACTAATGTACACTGGTGGTTAAAGCTGAGACCAGTAAACTCATTTCACTGAACCAAATTATATGCCGGTTTTAAATTTGCTAGCTGCTGTGAACATTTTTGCTATACAAAAACATGTGCCCTAAGAAAAGAAAAAAGGTACTGTATGTGCACGTGGCAATTCTCTTAGCGAACACCCATATAAACAGGCATAACACTTTTAAAGCATTCACTACTTAACATATTCTCTTGATACACATCATGTTTTCATTTATTTTACCACTTGGAATCATTTCCACAAAACAGCTGTGTAGATATATTGGTTTCTAAAACCAGCAGGCAAGAATAATGGAAATATCAAGTGCCAGCTAACCAATTGGGTCTTTTTTTTCTCCCAGTATATTGCTCATGCAAAACTAAAAGGAAATTAGTGTGGAGTAGTGGTTAGGGCTCTGGACTCTGGACCAGAGGGTTGTGGGTTCAATCCCCAGTGGGGGACACTGCTGTTGTACCCTTGAGCAAGGTACTTTACCTAGATTGCTCCAGTAAAAACCCAACTGTATAAATGGGTAATTGTATGTAAAAATAATGTGATATCTGTATAATGTGAAATAATGTATAATGTGATATCTTGTAACAATTGTAAGTCGCCCTGGATAAGGGCGTCTGCTAAGAAATAAATAATAATAATAAAATGTAAACTCCTTGCACAATAACTGTACCAACTAAATTGGTTTAACACATAACTACATATACAACAGAGAAGACACACTCTTAGTTCTATACATTTCATTTTGGGCAGTGGATTTGTTCCATGTAATGGAAGATTGGGCTCGTATGCTGCCATTCTAATGCTGATTTCACTAGATTTTACCTAGAGTGATATGAACTTCCTCTGTAAGCATGTTCTGAATTACCCAACACAATAACAGCATGTGCAGTACTTCAAAAACCATACAGAAATACTAAAACAGACTTAAATGATTTTAGTATTTTTAAATTCAAAACTATTTAGTGTTTACTAGTTCTGGATAACAATGTATTGCTGCTAGTCCTCTTTAACAACAGTTTCCTTGTATGAATTTCAAAGTTAAGTTGGGAAGCCTGTGATTAGTCCTGCCCTTTCTTTTACAGAATCAAGTGCTGTATAGATATTATCTGCTTCACATTTTAGCCAATGTACACACTTTCACAGTTATAGAATATTGTAGTCAGCAGCATTTTAGAATGTTAAAAAATAAACAATTGTCATCACTAATCAGAGATCTGCACCTAATGAGAGGAAGTACATATCTGTATAAACATGACAGTATATACTATTTGTAGTTTTACTTAAAAAAAATCACTTTGTAATACATCATTTTTATGTAGGTATTGTTGAAAATCCTGATACAGTATTTCAAGGTAAACAGTAAGGTTATGTACTACAGTAATTTGGGCATAATGTTTCTTGGATTTCAAAATAGTAATAGTATTCACAATACAATGCATTGCAAGTGGATTCTTTGTGATCCCACAGAAAATATAAACAGTTGACCTTGTCTCCAAAAAGGTTTATCAACATAGAGAGCCAGAAATGTGCAGCGTTGAGATTCTAAAGAGAATGTAGCTATTGCTAACTTCTTTCATGTGTGGGAAATGAGGTAGCAGAATGCAGCAGGTTCTGTTTCTTGAAGTCTTTTAAAATTACATTAATTGCCACAAGAGGGCTCACTCATCAGAACACAGATAACTGCATAACACCACAGCTCATAATGCACAGTGTGTTTTAGGAGAATAGATACCATCCAGAGTTACTGGAAAGCTTCTATGAACGTTCATTTTTTAAATCCCATTTAAAAGCAGAAGATTACATTATTATTTTAATAAAAAATAAAATGCTATTGTGCATATTCACCATTGTATTTCTAAGACAACCCAGCCATATGAATTGTCTGTTTCCCAGGCAGAAATCTTTCAACATTGTTTTTCTTAACTAGTTTTTGTAATGCAAAACAAATTATGTTTTTCATTGACAATTAATCACTACAAAGCATGTCACCAAATCTTCTTTTTCTGTGTGAGAATGTCATCTGTATACATTACAACAGCTATGTTTATACATATGTGTACAATGTTTACAACACAACATGAGTTATGAGGAGAGAAAGAGAGGAAAATATGAACACAAACACATGTTTTGCTGTGTTGATCCAAGCAGACAACCCACATTAACTGAAAGCACCTCGCAAAAAGTATTTTCTCAATCCCCAAAAAACATTCAAATGTCCCCAGACTGCAATTACTAAAGAGCATATCGTATGGGTCAATCCTGACAGTGAGGTTGTGGATTCACATATGACAACCCAGCATGATAGACAAATATGGGATGACCTTGAGATCATATCAAAAGGCTTTGGAGTAGTGTCAAGCAGACAAACATTTCTGTTTTTTTTTTATAAACTACATAACTACATGTGGTTGTTTTTTTTGTTTGTTTGTTTGTATATATATATGTATATATATATATATATATATATATATATATATATATATATATTCAATTACAACTGCATGTTTACTATTCCAAATACAAACTGAGTGAAACAAAAAGGTTTAGATCTTGGTTGGGATATAACTTCCCTTGTCCTGTACAGTAGATGCTACACAACCTTCTAATTTCGTAATACAGGCATAAACAGAGCAACAAGCAGGGTTCAGTAACACTAAGGGACAACATTTTCAAAATTGCCCTGCTTGGTATAGATTGCTCCAAGCAATTGCAAGCAAATGCTGTACAGTAGCTGCCTGGTGAAAGTAAAAGGTAAGAGACAACAGAGAGCAGCATCCACTTTCCCCAAGAGAATGTAGATAACAAGGAGGAACCATAACCTCAATTTGAACTAAATACTTGTGCTTTGAAAATAAAAAAAGAAAGAATATTTATCATCAGCTTTCTGGAACCTGATTATGCTGTCACTCATCATTTCTGACTAGGATCATGTTTCTGTTTTTTTTGTTTTCCAGTATAAATACATTCAGATACACTGCTGTGACAATAATTACTCACTGCTTCATCTCGGAAAACAGTACAGGCCATGTTTATTCCACATATACCATATAATCAGTTTTGTATAATAAATAATAAAGAGAAGATGTTCATATGGATACTGCTTTTTAGCAAATACTAAATACATATTTCCTGCTGAAATAGCTTTGTTCTATTAAAGCAAGCAAAACGACTGAACCACAGAATCCCAGAAACCTGGAAGCAAGACAAACATTTGGTCCCAATTTCCTCGCATTTTGCAGTTAAAACACACGATAAGATCTATATAATGATTGAAGTTTTGGGTTATATTATAATTAATATTTTGTATGTCACGTCAGCACAATTGCACATCTGGTACATTTTGAAGTTTAGGTTTAGTTTTCAAGTTCAGCTGTTTTTTTTTTTTTACTTCTTAAGGCTGATTGTGTGGAAATGATATAGTATACAAGGATATTAAACTGGTATGAAATTAAATATTAGAAAAATGTAGTGGTGATTATATAACGTTTCCTTCAAGAGTAAGTTAGCGGGGTTTTGAAAAATATAGCGTTACACGTCCCCACATGTTGCTACAACTGTTTAAATAATGTACCTGTAATTTTTCTTTTCATTGTTAGCATCCTGAAACCTTTTTACTTTTATAACTTTAAAGTCTTTTTTCAAAGCTCTTTACAAAATGTCAGTCATCGAGAAAAGGTAACAAGACGAACTTGTCTATTTTTTGTGGAAAGTTACTGTAATATTATTACCCATATTAAAAATCTAACGTGTTATATTACCTCGTTATTGACAAAAGCAATATTATCACAGTAACGTCTTACTTAAGTAGCGAGTGACCCCAACTCTATTGCTCAGCTTTGAGATTACAGGTTTTATTGCTCTTCAGGTAAATGAACTAATACTTTACCAATCCTATTACATTTAGTAATCTGACAATGTATGTGCATCACTGAAATATCTGATTTACTCTGACTTATCAACATAATGTAGAATCCAGTCACGCATACTACAGTAATTGACAATCAACATGCCTTTTGGTCCCTGCAGCCACCAGACAGAGAAGATTGCTGGCAAACCCCTCGTAAACATTCTATGATTTTGTAATTTACAACTGTTTCCTGCCTCTAACCTCTATTATGTGATTAGTTATTGTATGTATTGTATTGTATGAGTTTATCTATCACTTTAAATTTGGATGTATGTTTTAAATTTCATTGGTTTTAAACCAATCAAGACAGTCAAAACCAATGTAAAAAGGCAAATATCTTATCAAGAGTAAATGAAAAAGCTCAGGTCACAGTCATTGCTCATTAAAAAAATGAGACGAAGGACTTGCATTCTCTCTTTTGAAATGGTTTAAACGAAACATTTAAATACCTAATTTGTTACTTTTCCTTTTAGTCTCATGTGCACTAAAGAACAATTATTTTTCATTGCTCTTTTAGAGAAATAAGTTGCAAGTTTCAACAACTTGTTTGTTCTCTTCAGAAAACTTACAATTTAAATGGACTGGACAAATCTTACACTTTTGAAAACCACTCAGCTAAACATGGCAAAAAATGCTTTATTGAACTAAACTGTAGCAACAGCCCCTTTTAAAGGTATGTCCCATGATTGAACTGCAAATAGAGCAAAGCTCCTCAGGTGACAGGTTTAAAAAAAAATAAACGAATGGTGTCTAAACTATGGAATAAAAGACTTGATAAAAAGTGTATGTACTGTATAGTCAGGGATCAGACTGTCAAGAGAGGAAGCAGGAATGCATATGAAACACTTTACACTTTTAAACTTAACATAATTAATGACCTTAAGAACAACTTAATTTGCTCATATTTGATGCTGTCTGAATCAACTACTATTATACTGTAAGAAAGATTAAAGTTCCCACCACTTTTTTTTTTTTTCTAAATTGGTAAGTAGTAAACCGTGTTATGTTTTTACTTGTTTTGGTATCAACCACAGAAAAAATAAAATAAAGATAATCTTTCCATTGCAGCAAAAGCTTAATACATAAAAATGTAAAGGATGATGCCAGATGATGCAGTTTCCAAGATTTTAGGGGTTTCACTGATGTGCCATTGATAACACAATCCTAACTCAGCTCACTAATGAAACAGCAGTTAAAAAATTCAGAATTAAATCTAGTTGTTCAGTTTCTAAATGTACAAATTACAACACCAAAAAAGGTCCCTTGATGTTATTATAGTGTGAACTTGTAAATTTGCAAAAGAAAAAAAAAACAGTAAGACTCAACTACAAGTTATCCCTTCCAAAAAGTATACTAAATAAATACAAATCCTTTTGTTCAGACCTGGATTATACAAGGCCACTTAGCAAATTCAGAATGTATGTTCAGTCACCCCGCTAAGCTCTACCCCAGGGCCATAGTCTATAAACTATACAAATTTTCAAGAAATGTGTCTGTTCTAAAGTTTCATGCATTAGGCAATTTTCACTTAAGACACTTTTTCTTCTAGTGCTATTAGAAGATTGTTACTTATAACCAAAAGAAAATAAAAAAGACAATGTTATCACAACTTCCACATATCTCCGTCTTCAGCACACCACAATGACACACTCAAGGAAAAGTCTAAAATGTAAACCAGATTAGGAAATGTTGGCTCCACAGGATAAAGGAGATTCCAGGATGACAGTTCTTTCTGACAAGCAGATACAGATGTCCATTACGGAAGATACATGGAGTGATGTCAGACCTAGGTGGGATCAGTGTCCAGATTTGGACATCTAAGAACACCACTCTTTGAACTAACAAAAGGAGGCTGTGTGGTCCAGTGGTTAAAGAAAAGGGCTTGTAACCAGGAGGTCTCCGGTTCAAATCCCACCTCAGCCACTGACTCATTGTGTGACCCTGAGCAAGTCACTTAACCTCATTGTGCTCCGTCTTTCGGGTGAGACGTAATTGTAAGTGACTCAGCAGCTGATGCGTAGTTCACACACCCTAGTCTCTATAAGTCGCCTTGCATAAAGGCGTCTGCTAAATAAACAAATAATAATAACAAACTATCTAAACAAACTGTTGGTTGTAAATCCTACCACGATTACATGAAAGCCTTGCAATGAACAAGCAGTATTCTTCTGTTGGACTCAATTATTGACACCAAGGTTTTGCTTAAATAGAAATCCAAATAGCTGACAATATCAACACATACATGATAGTAACATGTATACTTTGCCACTGCTTCTGATGAATGCCCTAACCAAGTTACACCACATTTAGATAAGCAGCTCTCCAGATATAGAGGTATGTTAAACTCTGAAGTTTATTACTGCATGATTTGCAGTTAGTATAACACTAAGTCAGAAAAAAACTTGACATTTGACTTACACTAATGTTGTTGATTAAAAAAATAAAATGCATATATATTTTCAATGTAACTTCCCTTATGAACATTTGTGCAAAATACATTCGAGAGTAAAGTAATAAAATGAGACAATCAGACTGGCACATGAATATGTAATCAGGTTAGAAGTGGCAGCTTCTATTTTTCACAACATTCTTGATCTTAAAGTATATGAGATATTTAAGGAAAATCATATGCTTTCCTTATTATATGTTAGGAACTATTTTTCCCTGTGGGCAACTTTGTTTTTTCTTCTAACAGAGAAGACATCGATGCAGAAGAAACCACACCCTGCCTTGATTGCAAATGGTTTTGTTGTAGCTCAATTTTAAATCTGTTTACAGAAATGTTTGTAAAACCCAGCAATGAAATCTGATAAAATGGAACAAGACACAATCCCAATTTACAGCATGGCTAAAGATCTGTTACTTTCTATTTCTTCCAAATCCCTACAAATACACCAACCACCATCAATCTGATTTGTTGTTAATAAGCCCACTGAGTTCAATAACATGTCGTTGTAAGGCAGCCGGGCTTTAGCCTTAAAACCTCCAAGTGGAAACTATTTCAGAGGGTATTTTTTGTGGTTCTATCCAAGTTCAATCTAGATTTAATTTTGCACGTCAGAAAGGTTATGCATTTAAAAAACAGGAACATGTTTTTCAAAGAACACAGTCATTTCAAAAGTTTTTTAAGTTGTGTGACATTCTAAAGTACATGAAATCTGTTCAATAACGTACACGGTTATCAATAACAATGTAGTCCAAAGCATCAATAATGAGTATTGGGTTGTTCAAGGACAATGATGTCAACTTCAAATTCCTCATAAACAAAGAGAGTAAAAAAAAACAAAAACTGATACACAATCAGGTTTACTGTAGTGAATTTAAATTGACAAGTATGTGCTTTTTCTATGTAAAGAGCACAATGTCATATTGTGAATCTCTAGAAATGTAAAAGAAAATGGGAAGCTGCTGTGAGCCCCCCACACAGAACAGTTTTCATTGTAGCTTCGAGAGGCAACCCTGCCCTGGTGGGTGTGTCGTACTATAAATATTACTCTATCATGTATCGTAAATGCCTGGAGCATAAAGTTCCTTGCAGTCAAGTCAGGACCAGGGCTATCACATTCTCGTCAGCCCTGGACCTTTGACCCACCCATCACTTACTGTATATATACATATAAAAAAAAATCTAATTTTTGTATTGTCCAGGCATGTCACCTGATCAAAAATAAAATAAAAGTTCTGCCGAAACTTTAATTTAACAAGAGGCTCGCTAAAATGTGAAATTGTCCTTTTTACTAATGAACCTCTAGAAAAAAATAATTAAATGAAGAGCTTCAGAAAGCCAATGAGTGAGTTTTTGTGCCTTACTTTAGAAAACCTGAAACCTAAAACAATGCTAAACTTCCAAAGAGGTACTCAATGTGCTAATGCTTTTCTCTGTGATGGTTCGGCTTGTTAACCATACCCCCCTCCTTTTGGTGTTTGTTCCAACAAATGTTGGCAGCAATGGAATTTATTTTGACTGATTTGTCAGCCCTGCATTTTGACATTTGGGTATTTAGTTCCAACATGAGAAACGAGTGTCAGGTCCCACAGGCATCAAAAGACATGACACTACTTAAAATCAAGCAGAGAGCACTAATAGTTTCAAGATTTCCACCAGAGAGGTTTACTTTGGAAAAGCAAAAACGCTTTACCCCCATAGTTTTCAATACAAGTTCAAATCAAAAAAATTGAAAACCTTAAATAGTATTGGTAAAAAGTTGCTTTTGTTGAAGCTTAAACTTGTATACAAATCACAAACACTATGTTTCTTTAGCTTTTATTAACACTGCTACATATTTGACTCAGAAATACTAGAGATCAAATACTAAACACAGTAGCCTCTGTAGTTCCATTGAACATGTATTCAGTTTTAATCATTTTAATCAGACTAGGCTTGTAGTCATTTCCCCAATTAGCTTTTTCAGCTCAAATAGAGTTTGAAAAAATATATAACAAAACTGCACTACATTGCTGAAATTTTTATCATTATTTGCTAAGCTAATTTTAATATTAAATTCAATTTTATTTTCCTTTCCATCGAAAATAAAGGCAGTATCTTTTTGTAAAATGTATACTATATCATACCAGACTGTTATAAATAAGAGCAAAAGCATTTCCTATAATTAAATCTTAAGTACCAAGTTTTATTCAGACTTTGCACAAATTATAGGCCTAAACAGTTTGAGGCCCTGGTCCCTAGCAAAAAAAATGCAAACCACTGCTAAACTAAACTTCAGTTTGGAGGTGAAGAGGGGTGGGGGAGAAGGACATTGCCAGGGGTGTAGTGCTGGGGGGCCCACTTCTCTTGGGCACTGAGAACACCGCTTTTGTAAGTGTAGAATATTGAACTGTTATGGAGATATACAGTACATGTGTATAACCCATACAAATAAGCAAAGAATACAATAACCGTACGAAACCCTTGAGAGATAAATAATGAAAAAAGTTTGAATATAGAGTGCCTGGTCTGGAACAACAGGTGTGAGTAATGTAGAGTGGTGAAGGGAACCTGTATTAATGCTGTGCTGAGGTGTCAGCATTTTACAATTAGATGTAATAATTGGAACAGTTTTCATTTTTAGACCCATATATAAGAAATAATGTAGATAAAATAAGCTAAACATTTATTTAAAAGATAAAACTCAATCGCAACAAGCAAATAAAGGGTACCTGTGGCCTTACACATTTTTTTTTGCAAACGGATGCACTTCTGTTTCAAAACCTCAGTCTCATTTGCTCTAAAGCGGCTGCAATAGGTCAGTAAGACAAGCTGATTCTGGACCAAACCATTTAATATACGAGAAGGGGGAGTGGGAGGATTAATAATAATAATAATAATAATAATAATAATAATAATAATAATAATAATAATAATGACAGCATTTTAATCATGTGCATATTAGTGTATGAAACTGGTTGTGAAAATATGTACAGTATTTGTTTATTTATCTTTAATATAAATAGCTGTAAGTCTGGTTTTGCCACAATTATTACTACATTTGTTCCACTGATCTGTATTTCTTAATAAAACCATTTAATGCTGTGTTTTTTGAGGTTGAAAAAGTCCCTTGTGTTGACATTGTCAATACCTTTTAGAATTTTGAATGCTGATTGAGAGGAAGAGAGGAATAACTAGCGAAGTTCTCAGACTGGGGGTCGGAACCTCTGTGGCTCCCAAAACATCCACATCGGACACATTCTTTCTTTTTAAATACCAGCTCAGTTAATTGCAACGAAACGCGTTGTGTTGCGAAAGTTGATCAGATTAAGAATAATACAACATCATGCATTTCCTATTTATACTATACAAATCTACATATACAGTAGATGTATTTCTACAATACATTTGTTATGACGTTTTGGACAGTGTGGTCATGGCTGACCTAAGTCATTTCAAAGGCTGTCCCATCAAGAAAGGGTTTGATGCTAAAGCAGGTAGACTTTCACTACAATTGCAGTTCTAGAACATTACAGTTAGAATAAACAGGGTGTACAAAATTCAATAATTGCCACACTTACGTATCATCAATGTTATTTGGTTTCCAATATTCTAGTGCTTCTGTTTTTTATTAAATCTATGAAAGTTATTTTTGTTTTAAGTTTGAGCTGACCATGGTTAATAGCAATATGGCCTCTACTAAAATCCATTAAAGCATGCTGCCTCACAGGGGGCTTGGTGTCATCAACGTGAAACTAAAGGTAAGAGATTGAGACTAATTTGAGTATTAGTCTCACATTCTAAACCCGTGCAAGCTTCCCTGCTTACAATAAAGTTAAATGTATTCTATCTTTAAAGGTCAATGTTATTAATCATGTATTAGAAACTGACCAATCATATTTGTAAGAAATACTGTTAAGATATATTTCGCCCAAACTACACAAAATATACAGTAAGAGACACAATATGCAAAACAAAAACTGACTGGGACAATACACAACATGATTTTCTATGTGGTCACATGGTACAATATAGTACTCACTGCTACAGTATGGTTGCAAATGTGTTATAATTATGTATGAAATCCTCATTATCTCAAAATTAGTCGATCGTATTCATTTAAATAGAAACAGGTGTTGCTAAACTTCAGAATGGAGGTGCACTTATCAAGATTAACCCTTTATTGATACAGTTATCACATGGTAAAATGAGTGATTAGTGTGTAGTTCTGGAGTGATGAATGTAATAAAAGGTTTATAATTTGCTTTGATTACCCAAAAGGGAGGCTGTAACTCATTCCTGTACATCCTGAAAACTGAAAGGAGCTTAAACACTGTTATGGGTCAATGTAATTAAAGTCATCTACAAAATAGCAAACCTTTTTTTTTTCTACAGTTTGATCCTGCCACTAATTGCAAAAACTGCAAAATGACCACTGTTAGTCCAGACACAGTATGTATCTGTGGCAATGTGCCCCGCCCCTGTGTGTATTTGTGTTTTATGTTGTATGTAGATTGTAAATGTTGGTGTTTATGTATAAAGTACACGGATTATAATGTGGGTTATGAGCACAGGTGATATAAAGTGTAATTTGTAGTGAGACACGAGAATGGCACAAATCACTTCACTTGCAAATTAAAAGGGTATTTGTATGGAAGCACGGGAAGGGCACAAATTAGTTTTACGTGCAGATGTACAGAGATTCCAATTGAATGATTGATTAGCAATCGAGTCTCGGTACAGCTGCATAAAAGGGGCACATTTTCACTCATTCAGGGTTGTGTGTTTGTGAGTGGAGAACGGGTGAGAGAGAATGGAGATATATATAACAATTACTATTTCGTGCTGGAAACTCCAGCACAGTACTTGTTTGTTATGTTCGTCCACTTTGTTTGTCTGTCTATTTACTTTGGCCAACGCACCTTTTTGTTTGTGCAGTCTGTGTTTTCTGTTTTGTACAACCTTTTTTATTTACAATAAACCGACGCTAGCAAGCGCCTTCATCATTTCATTTCAGTACTGTGTGCGTTTCTTTCTGGCCTGACGTCACCACTCAGCCAGCTGTGTCACAGAATCCAATACCCCTGATTTGTAATTAGGTCTACCGCTATTGAACGATTCACAAATACTGTACTGCAGTTTTTAGAAAATCTAAAATCCTTCAGAAGTTTATACATATTTTTATCTCTTCTATGAGTTCCTATTTTATTTTTTACTGTAACTAGGGCAACACCTTCTCAGCTATCAATATATACATTTTTAGCTGTAATTAAACTAATCTGTCTCAATAATCTACTCAATATAGCAGGATATCAAAATTCCTTATTATACAGCATTTCACTTACCCCATCCACCCCCTCTCTGCCTATGCAGTAGCCCCCTCCAGAGTTCAGTGGCGTCTTTGGAGGTCCAGCACTTTTACAAGTCAGAAGCATGGGCCAAATCCATTCAAATAATGTCCCAGCCATTGGCATGCTTCAAGAATCAGGTCTTACTTATTTTCCAACATTAACTATGGCATACAATACTATTAATACAAAAAAAAAACTAGTTATGTTCTTTCTTGTGCATCAAGCTTAGACTTTCATGAATAAAAAACGTTTTATCCAGAAGGTATCAATGAATCACATATATGGCCATTTATCTTCACATTTGGTCATTAACCTCCAAATCAATAATACTTCGCTATAAAGTATGGCATTCAAAATCCTGCTCCTTTGACCATGTGTTATCATTTTCCATGTTCTTTATGCTGGCCATACTTGCACATGATATCTCTAACATCAGCCATATACTTCCTCACTTCTCAGTTTGCCAAAATGTGTTTCATTATTTTACAACTGCTGCCAAAACAATTATTTAAACATCTGGAACTCATCCCGCTCCACATATGCTGACTGCAATAATTTGCCTTAAAGTAGCTCCCATGGAGAGCCTTAAGATGTGTATGTATGCCTTAGAAACCTATCAACTGAAAAGGTACTTCACAGTCACAATCCATCACACACATAGTCAGTTTCTCATGTCAATTACCACAAGCTCATAAGCTGTAAATCCCAGAAGGATCTTATTTATACTGATCATTCTTAACATATGACGAAATCTTGTCTGCTCTGAGCTGGATTTCTACCATCTTATATTTTCTTCTTAATTGGTAAAAAGGACACACATGTTTTCAGGAAAGAATGCTGCTGACAAATCCATATTTTTAGCAGATGTAGTTGAGTCTTATTTTTTATTAAAGGGGCAAGTCGCTGTTAAATAGAGCATTTCATTTTAAACAGGTAACAATTACTGCAATTAACTATAAACAACTGGTCTTGCTTGGAAACCTTGGAATCAACTTTTTAAATAATGTTTGTCCTTGTGGCAATGTGGCCACGCCCTTGTGCGTAGTTTGTTTATATGTTACGTGTTGTGTGTAAATGCTGGTGTATAGTCATTGGTACACGGGATATAAATGGGTCTGTGTAACACGAGTGATTTAAAAATGTAGATTTGTATTTAGGCACGAGGATGGCACAAATCACGTGCTGGTTAAAATGTAATGTGTGGTCACGGGAGTACACTTAATTAATTCATGTGCAGTTGTACCGAGATTCCAACTGAATGATTGACTAGCAATCGAGTCTCGGTACAACTGCATAAAAGCAGCATGTTTTCACTCACTCGGGGTGGTTGTTCAGGGTGAAAGAACGGGAGAGAGAGAGAGAGAGAGAGAGAGAGAGAGAGAGAGAGAGAGAGAGAGAGAGAGAGAGAGAGAGAGAGGAGGTAATGAGAATAATAATAATAATAATAATAATAATAATAATAATAATAATAATAATAATAATAATAATAATAACGTGTTTGTTCGTCCCTGTTTGTTAGTGTCTGTCCGTTTTGTTTGTCTGTTTATTTTGGCTCAAGTGCCGTGTCCTGTGTTTTGTGTCCAAACCTTTTATTTTCTGTTCTGTTTAATTATTAAATGCTGACTCCACGTCCTTGTCTGTCTGTGTTACTTCCTGTTTCTGGTCTGACGTCACCCACTGCAGCCGTCTTTGTGACAGTCCTCAAAATCTCTAAAATGTTCTTTGCATACAGGTTCACTTGTGCTTGTTGTTGTGCTTTTATATCTAATGACCTTCATGAAAACTACAGAATTCGGACCTAAGTATACACATCACTTCCATGACTTTGTAGGATGTTCCCTATGTTCTAGTTTACTCCTTGTTAAGTGTTGTAAAAAATATGTTAATTGCTTCATGCACATGTTAGATAATCTTTGCATCATCAACCGACTGTTAATCGTTCTCTCATTTTAGTTTTGCATGTTCGTTGAAGTCACTCCCCCTACTACTTTGGAGACGAAATTCTGGGCGGGGAGAATGATCTGAAAGGAATTGTCTGGTCAGTATCACCACAGCCTGATCACTTTTTTCCCAATAGTGCATCTGTTCGATTAATCTTTAAAATTTATCTTGAATATGATCCTACCACCAGAGTAGCCAAATTGGACCAGCGTTTGTTTCTTTACCATTATACAGTTATCATGCATGTTTCATTTTATTTGCCATCACAATTGTCTATTTTACTATGGTAACTATAACAAAGTGTAGTAAAACCTAGATCCGCATGGCAAAGTATTCTTGTAAATGCACCGTATATTTCTTGTGAAAGCATATGGTGAAACATTCTTGTGAAAATGGATGATATTAGATAAGAAACTGTAACAGTTATTGTTATTTATTCTATGTTTTAAAAATAAAAACATAACGGAATACATTTCTAAACTTGGGTTGAATAGTCTATGCTGCATCCAAGACAAAACTAAATTGAGGCCTTTAAAGCATCTAAGGGCCTTGACATTTTAGAAGTTTTGCAAACCCATCATTAAAGTTTTATAAGTGATTTGCGTGGGACCATGACAAGCAGGCATGTGCACATATGACTTGAATTTAACTTGATATAAATTATGAAGCTCCTAACATTTGCTTAAAATATGTTCCTGAACATCAAATGATTTCTGCTGCAACAGAAACATTCCCAATTACAGAAACGACTGCTGTTTGCAATTATTTATTGTATAAATTCTTCTTAATTAAAAGTAGCAGCAATAACACTATGTATATGTTTTCCAAATAAGAATCAAAATCGATTAGCTTAACTTTTCCAACTAGCTCAAGCTGCACTAAAAAATACAATTTTGTGTCTGGTAGAATCTTGAAACTGAACTTTTTTTTAGTCATGGGTGTGTCTGTATTTTTTCCTGGCAATGGTTTTGCCAAATCAGCAACTTGTTTATTTCACCACAAACCCCAAGCTTTTTAGATATCTTAAAACAACTAGAAACTATGTATTCTCCCCTGCCATAAGAAGCTAAGTATTAAAACAATCAAAAAATGTGAAGATGGAGACAAACTGTGGTCACATTGAAATAGAAGAATACAATTCTTAGTCCAATAAGTTTCCCATGAAAAAAACAACAACAATTCAATAGTGTAACAAGTTGCTCCACAAGCACATTACCAATATGTTGTATTATAAATGGTTTAAAATAGCTTAACTGTTGGGATGTGGCCTATCGTTTTAGTACTTTGGAAGTATTATAGAAAAAATATAAAATTCCTAACACAATTTCTAACACTGAAATGTGTTCCTGCATATGTCACTCTTACAGAAGTGACTATTTAGATTTTTTTTAATGCTATATGGTCTTAAAATGGACATCCCATCCCCTCACCATCAAGATGGCTGCACACCCAGATAAAGATCAAAAAATCTTTGCAAATTTGCCACTTGACACTTCTTTGCATTGTAAATATGCATTGATGTGTTTGACAAATATTTGTCATCTAGAGTATGTTATTCTTTAAAATAAAACAAAATATTTTTTAAACACTGGTACTGTAGCTCCAATGGGTTTATAAAAATGTTCACATATACCAATAATCAGATAAAGAGATGTTTCCTCATTCCACTGAAAGTAGAGTGAACTTGAAAACCGCTGGGAATTACAAAACAAAATGCCTTAAAGCATATAAAACATAAGTATTTAAAAACAGATGACTCTTGAGCATGTTCCAGTCTTGGTTCACAGGCCTTACCCATCCAATAGAGAATATATACAAAATAATCAGTAATGACATTCCTTTGTGCTGTTTCATTCCCTTGTAGCTATCTGCCCTCTTGGCTTCAGATCTATACAATGTTACTGTTTGGCACATTGAGCGTTTCTACCAATTCAGAGGTAGTAGGTTGGACTCCATATACAAACTTTTCTGTATTCCTTTTTAAACAATAAACTGTGTTTATAATGTAAGGACTTTCTTAAATCTTAATCCATGTTGAATCTATTGTGTTGTAGATAATGACAAAAAAACAAAGAAAACAAAGCAGTTATTTAACCACTAGAGGGCTCTTGCCTGAATCTCTGAGAACCACACCACAAACACCACCAAAAAATTTTCATACATGCAGTATCTTAGGATCCAATAAGTAACACACATTACAACACTGAAATGTTATCCCTTAACTGTTTCAACTCACTATCTGTCTATCTATCTATCTCTCCCTCTCTCTCTCTAGATATATATAGTCATGGCTTGCTGCTTGGTGTTTCCAGATGAAATGATGACTTATCCTATTCGAAGGCCAACATCACAGGTTAAAGTATGACATCATTGCACTATTTGTAAAGTATTCCATCATATGCATTTTCCTATGCTTGCTAAATGTTTCCAGCTAACCTCACTTCAGTTTTTTTTTTTTTAATCACCACATATATTTTTCAGTATCTCCCCATATGCATAACATTAATGCATTAGCTGTGTATCAAGGCCATGTTAGGTCCTGTACTGTTAAAACAGGGTGTACAGATGTTCCCTTTGAATAAACCAGGATAACAAAATAGAAGGGTGAATTACATGGGAGGACCAAAGAAAAGAACATCTTTTTAAGAGTAAAGCTATAATAGTCCACAATGTTTTGCTTGAAGTTATCAGAAATGCCATATACAAATACAACTGAAAAAAAAAAGTATATTTCCTAGCTAACAACATCTTTTACTGAAAGTGCTAGGATAAAGGACTTTAAAAAAGAAAGATAAAAGACCATTCCTGTCCGTCTCTGTGGTCTGTATAAGATTAGCCACTGTAACCTTTTGTAAACTAAGAAGAGCTCACAATTAAAGAACGATTGAACAGCAATTCTCAGGTGCTAGTAAACTGAGACCATACAGTTTCGGAAACTGTTCAAGCTACAACACAACTCCAAAAACATCAGCTGGTATGTTAGTCCTGGCACCATAGAGTACATTAAATCTGTTAGGCATACTTTGAAACAAGACCGAACAAAGGCGAGGGAAAAACTGCTCCCATGTTGCATGTTTTACTCCCCAAACAATCTTTAAATATTATTCACAAATTGTTCTCATTAAAATGGCATTTACCAAGCAATGGTGAAGCGGTCATTAACAATGCAAAACCATACAGTGTGTAAAACTTTTTTTTTTTATTATTATTATAGCCAACTTAAAAGCAACTATAATGTAAGATGAATTAAAGTCATACAAACATGTCTAAGTTAATAGAAAAAAGCCTAAACATTGATGCTGAAAGTATCATTATAATAAATTATAAACAATGATTCAACTTACCACTCCCTTGACATTTCACAACAAAAATGTGAACCACAAAAACAGCAAAAAATAGAAAAGTCCTGGATTTCACAAAGTTCACCATGTCTACATTTAAGACATGAGATTTTCAGTGTGCAGTTGAGAAAAAAAGAAGACAAAATGAAGGTTATTACAGCACCATCAAGTTAGCATGTGTGTGTTCCCTTTCCTTCAGCACCAGCCCCAGCACAAACTCTGCAAGCACGTTTTTAGGAGTTACAGCTTTAAATAAGAAGAATGCTGGCAGCCCTAATTTTCCTCCCCCTTTGTGCAACCAGAGGCTCATAATCATCTACTCACAGGCCAGTGCGTGTAACCATGTAAACAAGAGACTCCATGTAAGTTACTTTAAATGCATTACCCTTAAAACTAATACAATATTAAAGCAAATGTTTTCAAAAATTGTTTAAAGTGAGTTACTAGAGTGTTTTTGCTTTGTTTGTATGGGAGTGACACTGGTGTGACCAAGTGTTAAAACCTAAAAAGGTCTATAAAAGGTCTATAAAAACAGATTTACGAGTGGTCTAAGAATGATCAAATCTAAGAAGGACTGAAGGGGTGTGATCTATACACTCCTTTTATTACTTTCGAAAGCGTTTGTATAAATGTGGCATCCATATACAGTGGATGACTTGTTTTCTGTTCCTTGGCTATGTCAAGAGCTCTTTGGCTTAGTCTTCAGATTACTCTTCAGATTATGCTTATTCTTCAGATTCCTAATGCAATGATCCAGTCTAAATGACAAAAGCCCCTGAATATGGTATGTTTTTGTATTAAATGCCTACATACAAGAAAATATGTTCCCCCAGAAATGTGGAGCTGTGGATAACAAGGCAAAAAGGAAACCACCAGGTTGTGTTCTGTTCACAGAAACTATTATGCCATGTCTTTGCACTAACCCGATTGGCCCGGTTTCCCACATGAGCAATGCTTCCAGCCGAAGGGGGCTGTCACTTTGCTCTGCAATTCCGGTCATTAAGTTTTTTTTACTGTTATCTAAACACCTTTGTGGTTTCTGAATTTTTGTGTTTTGCAAGAGTTGCACTGCAGTAGGATGACATATTCTTTTATTGTGCTCAGAAAGGAGTACATTCAGACCTCATCTGACACGACAAAAAGTTCAATACAATACACAAATACACAATAAGTAATATTAGTGTACAAATTAAAACAAAAGGAACCTCGTTACATGATGCTACAGGCTACAATACTACCAGGTATGTGCATGAAGCCGAATCAATAACCTGAACCAAACTAAAAGTCTGATGTGCATTTAAAAACTTGATTTAATTCCTCTCGTGTACAGATATTTTATTAAACAGAATGTGTCACCTGAAGGCCATAACGCATGTAAAAATACCTACTTATAAGCCAGGAATCATAAGGGTAGAATTAGCTCCAATTACAGAGTTCATGTCCTGGGCAGGATAATGTGAACAGATGATAGCAATTTCACTTCTATGATCACATACCAATTGCATGGTATGATACAGTATGATACTCCTTTCTATTTCTGTTTCTGTATTTATTATGTGATAGTACCTAGATGGATATCAGTACCGTTTAATAAATTATAAATCAATATAAATAGGGTTTCTGTGCACACCAGATTATTACAGTACATTTATGTTTTTTTTTGTGTTTTTTTGTGTAATTTTTGTGAAAGCCATGCCACATTAAGTATTCTACATTAGCTGTGAAAATAAACTTTGAATTCTATATTCTAACATGGAAATATGTCTTATTTGTAATGTACACAATTAGCAGGACAGCAGCCCTAATATCCCTAGTATTGATATACCAGTATATTATACAGCTACATGACAGACTCAAAATTTATACCAGCTCTCATTCAACATCTGCATAATTTAATGAGAACATAAAACAGTCAAACGGGACCTCTGTGTCAGTAGATGACATGCTCTAGTCTAAATGCCGTTTCTGGCGCTTACATAATAAGAATTAGCACCAACTCAACACATATACTTTAACTATGACATTGCCATTGCTTTGTGAAGAACAATAGATTTAATGTGTGTTTACTTTCCATCAGTTTGTAAGGGAATGCTGGAAGCTGGCTAGAGAAAAGGAAATTTGCAGTGATGTATAATTAATCAGAGCTGAACATTATATGGCCATTGCAACGGGAAGTGTGTTTCCTTGACTATTTCAGCAATGTAACCTTTGACCTTTGTCAAAGCGCTCTGTGACCCCTTAAACTGTTGACAAGTTTACTGTGTAGTTAATATATAGAAAAAGTCTGTCCCAAAAGGCTTTCATGGAGAAGATCCATCTACATGAAGAGTCTACATGATGGGTTGAGTCAGTCATATGTGGATGGAATAGAATGCAAAAAAATTCTTCACAGCCTTAAAATCCACAAATGTACAATATACTGGCCCATGGTAGAGAGCATGGAGAACAGCATTCTTTTTTAGTGATAGAGAGGATCATTTTCCTTAATAGGGGGTAATGGATAAAAGGATAGAAGTCTATGTTCTAAACAGTGGAAATATTTATGTAAAAAAGGACTTTTTAAAAAGTTTTGTTCATCCACGAACATACTTTTTTTGCAATGCTGGTTTCAGTTTAGATAATCAGAACTGACCCACACAGTAACAATAGATGTATTAAACATATAAATAATTAAATACAAATGTTAATTACAACCACCATGGATTCATGAAAAACCCAATAGCAATACAAAGTTAAGCTTTATGATGTTTTGACACATGGCACATGGTTGATTTGCCACATGGCCACTAAAATTGGAGCTCCTCTATAAAACTGAAGCCCTAACTTCTGCCAATTGCTTTTTTTTTGTCTCCATTCTTGGAGGCTCAGGCTGCTAGAATAGACTGAAGCTAGTTTTATCATATGATGTTCGTAAAACATAAATTAAGCCTTGTAAATTGATGTCTTCAAAACCAATGTAACATATACTACATACAGGCTAACAGTGTAGTCATCCATGTATAGTTATCGGTATCCATTCAGTACTGGTTTTCAACAGTCATTTTTGCTTTCCAGGCACTATGAGGCATTTACTATCCAAATAGTCTGACATTGGGCAACACTTTGTAATAAGCCAGTTCACCAGTCAAGGAGCTAATGTAATTTCCCTACAAAACCCTGATAAGGTATCGGATTTGGCACAAGATATTCAGGATTTTGCTTAGATTTCTGAGAAAGTCTGCAAATGTTTCTCAGTCTTGTTTACAGATCAAACACATATGGGAAGAGAATCATTCTAAATTTGAAAGACAGGCAAGGGACCAATACGAAAGGTTCTTGGATAAAATGAAAACAGTACACGACTCTCTATGTGCTGTTTCTAAGTTTGGCTACTTTGTCAGAATCAGTCATCAGAATCTCAGATCTTAGTAACTATTGATCCAAAACACAGTTTAGAAGTTTAAAACATTGCTACCTGGTACAACAACGGTGTTAGGTTTACTTAACAAGAAGTCATGCTGATTTTAAAACTCTTATTTACTGCTGGTATATTTAGAACTGTTTAAAAATAAATGTTCTGTCACTGTAGTGTTAATGTGTCACCTTGATGCCTTATCCTGCATTTACAGGACAGGTGATAATTTAAGGTCGATATGCTATATTTTCTTGTATGCCATTGTTATTTACACTGTTTAAATATATTTTTTCATTGATTTGCAATTTCACATAATTCAAATTTCTGCACTGTTCATTTTAAATATATTGCAAGTGCAACTAGAACTTACATACCTGGTCAAGAGCTTATCTTCCTCTGAGGCAGACCTATTGCTGGGGGATGACATCTTTGAAATGTATTGTTTTTATAATAGCTAGAATTCTGTGTATTATAAAACAAGTTAGCGACAATGGTTTCAGTCCTACCTCTCCTTTATTAAATTAATACAATTTTAACGCAGGCAATGGATACTTGTTTTTTACTATACAAAGATTTGCATAATTATTCAACATGAAAATGTTTACTGAGCAGACGTACCTGGTTAAATAAAGGATTGATTCATTGAAATCACAGATTTATTGTGACTCTTTTTGCGTTTTCATAAATCTGTGATTTAGATAATGAAAGCATTGATTCTCTTCATAAATCCTTTTGGGAGAGTGTGTGTGAACCTTTATCAGACATTATACAAAATCTGAATAGAAGCAACCACATATAGTAAGTTGAATTTTCTGGTCATTGTTACACCATTAATCCATCCAAAAACTGGAGGAAAAAGAAAAGTATATTTTTTTTTATTTTCTGGCAGAAATTTATAGTGCTATAGTAAGTCAAAGTTGTGTTTACTGAGGGCAAGGACCTCGAGTGGTTGGTTCCAGCTTTTTTATCTGGGAGAAGCCAAGCAACCATACACCAAAATAGTTTTAATGTGTTGGGTAGAGGCATGTCACAAAGACGGCCAGAGTGGGTGGCGTCAGACCAGAATCAGGAAGTCAAACACAGAGACGGTGGTTGTGATGAGCTGAGTGCAATGGCTGCACTCAGCGTTTAATAACAAAATAAAAGGGTTTTAAACACAAAAACACTGGACACGGCACTACACGCCAAAATAAACAGACAGACAAAACGACTGACACTAAACAAACGGTGCACGGACGGAGACAAACAAACACGGTGAGAACACTTATATTTCACGTTTTTACTGCTTTAACTCTCCTCTCTCTCTCACCCGTTCTCCTCTTCCGAACACCCAACCCCGACTGCATGCTACGTGTCTCTATATATACTGTTGTGCTGGGATTCAATTACTAATTAATTATTCACTTGAATCCCAGCACGTGAATTAATTCTGTGCAACCCCGTGCTCACATATTACATTTAACCAGCACGTGAAGTGATTTGTGCTCTCCTCGTGCCTAAATACAAATCTACACTTTAAACACACGTGAAACACAGACCCGTTTATATCCCGTGTACCAATCTATACACCAACATTAACATACGCACGCATATATACAACACAGAACACACAAATGCACACAGGGGCGGGGCACTTTGCCACAAGGCAGTTCTTCAGTCAATCATAATTTGCTTGTTTAGGTTCCATAGAGGAAAGAGAGAAAGAGTGTTTTAGGGTGTACATATGTGAAATCAAAATAAATCAAACCACACTTAAGACAAAATTAAATATAATGTGCTACACAAAATACACATTTATAAATATAAGAAAACAAACAATACACACGTGAATAATATCTGCTTTCGGAATTCCTTTTAATAAGCCTTACTGCATGTTCAAAAATTATTTTGAATATTCTTGGAAGCTTTCAGATAGATTTGTCCCAGACTGTTGTCCAAGTGTATACTGTGGATCCACATTACACACTAAAGAGTGTGTTTTCAACATAAATACGTTGTATATCAGTTCTATATGTTAGGGTGGGCAATAGTCAAATTAAAGATGTTTGAGATACAGTAACTGTCAACCACATTATTCAAGCAATGTTTAACTATTGATTCTACAGCATTCTCAGATGATATTAGAGTAAGGGGAATCACATTTCATTAAATAACTGTTTTGTAAGTTAAAAGTACCATTTGTAAGAAATAATGTTTGGGAGACCCAAGAATGTTGCTTACTTATCCATAGGAGTTGCCTTTTACCACATTGGCTTGGCTCCAGCTGGTTTCTATCCAACTCTTACCTCATTTGAAGGTTATTTAAGATGGGGCTAGCTAGTCTGTTTTCTTTGGGCTTGAGCAATTTGCTGATGGGCATTTATGGACAGATTTGTCCTCATGGCTTTTCATGAAACAGTTCAGCAAAAGGTTGTTGTATTTTTACATTACTTTCATTTAATCTTGTTAGGATAGTAAGGCCTGAAGTCACAGTTATCCTGGGTCTGTGAGTTTCCTGCAGGAAAACTACAATTAAACTTCCTCACTCCAATTATCTCGATACTTCAAGGAGTGGCACTCATATTGAATCTCCCTCAGGTTTCCTGTGATCTGTAATCATACAGGTAAAAGAACAACATACATAAATTATGTTACATATGGTTCATACATTAGATTAAATAATGGGCTTTATTCAATAAACTTTAAGGAATGTTTTAAGTAATGTTTTGTTGGGAAATGTTTTTTAAGGTCTATTTTGATAATTATATAAAGTTAGCAAGTCATAAAACCTTATTTAATTTGTTAAGAGAAGGGTATTCTCAGTGCTGTTTAACCTTTAAAAACAGTCCTTAAAAACATTCCTTAAAGATTCATTAAAGTTTTGTGATAGGGTACAAACTATGTAATACCTTTAATGAGATCAATATTTCCATGCAAAGTTCTAAATATACTGTCAAAATCTGCTGTAATTTACTAAGTAAAATAAAAAGCAAAACTATATTATGTCATTTATCTTGTAGTAAAATGTGGCATTAAAGTAGTACTTATAACAACATTACTGTATATTGCAGAAAAATAATCGTTTATGTAACACTAAAGGAAACAGCTGTGCTCCGTGTTCTCAAGACGCTAAAAGCATCAGGTGATTTACTTTCCAACATGTACAGATCCAGTGGGAGTATAACTGAGGTAGTCGAAAATGCAGCTGTGGTCTTGAAACACTGCCTGCAAATGATGTGGTCTCAAGCCAATCAAAACCTGTCTGTAAGTTAGCTCACAATCGCCAGTTTTATTTCAGCTCATGAGAGGGAAACTGCATAACTTTACGTCCCTGGTTCTAGGGTCTGCCAAGGATTTTGATCATTGGAGATAGTGGGCAGATGCAAGCTACCAGCACCCAGTTCATACAACACAATGACTCATCTCCGAATCACCGCCCATTCTCAGCTAACCACCATTTCGCTATTTAAGTGAGGTTCAAAAGTGAATGATTTCTTCATGTGTTGGATCTTTACTAGACTATTCTAGACCATAACATTTATTGAAATGAATCAAAATAAACATATGCCAGTTACACACAATTAATGGACAGAAAATATATGTAGATATGTATGGATTTATCTACAGGGAGCTTTTCTTCTAAGTAGCAAGCAAGATAGATTTATTTGTATTTATTTTTTATTTTGTCAATGGCCTAATACTGTTGGAAGCTATGTATTGATATTATAAAGTTACCAACAGCATTTAGAGTTTGTAAAATATGACACCTCAAACGAACCATACAGGCAATGTTTCAGAAATATCTTCGGTAAACACTGTTTTTGATTACTGTGCTTGTTTTAAGAAAAGAGGGATGAGTGAAAGAATTTTCTACCTGGAACTCTACCAGTGACATTTCAAGTAAGAACTAGCTGTCTAACACACCCATAGAAGGGCTGAAATGTAGACAATAAAAGTGGATAGATAGTGGTATTTGTTTAAGGAGACCAGTGGAGGTAAAACAGTAATTAATTTGGTCTTATCATTTAAAATCATTATTTAGTATACAGTAGCTATGTAAAAGAAGAGAACAAACTAATTGGAAGCTGTCAAAGTCCACGTTCTTCTTTATATATATATATATATATATATATATATATATATATATATATATATATATATGCTCTGAGCACACTCCAACTCAGGGGAGACGTTTAAGGAGGAAACAGATGTTTTAAACTCCTGTAAGAGGTTTTGTTTGTGCACTGGGCTTGCTATATGCCCAGACAACTTTTTAATAATCAAGAAAATCACACAGACTCATTTAATTTTATGTTTTAACGAATTAGAGCAGTGGGAGCGCTCTTTCGGTTGATTAAATGCTTTAAAAAATTGATTGGTTGGTTGCGCAGACCACCGTAAATCCCAAGTAATAAGCAATCTGGGTGATCCAGTGCCTTTACAGGTTTAACAGCATTAGTACTTAAATACAGTAATACAGATATGGTTATTATATGCTTAGCCTTTAGGCTAGCCATGAAAAAAGCTAGAGCACCCACAGCTACGTTATAAAATATTCAATATATCACTCTCTTAAAACTAAACCATAATTTCTATACCTTATAGCAATGCATTCAATATAAACGAGATATCAATTAAAATATATGCTTACCATCCAGTATATGGAAGTGTAGTGTAGGATATTTGAAAAATAAGAACTTCTGACTATGACCAAACAGCAGTCAGTTTTTCAGAGACCCTCAGAGCATGGACCATGTCAGCTTGCAAGATCAAGATCAATGGTATCGAATGGGCTCTTGCTCTGGGCTTATATAGGATTTTCCCTCCATTGAATACATCAGGAGTCCCAGTTAAATGTGATCATCAATCTGCCTTGACAGTTCTTATCTTTAAGTTAATGATGTATTCTAGAAGGATATTTTTTAAAAACTAATTGGAGTTATATAAAAACATTCAAAATGAATTGGATATACTGTAACTCCTTTCCAAAATTTTGGAACATGATCTCATGGTTCTCATTTTCAACCCCTCCTTTCTCTAAAAAAAATAGGTGAACCAAAGTTCACAGGATCCTTGCTATAATACAATACAATGCAAATTTATATGTGTATTAAAAGAGATGCTGTTTATATATATATATATATATATATATATATATATATATATATATATATATATATATAAACATGAACTTTTTGTTTGATTATATTAACCTGGGTCTACAATATACTGTTTTCCTTCTGAGCACCTGTGGCAAAGTGATGAATACGTGCAGGACCAGAAGAAACAGACAGACAGAGACAGTGAGGTTGGTGAAGCTGAGCACTTGGTTGTGCTCAGCATTTAATAAACAAAACAAGAGAACACAAAAACAGGACACGGCACTCTACGCCAAAATAAAATAGACAAGGGAGGTTTGAAACTTTCAGCAGCCCGGCCTGACCTTCAGTGCAATGAACTTCTTCACACAGACCTTACACAGATCTGCTAATAATATTTTCTACTGGTTTTATATTCTTTAAACCACATTACAGTCATTACAATATTTGTTGCAGTTTCACAAATGTTCAATTTCTATCCCAAAGATTGCCCTGCTTCTAGTACTGATGACAGTCTTTAAAAGCCTGATACCTGCAAAAACTTAAATCTTGTTAGCTGGGCTCCCATCTCTACATTCTCATTCCCTTCATCAGTGGGCAACTTCAAATAAATTAAACTGTTTCTATCAAAGAGCCATCCATCTCAAAAAAGGTGATCAAAAAAGGTGCTTGCACCCTTTTACAAGGGAAGACAGGTTTTAGGGTCACATGTGACAAAGCGATACTGTGTTTAATTAGGATCACATTATTAGAGGGTTGAGAAATGATAGGGTTTGGTTGCAATTTTTTAATACAATGGTTAAAATGGTTTAAATCCTGAAGCACAAAATGTAATAAAAATAGAAATCTAAACTTTTACAATACTCAGTATTATACTCAAAACTTTGTTGTTAAATTGCAGTATTGGCATCCTTCATGTTTCATCGACGGCTCCATGGTAACCTACAATTTGACATTATCTCATGGGCAGTGATTATTCTCACCTGTCTGAAGGGCTTACCACAAATTGCCAATGCTCAATGCAAAGAGTTGATGCAGGTCACGTCATACTCCTGTCAACTTTCTCTTGATTTGACATTGATTGGGTACAATTCTGGCATTTTCAGTTTTGGTCTCCCTATTTTGACCTGTCTCACAGCAATAATAAGCTGTGAGGCAATAACGAGACAGTAAGGCACACAGGATATTATCTCATGGCCACGATATATATATATATATATATATATATATATATATATATATATATATATATATATATATATATATATATATTTCTCTCATGTCCCCTCCCGGGCTCCGTAGTAGGCTAGGCACTAGGAACAAAACAAATTGTGTCCCTACATGCCAATTTTGATGATACACTTCAAAAATGCCATACAGGAAACGTGTCTACCATCGCATATTTTGAAGGTTAATAAGACAAGATGGAGAGGAGTCTCGTACTTGACTGCACATACCACTTTTATTTATGTATTTATTTGTCTGTTTGCTTACACAGTGGTGGCAATTTATATATATATATATAATTCTTTTCACATATTTTCATTAATATATGTCTATCTCTTGTAAGATATAGTTTAAAAAATAAAACTTGTTGTTAAGCTGTGCCTAAGGCTATTGAAAATGCTTACTTTCAAATGTCCTACACTTCGACTCTAAAATACTCTAATCTACATAAATATACAACTTTACTGTGTTTAAATCTTAATTTTATTTTGCTAGGGTAACCCTTCCTTCAAGGATACAACTCTTAAGTACTGACTAAATTATACTGATACTTTATCCAAAATAATGACTTTGGCAGCTCCACAAGATAGCATTGAAATGGCCAGATATAGTTAAGTTTAGTTACAGAGCATAGTTTTAGTTGGGACATGCAGTTGTGTCAGATATCAAATTAGTTTATTGTCTTTAATTAAGGTTTTCTATGTACTCATGTTTACCAGTTTAAATAACATAATAAAGGATCATTTTTGTCTATTTTCTTTTCCTTTTGACAATTGTTTTACCACATCTGAGAAAAATTCAAGAGCAAGACAGTATAATCTCAACACAAAATCCCACAAGAATGATTCATGAGTTTCCTCAAACGTGGCATGCACGCTGTATTGAAATGTACAATAGAGTGTACAATAGAGAAAGGAAATAAATGTGCCAATATAAGATAAACACAACAAATTTCTAAACAGGTAATGTACTAAAGGATGAATATGCCATGAGAACAGAAATGCAAATACATTTATTTAATTATCAAAGAATTAATGGTGTGATTGGAACTGTCTCATGGTTTAAGGTAATCAATTGCCACCTCGCTGTTTTCAGAACCCTACAATTTTTTTACCTATTTTAAAATTTGAGAGGCAGACATATTTTGTCGAAGAAACATTTTTATTTTTTTTCAATGACTAAAGAATAACCAGAACTCACATACACTTACAATTTGCAATTACTGTAGTATCACTTATAAATTGAGCCTAAGACTAAACACTGTGAACAGAGGTCGCTCATTGATCTCCAGATCTCCTCCATCAACAGTCAATTAATGATGTGATTCAGTGGGGTGAAAAACAGGGGAAAATACATTATTGGACGTTACATTTATAAAATATGAATACAATAAAACTGGAGGAAACTCTGCAGTGGCTATTTGAGAAAACATTCTGTACACTATGATGAGACTTTAAGGCATTTCACTCTGAATGGAATCCAGCAATAAAACGCTGGGTCTGTTGGCTGTCTTCCAAATCCTCTAGCTTCTTACTAGAATAATCTTTAAGCCTTAGTCACTGACTGTGGGCACACCATCGGATTTCATCTCATTTGAATTAAAATGTCCTTTTGGGACCAATGTCAGGGTGAAAGAGTGTGTTTCTTACCTTATATGGTTGACATACAACAATAGTAAGGTAGCTAGATTTTGGGTGAAGTCAAATTAATTGAATGAATAATAAACAACTTAAAACTACTAAATTAAATATCTGCATTTGTTATTTCTCATTTATTGGGTGAGTTTTCCTTTCTGATAAATACAGCTAGGATTTAGAGCAAATAGTTTTGAGAATCTAGCCCAATATTGTAATGCGTCGTGTGTAGGGTGTCTCTTACAGTATAAGAGATGTCATGCCGTTTGGTCGAGAGAACTGTGAATGAAGCCGAAATTATTCCTATGCAATAAGAGACACCCTACACATGATATTAACTTATTATAAATCACACAAATGAAGATTGTACTAAGAAATAGCTTTAAAACCAAAAAGAAATTGGTCAAACATACCACCTTTCCCAGTAGTGAAATGATTCAGTCCAAAATCTCTGAAGGCGAGACTGGCCTTGTTCAGATTGTTGCGATTAAATTTCTTGCTTTTCTTTTTTTTCTTTTTTCGGTAATTTTTTCTTAAAAGCACCAGGTATGTGAGTGTTTTTTTTTTTTTTTTTAACATTGGAATTGTGTGGTGTTCTATGCATGGAATAACATCTGTACACAGGTGGTGTAGAGGTTTGCTCGGTCCTGAATTTAAAACCTGATCCGAACCCGACCCAAGCCCGAGACCCAACCGTCTCCACAAATACCATAATTCCAAACATACGCTATTGAAACTAAATACCTTATATGTAGAGTCTATTCCCGATTTCCAGTTAAAATGTAAATACGTAAAGAAATAATAATTGGTCACTCTAAAATAAAAAATTTTAAAAAAATTAAAATATGCTCTTAAATTCACATACTCATTTTTATGTCTATAGCATATAAAACTGCAAAATTAACATTCAACAACAAACACCATGACTATGGCTTTTAAAACAGCTACAAGATGAATACATGCTGTTTCAGTGTGCCACTGCAGAGATCTGTGATAATTCAGTAATATTTTGGAAGATTTGCATTGTACAAAGCCACATGGACTTTTATACTGCTGAACAATGTTGTAATTTTGCAAACAGTGGATTTAGACGTACCCTTTCCAGCAATGGAACGTTTCACTGCTACACATTCTCCCTTTGATAGTTTTGTTTTTTACTCCATCAGCCTCCATATTTTTAATGTAGAACATTTTTAGACAGGAAAAAAGGAAGCAGGAAGCGAGTCTTAGGAAGCACTTGCACACAGAGGAAGAAAAAAAATACTCACTTAAAATTTTGGTTGTATAGAAATGGGCTATTATAAACATGCAAAGAGCTGGGTTGATCAAAACATTTCTAGATACTGTAAGCGAACATCATTGTACCATTCAAAATGCTATTTTGGGTGTGGTAATCCAATATTAGTACTAATCAAGAACTGTAAAACCAGACGTTAATCAAAGAGTATGTTTAGGACCACTTGAGCGTATTTAAGGATTATTAGCACAGTAAAAAAAAAAAAACAGTTGCTTGCAGTAAATGATTTTCCGTTTTACATCTTCTGGCTTGCCTGTGAAATTAGAGTTGAAGGGAAAGGGACAAAAGGAAAATTGCCGTTGCAAGGTGAAGAAAATGAAGCAGTTCTTAGCACATAAGATATGCATTAATTAATGCAATGCTTTGTTAATACACAATGTAAGTCAAAGGGAAATTTGTATCGCCCTCAGCAGGGGCACTTTTATAAATGTTGTCTCGAAAGTACCTTGGACCACATGAAAAATATATCTATATAATATCTTAAAACTGCTGTAGCAAAGCAAGGTCAATGTTAACCCTGAACTACATAATGAATGGAAATTATTAGCTTATAAGGCCTAGATCTCCAAGGGAATGGCTGCTAAATACTGCTGTAAAAAGTGCTGCAAGCGATGAATCACAATTATGAGAAAGTTATGCTGTAAGATTGCTCCATGCCCATTTTTACTTCTAACCAATCACATTTGGCAGTTGGAGCTCTACTAAAGTATTTGAATCCAACTAGGTGAATACATTTTATATGAATCTTTATTTTCAGATTCACGTATGTATCAGTTTAATCCTTGAAAACCAGGCAAATATGTTTTTTTCTCTTTCAGCCAAAACTTTACCAATAAATATTGCTTCCCATGAAGTATCAGAAAAGGGTTAAATTAAGTTTAGATTACAGTGGAGGATCTTGATAACCCTCCAAACCCTCTTATTGTGAAAGTATGTCATTTTGTACTAGCAGCTAACTTACAGGATGTTGGATCAGGGCCCAAGTTTATCACAACCAAAGTACATTTGAGAAATATCAAACAAACAGACGTTTTAAACTGTATGGCAGTGACTACACTAAATTCTTTCCAACTGAGATGAATGCATTTCAACTGAAGTTTCAAGAAGTAAAACGCTATGTAATAAGATTAATGTTCCACACATTTGTTTTCTTGTTAAAGAGTAAAATGGTATGGGTTTGAAATATCAGAGTTAACTAAAGTATTCATTTTGTTATAGCAGTCTTGCAACCACCAAAATTTGCATCAGCGACGGTCACAAGAATGAAGTATGAACCAGCCTTAATAGTTACATTCTGGTGTACCTGACGTATTTGGAGTTTAGACATGACTCAGAGCATGGGACTATAATATACATCTGAGATCTAAGCATTGCATACTGATGGTGTTCACATTTAGTTATGTGCCACCTGTGGCATGTGTTACAACATGGGAGTTACTAGATTGTTAAAATCAGTTTGGGCTTCTCCTTGTACCAACTTGACATATGATTGATTTATTTCCTCTATAATTGTTGCACTATATACATCAAAATACTGTTTTATTGATGCCGTTAGAAATGTAAGTGTCCATTTGAAGATGGCCACTGAGAAATGTATTGGGAATAACAATTGGATACATTCTAATCAAATGAAAGAACATACTTTATTTTGTTTGAATGGTGAAGGATTTTCTATAACTGAATAATACTAGATTATATTTTTTTAATGAATTATACGTACCCTCTATTTCTTCTTTACATGCTTATATTTTCTGTTTAAAAGACAGCCAGGATGTGGATCTGTTTTCATTTACTGATTTGGAATAGAGTTGGCTAAACTACTCCTAAACTCTCAAAGGGATTGTAATAAACTCAGCTATTTCCCCATGTTATTTCTCTGCCGATTTGCCTCTGAACCTCAACAAAACTCCCTCCCACCAAGTGCAGTGTATTTCCCAGTCCTACTTACATTTTCCAAACCCCATCTCCCAAAGTGAATGATGTTTCCTCTTGTGAAAGCCATCTAAGGTGTCTATGTTTTCAGAAACTGTACATTTGACACAGGGAAAACATTTAGGCAGCTTTAATTCAACAAAGAAAAAGTGGAGATCTGAGGCTTAGGGATTGGACATTATTGGTAGTTTGTGGACTTAGGAGTTTATTTACTAATGGAGCTGAATAAACAAAAATAAGGCCACCCCATCTTTTTTTATTATAGCGGTCATGCAATTTGATACTCTGACTGTTTTCCTCCCTAGCACTCTTTGGAATAATACCAATAAAATCAGCTTTTAATACAATTCTGTTGTTTTTTTTTTTAATTCATAAGTAGGAATATATATATATATATATATATATATATATATATATATATATATATATATATATATATATATATATATATATATATGCAAACCCCCCCCGCCCCCAAATATACTGAACACTCAGGTAGACTGAACTGGGCTTGAACCCAGAAAGCATTTGTAGAAGATAATAAACCTAGTTAATATTCCAAATAACCCTTATGCTACATGTCCATGTTGGAAATGTAAGAGCTATACTTTTTTAAAGATATGAAACAGCCCACAGCGACAAAGGTAAAGGACATACTGTTATCAATAAATCATTTTAAACACTTTTATTTCTGCTATTGTCCAGTGTAAACCTGTATAGACTGTGCGTGATGTCTTAGCCAATTACTGGCAGCCTGAAGGTCAACACTAACCTGGTCAGGCCCACAAAGTATTTCTACAATGTAGAGCAATTCTATAAGATCAGTTGAAAAAGTAGATATGATAATATATTCGTAGAATAAATATTAGTAACTTCAAATATTTTAATAGAGACTCGATGTGAAAGGTAAGAAGGACCAGGGCCAAACAAGAGAATACAGTCCTTTGTGCACAAGGCAGACAGTCAACAATATTTATCCTGGATATCAATCAAAGACCAAAGGAATCATTTTAAAGGTAATACTGATCTGTGAACTCCTACTGGCAAAATTTCTATTAAGGTTTTGAATTTCCTTTGAAGTATTATTTACAGGTGTTACACGCAGATTCAGGAAAGGGAGATGGACTCACTCCAAAAAAAAAAAAATTCTCACACTTTATTGCAAACATTTTCTGTCTTTTAAATGACCTGTTTTATCCCTTTTGAAATGTGTAATAGGTTCCAAAGCTTCTATATATACATATATATATATATATATATATATATATATATATATATATATATATATATATATATATATACACACACACATACATACAGTGCTCCCTCGCTATAACGCGGGTCACAGAGGACACAATATGAGCGTTATAATTGAAGAGCGTTATAAACGGGGGGAGAGGGTGGGGGCGCCGCGGGACATACCAACACACATCTGACTAAAATACAAAAAACAAAACTCCCTCTCTATAATGCACATATAGTGAAGCAAAAATTTAACTTTCTGTGAATTAACCATGCATAAAGCACCATGTAATCAACGCTATATTTTTTACAAAAAATAAAAAATAAAAGGTAACATTCGCACTCGTGGATCATTTTATTTAGCAGTTTTTAAACTATAAATAGACTGACTAAACGGCAGTTTGGAGTTCAGTTTGAAGCAACAGACAAGCAAACCAAGTGTGAGAAGAAGAGCGGGCTGGGCGAGGGGAAGAGGGAATGGTCTCGCCCCAGGTTCGGCTGCCGGAGCGGGGCTGAAGCGAAGATGAAATGTCTCATCTCCTGGAGAAAGCTGCAGCTCCTCTCGCAGCAAAAAAGAAAATATTAGGAATGATAACCACGTAATAGGCCTATAACATTTATTTTGTTATAAAACGAATGCTGAATAAGATGTCTGTGTTATAAAGTGCCAGCGCAGCTTTTCTTCAGTTCAGATACTGTATCAACAGGGAGAGACCGAAACAGAAGTTAGACTGAGAAGTGTTTACAGTTTGAACAACACCGGTACTGTATTTACTGTAGAAATATTGTATGGATCACTAGTATAGGGAATTGGGGGACATGCTGTAGGAGTGTTATATCCGAGGCGTGTTATAAACGAGAGCCTTATAAAGAGGGAGTACTGTGTGTGTGTATGTATATATATATATACAGACATGCTCAAATTTGTTGGTACCCTTACAGCTCATTGAAATAATGCTTCATTCCTCCTGAAAAGTGATGAAATTAAAAGCTATTTTATCATGTATACTTGCATGCCTTTGTATGTCATAGAATAAAGCAAAGAAGCTGTGAAAAGAGATGAATTATTACTTATTCTACAAAGATATTCTAAAATGGCCTGGACACATTTGTTGGTACCCCTTAGAAAAGATAATAAATAATTGGATTATAGTGATATTTCAAACTAATTAGTTTCTTTAATTAGTATCACACATGTCTCCAATCTTGTAATCAGTCATTCAGCCTATTTAAATGGAGAAAAGTAGTCACTGTGCTGTTTGGTATCATTGTGTGCACCACACTGAACATGGACCAGAGAAAGCAAAGGAGAGAGTTGTCTGAGGAGATCAGAAAGAAAATAATAGACAAGCATGGTAAAGGTAAAGGCTACAAGACCATCTCCAAGCAGCTTGATGTTCCTGTGACAACAGTTGCAAATATTATTAAGAAGTTTAAGGTCCATGGAAGTGTAGCCAACCTCCCTGGGCGCGGCTGCAAGAGGAAAATCGACCCCAGATTGAACAGAAGGATAGTGCGAATGGTAGAAAAAGAACCAAGGATAACTGCCAAAGAGATACAAGCTGAACTCCAAGGTGAAGGTACGTCAGTTTCTGATCGCACCATCCGTCGCTTTTTGAGCGAAAGTGGGCTCCATGGAAGAAGACCCAGGAGGACTCACTTTTGAAAGAAAAACATAAAAAAGCCAGACTGGAATTTGCTAAAATACATATTGACAAGCCACAATCCTTCTGGGAGAATGTCCTTTGGACAGATGAGTCAAAACTGGAGCTTTTTGGCAAGTCACATCAGCTCTATGTTCACAGACGAAAAAATGAAGCTTTCAAAGAAAAGAACACCATACCTACAGTGAAACATGGAGGAGGCTCAGTTATGTTTTGGGGCTGCTTTGCTGCGCCTGGCACAGGGTGCCTTGAATCTGTGCAGGGCACAATGAAATCTCAAGACTATCAAGGCATTCTGGAGCGAAACGTACTGCCCAGTGTCAGAAAGCTCTGTCTCAGTCGCAGGTCATGGGTCCTCCAACAGGATAAACAGGTCCAAAACACACAGCTAAACGAACCCAAGAATGGATAAGAACAAAACATTGGACTATTCTGAAGTGGCCTTCTATGAGTCCTGATCTGAATCCTATCGAACATCTATGGAAAGAGCTGAAACTTGCAGTCTGGAGAAGGCACCCATCAAACCTGAGACAGCTGGAGCAATTTGCTCAGGAAGAGTGGGCCAAACTACCTGTTAACAGGTGCAGAAGTCTCATTGAGAGCTACAGAAAACGTTTGATTGCAGTGATTGCCTCTAAAGGTTGTGCAACAAAATATTAGGTTAGCGGTCCCATCATTTTTGTCCATGCCATTTTCATTTGTTTTATTATTTACAATATTATGTTGAATAAAAAATCAAGAGCAAAGTCTGATTTCTATTAAATATGGAATAAACAATGGTGGATGCCAATTACTTTTGTCAGTTTCAAGTTATTTCAGAGAAAATTGTGCATTCTTCGTTTTTTGTGGAGGGGTACCAACAAATTTGAGCATGTCTGTATATATATATATATATACAGTCACCTCCAAAATTATTGGTACCCTTGATAAAGATGAGCAAAAAAGGCTGTATACAATAAACAACACAGGTAATGAGCTATATTTTATGCTCAAATATATGGGAAAACCATATTAATTTATTCTAATATAATTGCTCAGAGAAAAAGTTTTTTATTAACAAGTAATAAAACATTTTCTCAAAAAGTTAAAAACCACTGGAACAATGGTAAACTTGCCTGGTAGAGGACGCAAATGTATCTTGCCCCAACGCACAGTGAGGCTGATGGTTTGGGAGGCAAAGGGAAATCCAAGCGCCACAGTTGGAGAATTACAGAACTTGGTTGCATTTTGGGGTCACCAAGTCTCCAAATCTACAATTAGACACCACCTCCATGCCAATAGGCTATTTGGAAGGGTTGCCAGAAAAAAGCCTTTATTGAGAGCAACCAACAAACGTAAGCGCCTGGAGTTTGCTAAACAGCATTGGCACTTCGATTGGAACCGGGTGCTATGGTCATATTAGACGAAAATAGAGTTTTTTGGCCATGCACACCAGCGGTGGGTTTGGCGTCGAAAGAAGGATGCTTGTGCAGAAAAGAACCTCATACCTACTGTAAAATATGGTGGTGGATCTTTGATGTTATGGGGCTGTTTTGCTTCCACTGGTCCTGGGGCCCTTGTTAAGGTCAATGGCATCATGAACTCTACCCAGTACCAGGACATTTTAGCCAAAAACCTGATTGCCTCTGCCAGGAGGCTGAAACTTGGCCGCAAGTGGATCTTCCAGCAAGACAATGACCCCAAGCACACATCAAAATCCACAAAGAAATGGTTAATTGACCACAAAATCAACATTTTGCAATGGCCATCTCATTCTCCGGACATGAACCCCATTGAAAACCTGGTTTCAATTGAAGAGGGCAGTCCATAAGCGCAGACTGAAGGATATCAAGGATCTGGAAAGATTCTGTATGGAGGAATGGTCTAAGATCCCTCCCAATGTGTTCTCCAATCTCATTAAACATTATAGAAAAAGACTCAGTGCCGTTATCCTTTCAAGGGGTGGCTGAAAACAAGGGTGCCAATAATTGTGACACTTCATTTTTTTTGGAAATAAATTTATAATTTGAGAAATGTTTAATTTTAGTTGATTCCACTGAATCATTAATAAAGTCAAATATATCCCACATGTTGGGAAATTACAATATAGCTCAGTACTGGTATTATTTATTTTATACAGTCTTTTTTGCTCATCTTCATCAAGGGTGCCAATAATTTTGGAGGTGACTGTGTGTGTGTATATATATATATATATATATATATATATATATATATATATATATATATATATACTATTCCTTTGCCTACAGTATAATGCTGAAGAGGGGCAGAGTCTGCCATGGACTTCATAAACAGAAGCAAAACACCTTCAGTACTTCCAGAAACAGACCATGTCTAGCCTAACTCATTTAAAACCGTTAGCTGTATTTCTATTCTTTCACATCAGACGTTGTCTGTAGAACAGGAAACTAGTAGACTAATCATCAGGGAAAAACTGAAGTAAATATAATCACCAAGGAGGAGGGGCGTTACACTACTTTTTCAAATACAGCATGTAAAATTGGTTTTACATGGCTGAAGGGAAACAATTGCACCAAGTGGAAAATGTTAGGAAAGACTGGATCAGTAAAAGCTGTGACTCATTGCAGAGCTATCTGGAGGGGGGGGGGGGGAGGTCTCCTTATTTAATGCTGGAAAGAAAGATTTGTTTACTTTCCTGACATTTCACAGCAGAGGCTCAATAGAGGGAAGGCAATAAGGAACAGTGTATGTCATCTCCAGCAACAGATATGTATAAGAACATTCGACAAAAAGAAAAAGGTGATAAAGAAAAAGAAAATGGTACAGTGCAAATAACACAGTGCTTTTCTGGTATGTGACCCTGATCATTGTATATCTAATTTACAGTTTACACTATCTTTTGGCTTTCTAACAGTTTAATCTATATCAGTTGTTTACAATGCAGTCCATGTTCATTCTAGGAAGGAAGAGGATCCAATGTTTTTTAATCGACTGACTATTTTGTTAACCATACTATTTTCCTTCAGAAAAGGCACTTTCAGAAAGAAAATAAAATTTAAATATTGAAGTTATGTACATTGCAAAATGTATTCATGGTCACAAATGACTGTATTTTAGTACTGCAGTACTGGTATGATGTGCAATAATTGTACAATACATACAGTAGTATACTATGTGGCTTTGCAATGACCCAGACTAGGACTGTGCAACCTTTCTTTGCTCAATAACATATACCAATCATGTAATCATGTGATAAGTTAGTGTTTGGCCTCTATGAATGCTGTCAGGGGCAGCAGGAGAGAGGTAGTGCATGACCCAAGAGCCATTAACCAAACTTTCAAAGCCCCCTTCGCCCACATGCACTACTCCTCCGATCTGGCTGCACCACCATCCATCAAACAAATTTCCAAAATTATTCCATCCTCCCCATACAGTCACAAGAAGAAAAGCAAACTCTGCTGTAGCAATGCAAAAGCCCAGGTTTGAACAGCTTGTCCCCATTAGTGCTGTGTAATCAAGAGCCCTTACTAGAGTCAATGATCTTTGCCATTTTCATAGGATCAATAAATGCAAATGTTTTCCATTTTGAATACTCATTGATTACAGTACTATACTCATACAGTACTCATACATTCAACATTATGTTGGTTTGATCTCCTTTCCTAGTGTTAATCTTAATGATCACACAATGTGGATGTCTTTATTGCTGCTGTAGATGGGAGCTGACTGTGAATAACCATAGAAAACAGTGCACATTAGGAAACTGACTACTGCTTTGGTTAAGGAATAAAACCAAATCTTAACACAGACATCTAACTCGTTCACCACAAGAGCTTACAGGAATGTATCAGACTACATCAAGTAGCTCAAAATATTTCTGTGATATCAGATGCTGTTTGTCGTTTCATGATTTATTAAAAGTATGTTATTTAGATGCTGTTCCACACAGTATATACTGTACAATAAACATATATCTGTACATTCATGAGGGTTAGCGGTGCGAGCTTGCAACCTCAAGGACCCTCGTGCCTAATGAAGGCAAGGAAGAATCTATCACATTAAGGCAATAGAACCTGGAGAAAGTATGCGGTGTAGCCCAGCTATCCGCAGTACAAATATCAGACATCGAGGCCCCTCTGAAGAGGGCCCAAGAAGTAGCCAACCCTCTGGTAGAGTGCGTGGCTACCAGTCCAGGTGGGGGCATGCCAGCATTGTCATACGCAGGCGACACTGTGTTCACAATCCAGTGCGAGTCACTGCTTCGAGAGGGGCTGTCCTAGGGTCTGTATACCGTGACAGACAAAGAGCTGGTCAGTATGATGCAGAGCTCTTGTCCTATCCACGTAACCCCTCAATGTCCGCACCGGGCAGAGGAAGTTCAATCTCCTGTCCTCCTCTGAAGAAAATGGAGGTGGATAGATAGACTCCAATTCCACAGACTGTGAAAGGCTGTGATCACCTTAGGGAGGAAAGCAGGGTTTGTATGCAGTGACACCCTGCTACCATCATCCCAAATATGCATACAGGAGCTGTGCACCGACAGCGTCTGTAGTTCACTGACCCACTTTGTGGAGGAGATAGCCAAGAGGAAGGCTGTCTTCATAGACAGATACTTCAACTCTATGGAGTGTATAGGCTCAAACGGGGCCTTAGTGTGAGCCTCCAGTACCATATCTAAGACACTTCAAAAAACAGGTCGCTAGTATATGAGTGCCCAGGACACTGGGGACATAACATGCAGATATGGCTGCTAGGTACACTTTCAACGTAGATCGACCTGCCTCTAACAGATCTTGCAGAAACTGCAAAATAGTTGCTTATCCTGTTACTTCATGGCTAAGTCCACTTAATTAATTGATACCAGTTTTGTGTATACTGTTCCCTAAGGGTATACATTTCAATTATCTTTAAGATGTTTATTACCTTCTTACTGAATACAATTTTGGGATAACGTGACAGACTACTTTATACTAAACGCCAAATGAACACATGGATCTTGTTAACTAGTGTAAACGCTGATGTTTGTTCATTAAATGACACTGTTAGGGTTTATTTATTGATTACATGTCTGGTACTAAAGTTTTTTTTTTAAATTATTATAATTGTTTTTTTAATTAAAAAAAAAAACTTCAAAAACAGAAATGCAATGTGGTTTTTCCCTCACCTACCACCCTGCTACGTGTCGTAATTCAAGCTCATAAGCCCATGGAACTGAATCTGTGCCATTCATCATGCCAAGGAGATAAAACTTGACTTTAGTACTCTTTGATTTCATCTGGATTCCGAAATGAACCATGTGTACTTTTGGAGACGTCCAAGGTAAATTAATTTCCTAGCTGTAAAATACATTAAAAATGCTTTTAGTTAAATATTAAATATCCAGCTGTCATATTAAAAGCTTAAGGGGTAGAACTTCAACAAATCCACTGTTTAATTGCATTATGTAATGTAAAGCGGTGTGTGTGCGTGCGTGCGTGTGTGTATGTGTGTTTAATCTGAAATTAACTAATTTATTACATTTTCTCCTAAAAAGGGAAATCTTTGAAAATAAACCCCAATTTGTCAAATTATCGCCTGCATTCCATTCATACCAAGTTTAAAAATTATTCACAGTGTTACTTATACAGGATTCAGAATGTAGGAATAGCAAGTCTATCGGGTGCTTAATTCTACTTTCTGTAAATTAGACATTAAAGCAATATTTTGAAGGGTACAGATGCTACAGGTTATTTTGGTAAGTTGGAAATCCAAAAATCTTTTATGTAATAATTAATTACCAAATATTTGGTTTTCATTGATGCCGTTCATGCTTCCAATAGTCAGCATAACTCAGGGGGACTGGTAGGTGTGTCCAACATATATGTGAATATGATTGGGAACTTCAAATTACATCTCTTTTGCCCTTACCCAATAAAGACACACTTTGGTTGGCCAATCCCAGGGTGTCATTAATGATACAGTTCAGATGGGCCCCACCCTTTATACTAAATAACAGCAGAGAGGAATTATGTGACCCACCCTCCTCAATTTAAACATCTAGATATCGGAAAAAGCTTGAAGTACGGTATAACTTTGATATGTGTGTAATACAGTATGTTTCAGTGAAGGTTCATTTTAAAATGTAAGCATTACATTCAAGTAGACTTAAAGTAGAAAATTGGTTTTGATTAACTCCATCCTGCTTTTTCAAAGTATGTCCTCACTCAAAGATATTTGTTTTCTTTGGGGAAAACTGTGCTGCCAGATGTGAGGCAATACATAAAAGAATACTACATTGTCAAAGCAAGATCTCCTTTTTCCATCCTAATTACATGGCTGCGTTTCAAAATTTTGAAGCGGTTATCCTGTACTGAATGTAATGCACAGCTGATGTGCAGAACATGTTTTCATCCTGAAATAAGATAATGTTTCTATACTTTAATGTAGAAAAAGGTGCAAGACTGAGTAACCACAGACTGGAATCAAGTTCCACAGAAAGAACCATGCATTGTTCAGCAAGTAAGATAGTGTTTAATCAGAGCAAACTTCACAGTTTTGTTTCCAGGTTTCGTCATTTAAATTCATAACCTTACGCTGAATAACTACATTACTTATAAAGGTAAACATATCTCAAAGTCTATGCCTCATTCTCCAAGTCTAGTTTTAGCTTTTCCAGTAAAAAAAAAAAAAAGTTAGTTATGCAAAACAAAAATGTAAAGTTTTTTTAATACAAGCTGAGTCTTGCAGTTCCCTTTCAATTCGAAGACAACCAGCAACATATTTATGGGATATGCCTGCCTATTGGTAGGTATTACTGAGCTTTTTATATCAGTCCTGCCTACCGAAATCAAAATAATCAACCAACGGAAGCTATTCCTCTTCTTGCCTCTCAAGGCAGTTAGGTAAAGCATATGTTGACAACTGAGCGTAGTTCCCCTGCATTCGTGCTGAAAGCTGGCTTGCCGCTTTCATGGAATCAGCGACTCTAAAAAATAAAGTCTCTTTTTTTCTCCTTTCTTCAGCAGCCTGCCTCGCTTGCGTTGCAGACTTGCTCCTTTACTGTGTCATTTGTGTGTGACTGCCTGTGCAGTATTGATTTAAAGGAGTGTGTGTGTGTGTCTTTTCAGCCTACGCTCTGGGGGAGAACACAGTTCCTCCGCTGGGGCTAGGCTCTGCTGTACTCCTGCCATTCAGCGATTCCGCCAACTTCTTACGTGCAGTTGGGCCAAAATGTAATAAATAAATAATATTCTATTGTTGTTAGGGTTTATTTATTGATTTTTTTTGAAGGCCTGACACGATCTCACAACCTCGCTTGGCATGCATTGTGCTGTGATTTAGCTGCATTGCAGTTTAAAAAACAAAAATAAAAGCTGTGTTTTTTCCTCCACCGGGGCTGCGTTTCTACCTGTCCCGCTGTAGAGTAGACCTCGCCGGCTGCCTCAGTCCGTCCACCTCGGTGTGTCAGGCCTTCAAAAACAAAACAAAAAAAAAACAACAGCAGCTAGTCAGCCGTGTTTTTCCTCAACCGGGGCTGCGTTGTTACCTGACCGGCAGTAGAGCAGACCTTGCCGGCTGCCTCGGCCTGCCCACCCCAGTGTGTCAGGCCTTCAAAAAAAAAAAAAAAAAAGTGTTTCTCCCCCTGTTTTTCAATTCGTCCACTGCAGCTTTAGCCTGTGTGTCACCCTGGTTTATGCTATTCGCTGACCAAGTGTGACTACATGTGGTCAGGGCAGGCACAGCTGATTTAGCTGCCCACCGGTGCTTTGATACCTCAGCCCTTGGTACTTCAGTGCCTTGGTGTGCACGTTGCCTGGTGCCCATGGTACTCGGTGCGCACAATACTTTGGTGCCTCGGTGCGCGTAGTGCCTTGGTGCACACGGTACTCGGTGCACATGGTGCTCAGTGCACATGGTGCTCAGTGCGCACGGTGCCTGGTGTACTTGGTGCAATCAGTGTTTAGTACCTCGGTGTGCATAGCGCCTTTGGTGCACGCAGTGCTTGGCGCATGTGGTAGTACCTTGGTCCCTAGGACAGCTCCTCTCGAAGCATCAACTGTCGCACTGGATTGTGGACACAGTCTTGACCTGCGTATAGTGCAGGCTTGACCCCACCTAGGAGGATAGCGGCGCATTCTACCGGAGGGTTGGCCCTGTTCAGAGTGCCTCGCTGTTCGCTGTCTGTACTGCGGCTAACTGGGATACGCCTCATACTTTCCCTAGGTTATATCGCCATAATGTGATAGATCCTTCTTGAGGTTGCACGCTCACACCGCTAACCTTGGGTTATGCGGTTCTGATGTGTCCCTCGAATGCTTCTTCCATTCTGTCTCCCTCGCGACTGCTCTGGTATACTTTCTCATAAGTATGTTTTTGGTCATCTTCGAATTGAAAGGGAATGTTAGGTTACTTACCATAACCCTGGTTCCCTGAAAGAGAAGACGACCAACAAACCTTGTGAGGTCGCATCGGTCGCTCTCACGGTTTCATTGCAAAAAGAGAAATGGCTTCTGTGGGTTGACTATTTTGATCCCTTGGTAGGCCGGACTGAGGACGTCACCCCAGGAAGGGGCCTATCAGCAGCTCTGATATAAAGAGCTCAGTAATACCTACCAATAGGCAGGCATATCCCATAAGTATGTTGTTGGTCGTCTTCTCTTTCAGGGAACCAGGGTTATGGTAAGTAACCTAACGTTCTACTGAACTTGGTAATGTATGTAAGTGTTGTTTTAAGTATGTACATTGTTGCCAGTAAAGTCTGGTTGGCTTCACTTGTATTATGTCTAGTAAGATGCATGCTAGAAGACTAATGTCAAAAATGCCAAAATCTTCAAAAGGTTTCTGGTGGCATGTTTATAAAAATTTTAAAGTGTTGGCCATGAAGCATTTGAAGTTTTGGATGGACTGCATGAGTAGCATACGTAGATACATTTTCTTGTAAACTGAATACGATTTTTTTCTTTCAAATAAATCTACCAGCATCCAACAGTGTATTTATTGTATGGTACCCACATGTTGCTAAATATTGATTTACTTGGCTGGACATTAAACAGATTTGAACAAATACTTTAATACGAATATATACTGCAGCAAAAATCTGCTAATATCTTCTATTGTAAACATTTGTTTATTCCTACAAACATATATATTTTTCGTAATTGTGCAATAAAAAATAAAGCTGTATAGATATGGAAGATTACAATTCAATTGGTAAGGGCTGTTTACACCTAGCTCTCATAGGACGGGCCCAAATCTCCCTAACTGATTTACCGCTGTTATTACTGCCACATTTTAATCAGTGCTTTTTATCATTTTTGTTTTTGAAGTTATGGTTGTATCTATTTTTTGCTAATATGAACAAAAAGTACAATAAATAAGAATCTAGCATTAGAGTTTTGGATAAGATGCTGTATGCAACACTAATCAGGTACACACTGGAACAGCATGTGTAATTTATGCATCGCTACTAAAGTCAGAATTGTTTTTTACAGCTTCTAGGAAATTAATGTGCCCCAAAATCTGTTGGTGCAGTGTACGCCACACATACAGCATATTGATATTTTTTCATAAGGTTTTCCCATTTGTCCTGTTCTTTCCCTGAGTAATTTTAACTCAAATCAAGCAGCATTGTCTGCCACTGTGGGATATAATGTAGGACATCAACAGACCAGTTTAAGACACACAACTTAGCCTAAGGCCTGTTATCTTACAAATAACCAGTGGTTTAGGCTTCCAGTTATATTATTTAGACAACCCTGTTGTTATCCTTCATGGAGATCATCTAGTGTAATGTTAATACTTAGGGCACACTGGCAAAACATTTGTTATGGGTTTGAGAGATTGACGATAGTCCCTTTCTGCCATCTGAAGAACAAGAGTTTAAAAACAGCTCATTGTGGTTGTACATAACTGTTACGTGTACATTATAGTGAGACATAAGAAGACATATTTGAACAATAAACTGTGTTTTCATAATTTTATGTCATAGGCCAATAAAAATATTTGGAAGCATGTGTTTCTTATTTGGTACGATATTAAATATCTTGGCACTCCAGCATTTAAAGGCTTTAATCCAAAGAAAGGTTTATGTGAAATGCTAATTTTCTTTTCTTAACATAGCATTTAAAGTGTTTTGTTTAAATTTACAATCTAGGCATAACTGTATTTGCAGACAAGACAATCTTTATTGAACAGAAATCACATTAAGCAGATGTCTGCTTTATATATATATTAAAAAAAAAAAAAAACAACATCTCACTGACATACTTTCTCCCTTTGGAAAATTAATAGGAGGCTGGTCCAGTGGTTAAAGAAAAGGGCTTGTAACTAGAAGGTTCCCAGTTCAAATCATGGCTCAGCCACTCACTTATTGTATGACCCTGAGCAATTCACTTAACCTCCTTGTGCTCTGTCTTTTGGGTGAGACGTTGTTGTAAGTGACTCTGCATCTGATGCATAGTTCACACAACCTAGTCTCTGTAAGTCGCCTTGGATAAAGGCGTCTGCTAAATAAACAAATTATAAGAAGAAACACATGGAATGCTAGTGGAAGCAGCACTGTATTGGAAATTGTGTCATTGACAAAAGTCAAGCAGCCTCAGCTCTGATTTGTATTACCCTTTTATAAAGGTACTACAGACATACTGTATAAATGATCTAATTTATTAAATACGACCACTTTGGAATGTCTTGGACTTCAGCTGAAGTTATACCTCTTCAGTATTTCTGGGGCTCATTAAGTCTGTGTCATTAATCAAAGATGCCATCCACGGATTACTTTTAGCTCTCTAATTGCTATTTGTTTTTCCTTAGTGAGTACAATGCAATGCAGGTGCTGAAGTCCATGAGTGAGATAAACAGATCAGTGATGGATGCAGGCTAATGACATTAGCAGCAAGATCTGTTCGCCATATTGGCTCAAGTGCTTGTAAAAAGAAACCGTTTGCTAGCAAGACTATTCTTTCCGCTTCGTTAACATTGAGAAATGTTCATTAAACATACAAAATTAAGCATTAGAATACAACATGCAGCAATTGATCCCATCTGGCCCTGCTTATTAAAAATATAGAACTGGGGCATGTTTGATACAGTTTACATTTTACAATTTACTGCTTGTAGTACATATTTTTCTTAGCTCAGGGACGTAATTTTAGGAATATAATGTGTACCTACAGAAGGTACAGCTCATTTATGAAAGTTGTGCTTTAAGTTTCCCGGTATTAAGTGTAGTATAATTAGGGCTTCTGATTTTCGGTTTTAACCGATAAAACCCGATAAAACACCCCCGATACAAAAAAAACTGAAATCGGTGGATAGCCAATAAACACTGGAAAACACCAGAAAAACTGTGGAAATGGTTCACGTAGACTTTACCCTTTTCCCATTAAAAAATAACACCTACTACAAAAAAATAATAATAAATAAATTTCCAAGTGCTGCTGGGCAATGTCCTGCCTTCCTGAAGTATCTATCATTGATTTGTTCTGAATACTTTAAACCCGCCCCAACTACTGAGTGACAGCACATCCCTGCATTTCTATTGGAGACTCCACTTGCAAGATTTAAAATGAGATTACAATCAGGAATGGAGGCTTGTTAGTGGGATTTTAAACTGTATTACAGTTAAGATACAGAGGATTTAAAACAGAATTGTAGATGCCTACACACAAAAAACACAGAACAATATGCCCGTAACCATAGGAATGTCGTTGTGGAAGAGAGCAAAGGAAAGAAGATACAACTTAAGTGTGCAAGTACTGTCGAGAATATAATGCCCTTTGACCAGTATCAAGATTTAGGGTTGGATATTCAAAAGAGATATGATTTTTTCCCCTCAATTCTGCCTTGATAAAAGCTGAGCCTGTGGAGGAATATTGTGAATAATTATGTAAGTCTACAAGTGTGAAATTCAAAAATACATTTTCTACAAATCACAATGTTGGGGAAAATTGTTTTGACTTCATTTAACTAATTTGCAAACAAGTTAAAATACTATTCAAATACTGTTTACTCCTATCAAGAGGGAGTTTAACTGAAGTTTAGTTACTGTATGTATGTAGGCTATAGTTGCTAAGTAACAGTGTATAGTTGTTAAAACATTTCACATAGTTATGTTTTGTTTTTTACTTTTTGTCAGCTATTATTATAAACTCTTCTTCAGTAAAGTTGTCCTCTATGATTTTGAACAGTCTGAGCCATTCTGTATGCAAATACACCTCCATCAGTTGGGTAGAGTCAGAATTGAGATTCATTTAAATGTATTAATTTCCACAGCCTTGTGATATTAGCAATTTCCCCACATCTCTTTTCAAGTTCTTGTGAATCTATGCAAGATATTTGCAATGCAAGCAGAGTTGCATGAAAGTTGTACACATTTGCAAACACTTTGAATATTTGACTCTTAGTCCTCATTACAATTTTACCAACCTTGTGATATTCATATATTTTAATTTTCTGAAAAAATGAAAACTTCTGTAAATGATATCAAGGTATTTATTAAATATGATCTGTCAAGGTTTATGAAATCGTGTGGCATTGCCTCAACAAGAGGTAGACCTTGGTGGTGACTACAAAATACCCAAAATGATGCTCTACTGTAAGTTACTGGGCAAAACGATCTGCATATTTGTACTGTAACATTTTTGAAAAACCAAATAAAAATGGTGTATTAATCCATTGCACTGAAAATAAAAATATATTGTAGAGGAACCATAGTTTTTTTTTTTGTTTTTTTTTTACTTTTATTGGGGTCAACAGTGTCTGCTTCTGTATAAGCATAGAGCACCCGTCATATGGCTAGATATGATTTTCCTGATTTCATGATAACAGTATAGCAGACTGTCTGGACATTAGATTTATTTTTACTAAAACTATATATTTTTTTAGGTGAGCATTAAACATCTGAAGTTAGTGGTCTGTACTTTTTATGCTACAGTCAAGACATTGGCAGTTGTCACTGGTAAATCTTTTATTGCATGATGGTATAATGCAAGCAGAGCCGCTTTGTTTATTAAAGTAAATCTTGCAGGATTGAAAGCATAAAAACAGGATTTACTCATGTTTTAATTGGCCCTGGTATATAGATTCACACTTGATAAAAGTATGCTTCTACAGTATATTGACATATGAAAAGGTTCAGAAACACATTGGTTTTAAAAGTAGTGTTTATGTTTGCATTTTATAGTTATTTTTTTGCAAAAAGTATGTTAAAATCTGGCCCCTCTGTCATGCACTTGCTTATGGCATGAAGATGCACTATGTCATGCAGATGTGCTGAACTCAACAAGAAAAGACCTGGACACTATGTTGTATCCCCACCTGTGCCTATTCGCCAGCTTTTTATATTGTTTTTACTTATTTTTTTTGCCAAAAACATATTTATGAAATATGATCCAAAAGCTACTGTCTACCAGACAACAAACTTTTATAACACAGAATAGTTTCTTTCAGAATGCCGTTTCAATAAATGTAGAAGTATATACATGCTCAGCACTCCCGGTATACAATCTCTGCTGCATTACATTGTTAGATTGTTAGATTAACAGTTTGTTAAAGTTCAGTTCTAAGTGTGCATGACAAGACAGTAGCATACAAGCTATTGTGATCGTTTTGGTAACATTCTACTGGTACAGTAGCAGTCATTTTTGCTTTGTAATATGTTATGTGAATGTCCATCCTAAATCCTGGAGAAAAATACAACTTTGAACCATTCTTTCTTTAGCAAAGGAAGCCATATGCCAATGTTATGATTACAATATTTGCCTGGCATTTAAGCAGACATATACTTTAATGTCTGCAAAAAAATAATAAAAATAATAATAATAATAATAATAATAATAATAATAATAATAATAATAATAATAATAATAATAATAATAATAATAATAATAATAATAATAATACAATAAAAAGTAAAACAACAGTACACTCATATGTGCTGAACAAAATATTCCACTACCCATGTCTGCTGGTCTTGGCACCAACAGCAAATCCAAATGAGAATATCAGCATATATTCTGTGTGCTTTTGAAGGCATGGATTCCCATAACAACTTTCTTGTTGAAAGGCATCAAAAGAGGAGGAGTGGGTGATAAGTACTGTACCACACAACTGTCTAACCAGTTTTCAAGCCGTTTTAGCTCAAGAATCAAAGGAATTGATTAAGCTGACTCACCACAAAACAGGGTGGTCCCTCCCAGGCAGGTTTAGGCATGCTTAGAGACAAAGTGGAGATGCTCCCGTTGCCTCTGCTTGTGCTATCATGGCTGTGTGGATACATCTATATGACTTAATTCTCCAGTGCAGTGTATACTGTACAATAAATTAAATACAGTGCTCCCTCTTTAAATGCAATCATTTATAGATAATGGTTGTAAAGTGGAAGTGTTATGATTTCCGCAAATTGCGAGTTGCATTCTCATTATAAAATATAATGTCACTGACTGTAACATTATTATTATTATTATTATTATTTATTTCTTAGCAGACGCCCTTATCCAGGGCGACTTACAATTGTTACAAGATATCACTTTTTTTTTTTTTACATACAATTACCTATTTATACAGTTGAGTTTTTTACTGGTGCAATCTAGGTAAAGTACCTTGCTCAAGGGTACAACAGCAGTGTCCCCCACTGGGGATTGAACCCACAACCCTCCGGTCCAGAGTCCAGAGCCCTAAACACTATTCCACACTGCAGAAAGAAAAAAAAGTACTAAGCTGGGTTTGGCTGTTCAAGGAAGTGATATGGCCACTGTCAGACCCTACCTCTTAGACAAAGCTGGAGTTAGCTAGGGGTAGGCATCTGGTGTGAGGCCCCTGAGCTAGTCTAATCACTGATCTGCACAGCGTCTTCTGTTTTAAGCAATGATATCAAATTTAAAATGTTCAAAAGCTAACCCTCAGGATGAGCTTATCGTTTTCTTTTTATTCAGAATGCCTGATTAAGGGGTCCCCGAATGGCTCCCCTCGTAAAAGCACTGCCACACGGCGTGCAGGGTGAGTCGTACAACCAGAGATCTCAAGTTCGAATCCTGGTTGTGCGATGCAGCCGGTCCTCGCTGGGGATTCCGTGGGGGCGCCGCATTGGCTTTGGCGCTCCCGGGGTTGGGGAGGTGGGATCCAGCTTAGACTGTTTCTCTTCATCGTTCTGCAGCGACCCCTGCAGGCCAGGTGCCGAGTGAGCTTGGGGGTGGAGATTTTCTGGGCTGGTCTTTGTCCTTCCGAGGCCGGTAGCTTGCAGACATCCACTCTCAAGATCCTGGGTGTAAAAAGACGCCGATTGGCCTATGGGATCGGAGGATGCCCACTGAGCCTTGGGTCCCTGAGCTGTGTGGGGAATCGCCAAGGTGAAGGAGAAATAATAACAATAATAATAATAATTGGACATTCCAAATTGGGAGAAAATCAGGGGTAAAATAATTGGATATTGTAAATTTAATAAAAAATAAATAAATAAATAAATAAAAAAATAATGTCTGGTTAATTCAAGACAAATGTCCCTGTTCTTTACAGCCCTGTCTCTGGGAACTTTGGAATCAACTGAACTTTCTACCTTGAAATGTGTTCATCAAGAAAAAAAATAAAATAATTAAAAGTTGATAGAATATTCAACAGAACTATAACTTAAGCACTTTGAAACAGTATACTGTACACAGTGATTCTCATTCTGTTGGTAAATGCATTCGTGTTTACATTTAAAACAGTCATACAAGATGGTAATAGGTGCAGTCTAAAGCTTACCAAAATGGTCAGCAGCAGTCTAAAGCTTACAAAAGATGATGATAACAATGATTGGACAGTGCTGGTGTTACTCAGCTTTCAAACCCTAATTCACACTGAGTGCAGTAAGGGCAGGGCCTCCAGTAGATAACATGAATGCTGCAGTTCAGAGAGATTTTAGATATGAAAAACCAGCAGATATGATGTTCATCATGATGTGATCTTTCAGACCTTTTTGCTTCCCTAAAACCACTTTAAAAGAAGCTCTATCCTTTTATGTCTAGACAACAGAAATAATTTTGTTATTTGTCATGAGATCCCAGAGCCTAAAAATGTTTTACCCAACATACGTTTTCATTTTCTGCATAATTCATCATTGCTGACATGTGGTTATGCTTAATTGTAGGATTGAGTTGTTTTGTTGTTGCTATTCTATATACATTCTTAGTCCAGCTGTGTTTGGTGTTATAAACAATCTTTAGTGGATTTGATAGAAAGACAATTTGAAGCTGTTTACCTTCTCACATTAACATCTGCAGTCATATAATGCCATTTCCTTCATCTTTTTATTGTATATTATTATATTTCAAATAAAAGGTAATTTTTGGTCTGTACACCTTAAAGGAGTCAAACTGCACTTCATCAATTAACATGTTACCAACAGTGGATTATAAACTACTTAATTGCAAATTGCTTAAAAAAGTTTAATAGACGTCACTTAAAATCAGAAGGGGCAAGGGCTTTTAATTGATTTAATTATATATGTTCTTGTGGCAGCGTGCCCCACCCCTGTGCGTATCTTTGTGCTGCATGTTGTCTGTTATATGTGGTTATAGTGGTGCACGGGATATAAATGGGTCTGTGTAGCACGAGTGATTTCAATATATATAGTTGTATTTAGGCACAGGGGTTGCACAATCACTTCACGTGCAGATAAAGTATGTAATAGTATGTGAGCACAGGGATGTGCTGGGATTCAAGTGAATAATTAATTAGTAATTGAATCCCGGCACAACTGTAAGCACGAGTCACTCACTCGGGGTTGGGTGTTCGGTGAGTGGAAAACGAGAGAGAGAAAGAGAGATTAAAATCATATAAACAATAACAATTGCTATCCGTGTTGACATAGATCAGCACGATACGTGTTGTTTGTTTAGTGTTTGTCCACTGTCTATTTTGTCTGTCTATTTATTTTGGTCGAAGTGACGTTTGTTTTGTGTATAAGTGTTTAGTTTTGTTCAAACCTTTTATTTTATGTGTGTTAATAAAACATTGAGCGCCTCAGCATCTCGCCCGCAGTTGCTGTGTGTTTTGGCTTCATTTCCTTGCCTGACATCATCCCTACAGCCAGCCTTTTCATAGTTCTTCAGTCAGACTTTCTAACTTTATTTGTTTATTTATTTATTTATTGATCATGTTTCCAAAATGATCGATACAGCATTATAAACCAGTTGTCAAACGAAAGACTTGCATGAGTTCTGTTTAAGAATTATTTTTTTGTGTGCTTTGTCTGCGCTGGCTGAAGTAGACTTTGACACAGGTGTTCCATCGCAGGGCAGTCTGGAAAAAAACATAAACTAGTTCTATTCTTGGAAATATATTTTACACACTTCCTCCAGACACAGCAGGGAGAAGCAATTTCTAGTTTGACTCTTACAAAGGTCATGTATCTTTACAAAAGTTGAGGTTGAATACTACACATGAAGCAATCCCACATAAAAAGAAAAGTGTTGTGTGGAAACTAATATCACAATCTAGGTCCTATGAGAAACAGCCTCATGTCCTCTGATGTAACGGAGCTGGAAACACAATGAATTAGTTTATATGTGAGTTTATATATAGTATGTAATCCTGTTAGATACTGTACTGCAGCATTAGTGGAAAAATAATGAAACCTTGTGCTTTAGTATATATATTTATTAGATACTGTAAACTGAAATCACTGTTCATGTTGTGTTCAGAAAAAAGGTAAAATAAGCTTGGTTTCAAATCTACACAAAATGTATCCAAAATCATTGGTAGAACCTACAAACATTATGGGGTAGGTGTCCTAAAGTGTTGCGCCTGGCGCAATAGTCGCAAACCAGTTGCAAATGAGCCAGAAGTTTTGGGTGAAATGTACTAAACAAGTGTAATGCTATTAGCGACTTTTTAGGGAATGCTTTGTGGCAGCAGTTTCTGTTTGCAGTTCAAGCGTAGATGAATATGTAATTATGGGCATTCCTGCATAAATTTGCAAAAAGGGGCAGAGAGGAGGCAATTGTGACACTTACAATTGCATCACTTTGTTAATAACTTTTGAAAGCATGTTTTAAACAGTCGCAATTGTTGCTGGCATTTCCCAGTCCGCTTTTTCTTGTGCGTTTCCAGCTGTGCTCAATGCATTTTTGAGGCAAACAGCCAAATAGCTATTTTTTCCCTAAAAGCAGGGTGTACTTACAAGTCTTGAAAAGCCTTGTCAATACCTTTTAGAATTTTGAATGCTTGAATCAGATCAGTTCAAGACTGAATAGATTCAATTCTTTTAGCCTGTCTGCATACGACATGCCTTTTAAACCCGGAATAATTCTGGTCGCTCTTCTTTGCACTCTTTCTAGAGCAGCAATATCCTTTTCGTAACAAGGTGACCAGAACTGAACACAATATTCTAGATGAGGTCTTACTAATGCATTATAAAGTTTTAACATTACTTCCCTTGATTTAAATTCAACACTTTTCACAATATATCCGAGCATCTTGTTGGCCTTTTTATAGCTTCCCCACATTGTCTAGATGAAGACATTTCTGAGTCAACATAAACTCCTAGATCTTTTTCATAGATTCCTTCTTCAATTTCAGTATCTCCCATATGATATTTATAATGCACATTTTTATTGCCTGCGTGCAGTACCTTACACTTTTCTCTATTAAATGTCATTTGCCGTGTGTCTGCCCAGTTCTGAATGCTGTCTAGATCATTTTGGATGACCTTTGCTGTTGCAACAGTGTTTGTCACTCCTCCTATTTTGTGTTATCTGCAAATTTAACAAATTTGCTTACTATACCAGAATCTAAATCATTAATGTAGATAAGGAATAGCAAAGGACCTAATACTGATCCCTGTGGTACACCACTGGTTACCACGCTCCATTTTGAGGTTTCTCCTCAAATCAGTACTTTCTGTTTTCTACATGTTAACCACTCCCTATTCCATGTGCATGCATTTCCTTGAATCCCTACTGCATTCAGTTTGAGGATTAATCTTTTATGCGGGACTTTGTCAAAAGTTTTCTGGAAATCTAAATAAACCATGTCATATGCTTTGCAATTATCCATTGTCGATGTTGCATCCTCAAAAAAATCAAGCAGGTTAGTTAGACATGATCTCCCTTTCCTAAAACCATGCTGACATATGTCTCCCAGGATACTGTTACCATATAGGTAATTTTCCATTTTGGATCTTATTAGTGTCCGTAAATTTATATATAATAGAAGTCAGGCTTATTGGTCTGTAGTTACCTGGTTCGGTTTTGTCTCCCTTTTTGTGGATCGGTATTACGTTTGCAATTCTCCAGTCTGTTGGTACAACCCCTGTGTCAAGAGACTGTTGCATGATCTTGGTTAGCGGTTTGTACAGATTTATATTTTTGTTCCTAGTGTAATGTGTAGCCTACCCAAAACCTACCCAAAACACATTAGTGTTATTTCAGTGCAATGATTTACAAATGTATTTGTGTGTGATTTTATTGTATTTTTTTAAACCTGTCACCTAATGTCAGTTAAACATATCTGGTTTAGTGAGGATATAAAACAGTATTAAAATAGGTAAAATGAAGACGGAACAGAATGTATTGTACAAATGACATTTACATTTAACAAAAAACAATGTTATTTTGATTCTTGTTATCCTCAAGGCACCCTCTGCTGCAGCAAACCACAACTCAACCCCCAATATTTATTTGAACAATATTGCACGACTCTCGCAATGTATAATGCTAGAGATCTCGCTAAGAAGACTCAATAAATATTTAAATTAGTATATTGCGGCTCTTTTCATTAACATATTTTCTCTTAGTACATACGACAAAATGTATACTTTGCTAAGTGTCGCAATGAAAATGAAAATTATGGTATGTTTGCGCTGCAACTGGCCCATCTTAGTACACCTACCCCTATATGTAATAGTCTTCATAAAAGTTTGCTTTGACCACTAACAAATGCTCAAAACATAATTCATAGTAGGTGTTCTCCTAGGATACATCTCTTAAACAATTCAACGATCTTGGCTTAGAGCGCAGGATTTGTTTTGTGCTACTCATATAGTATCTTAAATCTCCTTGACAGCCTTCAACTTTCAGTCTTTACATCTCCCAAACTACATGCTGTGATGCTTAAAGTATGAACCAATTGTTTAGTAATAGCTCTAACAGAAATCATATCTATTAAACTGGAAAGTACATTGTTTTATATTTAGATTGGGGTGGATTATGTGTTTTAAAAATGTGTCTGAAACAACCTAGCTCTAGAGCAACCTCTGTAGACAGTTAATATTCTTAAAACAATAACTGCGTCCTATTATAATGTGCAAAACCGTTTTCAATATCGCTGTCTGAAAACGATGGTGGATTTACACGTTACAACAAGCCAAACACAGACCACATTCCAGACTGTTCAAAGTTCATAAATCGTGCTTGTTCAACATGAGCGAATGACTCAATACTGGGAATCTCTGCTTAGAAAGATGGTATTTATTAAGCATGCAACAAAATAAGTTTGAAAATCACACAAAACAGTTACACAATTAATATCACATTAAAAGCTTTACAATGAGAACTACAGTTTTAAACAACAATTTACCAAAGAAATATTAGTACATACTGACACTACAACCAGGGATCGCACAATACCTGGATAGATATTTAAGAGTATTGTTATCTAGCCTGGACAGCTGTCAAGTTTCAGATTTCTGTTACCATGTGTTTCTCTGAGTGTCAGGGTCCTTGACCTCGATGAATAACTACTGAGAGCTGAAGGCTCCAGGTGCAGTCTTGTAGTTTCCTTGTTTCTTTGAATCCGGAGATCAAGAGGGGCAAGGAGATCAGAAGGGCAAAGAGCTAATGTTTACAGTTGGCTTTTATACTTTTCAAACAAAGATTGTTTGAATTTTTTTGCCGCATTCTACTATTGGCTAGTTTGTGCCTGAATGGGTTTACAACCTTGATTGATAGCCCCCCCTCCCCCCCTTCCTCTTGTCTGATTAGTTCATTATCATAATCTGGAAAGGGGAAACTTTTAAAACATGCATAACTTTTGCTAAATCATTCTGATTTTATTCTGAATTCCTGTTATTTTTACCGTAAGAAATTACATTTCTTTAGACACCAAATATGCCGGGTTTCAAGTCTGAAATCTCAAGTTCAACAACTCAGCTTTTCTAGACTTGGGGGCTGATGACTTCCAAGTACCAGATGTTCTCTGTTGAGTTAATGTTGTAGAAATTGTTTTTTATTAACCTCTCTTTCCACTGACTGTGCAGCACTTCTGGCCACAATCCCTGTGGTTTATAATAATTGTTTACTTTTTAATCTTATTACCAATAAGGATATTTCATATCCCCAATATATTTGAATCATAGAGACTAATGTAATTGATCTAGTTAAGTACAAAATCTTATGGAAAAAATCTCCTCCAGTTATCTCCTGAGAGACAACAGCAGGAAAGGGCTCTTCCTGCTGTATTTTCCATGAGTTAGGACATGGGGTGCACTGATTCTATAACAATTAACTTAAACCAAACTGTATGTCTGCCAGCCTTTTATGTTCTTAGATTTCTCCAGTTTCAAGACTAATCTCTCCATATAGAACTAGTGTGTGTGTCTAATATATATATATATATATATATATATATATATATATATATATATATATATATATATAATGTTAAGTAAACCCTACTTGTTACAGGGAATGTTACATTTTAATTAAAAAGAGAAAAATACCCATCCCCCTTTTATACTCCACTTACAAACAAGTATACGCCATGGGAACTATAGTTGTATTGTGATGTAATGAGAAGATGAAAAATTAGCACATTAAGAAGGATTCTTTGAGACGACTATAATCTTTTAAGAAAGCATTTATAAGGGAAGAAAACCAGGTGTTAGAAATGAGCCATTGTTGTCTGAGGAACTGAGCACAGATTGTACACCAAGGTTGAAGAGAGTAATTGGGAACACATGAAACATTTTACCACCTGAAGCCTATTATATACAGTCTATTATATACATTATATACAAGCCTATTATATACATTTCAATACTGTAGAAATGATAAGTTGTCGCAATAGAGATGTAAACAGTGACATTTTTTTAAAAATCCTATGAGGATTTTAATTATCCATCTAAAGAGTACAGGAAAATACATTCTAGAACATGTCTCAACAGAGGTTTAGGCTAAAAGCCATTTTCACTGAAGCATATCATGCTTTCTCTGAAAGCATTTGGGTAGAAAAAAGACAGCTATCTTTCAACAGCTGGGGAAACTCCAATTTGAACTCTATTAGGAATACTTAATACAGTGTTCTAAACTCTGTATTGTTCATGATTGCAACATTGCTTAAATCACTGCAAGAGTGATTTATGATTGTGTATGGTAAATCATAGAACATTTCCAAATCAGAAATACAGCTGTTTAAAGCTCACCATGCCTCCTTTGCTTTAACCACAATTGTAATTAACTTTTGCAAAAAAAGAGAAAAGGGAAAAATAATGACCCAGTTAGACCTTGATCATCAGTCATTGCACTAGTAGCTGAGCTTGTCTTGTGAGTAAATTCCTTTGTTCTACCCTGGCCATCACCAAGGAGAAAATGAAAGTCTGGACAAGAACATCCCTATGCCAAAGCACTACTTCATTTCAAAGAGAACTAGATGTCAGGGTAAACCTATTAGACTATGCAAGCCTAAACACGAATTGTAGGATATGCTTACAGCAAAGAAACAACACATTTTAAACAAAAATATAATGATAATTAAAGGTTGTATCCATTATTAATTGTCTAAACTCATCTGTAAAGGTGTTGTATCATTAACAATACAGTACTATAAAATGTTGACTACATTAGAAGTCAGACTGTCACTTTCTATGTACATGTACTTTAAAGACAGCTACAGTAGTAAAATGCATTAAACAGTAAGATCAAGGAGTGTCAGGCTAGGGTGCATCAAGAGAGCATATCTGTAACTTGAATCAACGCAACATTTATTTTAAAACCATTATACCTTAAAAAACATTTTAAGGTATAATGTGCTGACAAATGAGATTAAAGTTTAAGGGTCAAATCTTAAATATATCCACATATGATTCATCCAGTAATACAGCACATAGTGTTGTTGCATTCGTTATATAAGTCTAACACAGTGTCTTATTTATGCATGGCACAGTTAGGGGTTATATTCATGTGTACATGATTAGAGGAAAGTGAAGTGCAATGAGCCACAATAAATTAAGAGCCACAAGTTACTGCCTTGTTTAGAATGCCTTAGAATGATACCTACTTAATCCAGCTTGCAGCTACTGTCAGGTAGAGCTCTTTTAGGCAATCACAATAGTAACTCAATCAGTACTGTAGCCAATACCACCAAAGCAAGTCTTGCTGCAGACTATATATTATATAGTCTGTTAAAAAAAAATCTGACTTTGGATCTAAGGAGACATGCATATGACTCATTTATTTTCCAGACTGAACTGCATAGTTATCAAATGTGCTTTAGTTCATTCTGTGAAGACTTTGTAACCTGTAGTTTAGGCTATAATAGCAGTAATCAGAATTTCCTATGAAATACAATACCAGTATTAAACTAAACTAACACAATAGGGATTTCAATATTCTGAGGGAACTTAAGCAATTTTGTCCCCTTTCTCCCCTTAAATCATATAAGCATTTTAGGAAAAACTCTAAAGTATTGGTACATCTAGTTAAAAAAACACTTTTACAATATTTACAAGACATACATTTTCCAAACACTGGTTATTTATTACTATTTGCTGTTCTTAATAGTAGTATGGCCTTTAACTGTGCATTTAATCTTTTCAATACTGATTCACGGGGCGTGAGCTGGGGTGAAGGATAAGGCAGAAGAAGCAGCAAGGAGCAGTTAGGAGGACAGAAAGTGGTCAATGACTGAGGGCGACGATGCCGACACATCCCAGGGGCAGAGGACCCAGCAACCGAAACGGGATAGAAAAGATGGTCGCTGACTGAGGGCGACAATGCCGACACATCCCAGGGGCAGAGGACCCAGCAACCGAAAACACATATGAGAGACAAAGCATAGAGGTTAGTATAGGACTCAGCACGAGTGACCACATCCTGAAAGAGAGGCAGAATAGAACAGAACCTCAAGTGAGGTAAGATAAGCGCAGGAGCTGCGTCAGAACAGAGTTTGGCCGGGGGTCCGCTCTGACTCACATGGTGAGAACCTCCCTGAAGGTAAGGGAGGCGGATGCCTAGCTCTGAGGTCGGGGAAGTGAGATTCACTTGCCCCCCAAAGGATGGACCCCCGGCACCTCACAAAAACTCCTGCACCGTGAGACAAACAAATGACAGCACATGCCAACGCATAACATAAACAAAAGACCAGAACGACAAACAGGACAAACAGAGGGAGATTAGTAATCTGTTAGTAGGATGTGACTATGTGTATACCTGCCCCATCTCTGGCTTCATCTAACTCACCTTAATACTCTAAGTCCAATATCCACCGCATTCAGCAGATCTCTGCTCTCTGCAGCAGACCACCACACTCTACCAATGGCTGTCCACCGTTCACTATTACAGATCACTGCTTCAGCAGATCTCTGCACTGTTCAGCAGATCCCGTCCTCTTCTGTTAATTGCTCCTCACTACAGCAGATCTCTGCTTCTTCTTCAGATCTACTCACTATTATAGCATGCAAAGATGCTTTAGTTTACAGTCTAAATCTGTACCTGCACTACTCCAGATCTTCCAACGCTTCCCATTTCCTTCAATACGCAGATCGTGGAAGCATTCCGCAGTCAAGGCTAATGCTAATCCCCATCTAATCAAAAACAAATAAATAAATAAATAAATAAATATGAGGTGCTTGACTTTCTCAGCAATCTATTCATATGTCAACACATCCTCTCAAATAAAACGAAACATTAGACAGAAAAGGTGCAGGTGATCAGGGCTTAAATAGAAAATAGATGCTAATTAACAGGAGATTAGAAGATTAGAGGCCCCCAGCTCCACGCCCCCTGAACCACGCAGGCTAACATTTAAATACAGGTTGATTAATGATATGCTGTGGCATTTATTGGTTGGCCAGACATCACTGTGGAATCCTGGGTTACCCTTGAAAAAGAATGTCCTAGTATCTAAGATGCAATGTTGACTGATACTGTAAATCATTCTTACCTTTATAGAAGCAGTGTTAATGTAATGGTAAAATATTATCAATATAATTTAAAGAAAATACTGCTATTTAAAGCTCTTTTCAAACCTTATTAGTTATCTTAACTAGTATTAATGCAATTTTAATTTAATCTGAGGGCAGCAGTGTGGAGTAGTGGTTAGGGCTCTGGACTGGAGGGACGTGGGTTCAATCCCAGGTGGGGGACACTGAAGCTGTACCCTTGAGCAAGGTACTTTACCTAGATTGCTCCAGTAAAAACCCAACTGTATAAATGGGTAATTGTATGTAAAAATAATGTGTAAAAAAATAATGTAATTGTATGTAAAAAATAATGTGATATCTTGTAACAATTGTAAGTTGCCCTGGATAAAGGTGTCTGCTAAGAAATAAATAATAATAATAAAAAATAATAATAATAATGATTGTATGCAGCTAATTATCTTAATAATGGATGCTTCTGATGCCCACATCCTGCTTCCAGTTTACTGACAACCCTCTTATTATACTTGTGAGATCTGGCTGTATTTCATTACAGGGTTGTCTGTGTGGAGATGTACTCTAAGTATCCGTAGTAGTAGTTTAATAGTACTTATATCGGTTGTGGGACTCGGGAGAATGCTGGATAATGTAGTTTTTTGTTTCCATTCTACAACATAGATGAGCAATTAGGATTAATTGCACAAAAGTAGAGGTAACTCATTGGGAAATGCCTTCCCAATGAAAGATCAGTCTCCTTTCCTTTTAAACAAATTGAGTTTTAGTATTCCAAGTCATCACTTTCCCTTCTGTGAAAAGACAGACAAAATAAGCTACACCATATTTCTGTTTAATGACGATAGCTGTTACATTTGTACAGCTCAGCTGGCTCCTACTCTCATATTTATACACGGGCCAGAGCCTTTTTTTCAAAGTATAAACATGTCTGGACTCATGTTTATGCAGGACTCAGTTACTTTCAACCCCCTTCTCACTAAACATTGGCCATCAGGCAGCAATAGAACAGATTTTTCAAACCCACGGTTGTTACATTACGTGGTACATTCATTCGGTCATAGAGAGTAGAATTACTTTAACCATATACTAGCTTTATTTTATTGATTAAATGTTATCTGTGGAAAATTTAAGATTAGTCAAAAAATGTTGTTCACAAAATGTCTGAAAGTATTACCTCACAACTGGCAATATATAGACACAAATAAATTAAGTTAAACGTTAGAGATTTCTTACATACCTTTCTGAACTCCTCTTAAACATTTTTGAAAGCTTTATCGTACGTCATTAATATTTTTCATTTACCTAGTAGGCTTAGAAGCCTGCATTGCATTAAAGGAAGCTTTAAATGTTGTAGGCTACAATTGTAACTATGAAATAAGCCTTGAGATGCAGGAAATTCAGATTGGGTGGTCCTTGTTTTGAGGGGCACCTGGCCAGAAATAAAATCTGTGGTAGTGTACATAAAAAAAAGATAACACAGGATCACATACATCTAGTAAGATATACACCAGTGTATTTTAATTCTGTTTTGCACAATGAGCAAAAATGGAAATATAACAGCAGGGCTACCTGTATATAATTGCATTACGTATACTTGGCCTCTTTCATTGTTCAGAGACTGGGTTGAGCCACAGCTGGATTCTTATTGGAGTATTTTAACACACTGGTGAATCCTTTTTGGATGTTTTAATAAAATCCAGGGGTGGATCAAATCAACCCATTTGGTTTTACAGTATAAAAGGTCACCTTATAATAAGGTAGCACAGTATGTATGGTATGAAGTAAAAAAAAAAAAACACAATGTATTAACATGAAAATATGAGAAATATACAATATAAATGTTTATGTCAAACACTGATTATTTAACTCCAATTAGCAAACAAAAAAAGAAGTTTGACTAATATTTTGGATATGCTGTACAATATACCAAATTTAAATGCATAGCAACACATACAAATTACACTAATAAATCTTTCACATATAAGTCTGATTTATTAAACTTGTCAAACATGTCTTTGCCTAATAGGAAATGTATGCAAACAAGGTCCTTATTAATAACAACGTAGAGCAAGCTAAGGATATGTGCTGGGGATCTGGGATTGGGATTGGGAAGTGCCACGCAAGCAGTGCTCAAAGCAGCTGGTCAATAAAAAAATTATTGTGGCATTTCAAAACAATATATAAGGGACACAAAGTGTACTCATTTCTACTCTCCTGTGATTTGCAAATTTTGGGTTAAAGACAAGATATTTGAATGGTGGGCATTTGTTATGTTCAGAGAATGTGAGCAGAGCAGTGACATAATTCCGCTCACTACTCATAATATACTTCGCTCTTCCATTCCTTCTGCTCCACTGCTTGTGATTCGTGCGTCAGACAACATAGGCACACTCTGCTCCACTCACATTGTATTCAATATATATAAATGACAGTGCATCATTTTAGTTTGCCTATGTTATGTTTATTTGTTTACAATACATTTTGTTTTTCTTGATGATAATGATAAAGTGGAAAGCATTGCAAATGAGGAAGCAGAAGTTTCTTCAGCTTGCGAAAATACCCAAACAGACAAAACTAATGCATACAGCTGGCACCTATTACAAGGTGTGTCTGTTCCTGCTGCCTCTCCTCTTGCAGTTAGCCAGTCCCCAAATGTTTCTGCTACTCAATCTGTTGTCCCTGAACAAGTAATTCAGTCTTTTAAAGATACTGCTGGTTTGCTGGCAGCCAATAAATTTGGTAAGTATCCTGGGAGACAGTCAGCATGGTTTTAGGAAAGGGAAATCGTGTCTAACTAACCTGCTTGATTTTTTTGAGGATGCAACATCAACAATGGATAGTTGCAAAGCATATGACATGGTTTATTTAGATTTCCAGAAAGCTTTTGACAAAGTCCTGTATAAAAGATTAATTCTCAAACTGAATGCAGTAGGGATTCAAGGAGATGCATGCACATGTAGAAAACAGAAAGTACTGATTTGAGGAGAAACCTCAAAAAGTAGCGAGGTAACCAGTGGAGTACCACAGGGATCAGAATTAGGTCCTCTGCTATTCCTAATCTACATTAATGACTTAGATTCTGGTATAGTAAGCAAACTTTTTAAATGTGCAGACAACACAAAATTAGGAAGAGTGGCAAACACTGTTGCAGCAGCAAAGGTCATTCAAAATGACCTAGACAGCATTCAGAACTGGGCAGACACATGGCAAATTACATTTAATCGAGAAAAGTGTAAGGTACTGCATGCAGGCAATAAAAATGTGCATTATAAATAGCATATGGGAGATAGTGAAATTGAAGAAGGGAACTATGAAAAAGACCTAGGAGTTTATGTTGACTCATGTTGAAATGTCTTCATCAAGACAATGTGGGGAAGCTATAAAAAAGGCCAACAAGATGCTTGGATATATTGTGAAAAGTGTTGAATTTAAATCAAGGGAAGTAATGTTAAAACTTTACAATGCATTAGTAAGACCTCATCTAGAATATTGTGTCCAGTTCTGGTCACCTCGTTACAAAAAGGAGTGCAAAGAAGAGCAACCAGAATTATCCCGGATTTAAAAGGCATGTCGTATGCAGACAAGCTAAAAGAATTGAATCTATTTAGTCTTGTACAAAGAAGACTACACTACATTAGCTTCCAGAAACAATGGAAAGATCTCCATTTTGGTGAGATACAAAAAACACTGTTCAGAAGCCTTTATATTAATTGAACACCTCCTGACCAAGTGAATACACTCGACTAAAATTAGGAGAAAAAAATAAAATTTGGATGATGAGAATCACACGTGGCAATTAAAAAAGGGGCGTGTATGTATGTAAATTAAGCATTCGAGATATCTATTCAGGCGCATTCTCCTAGTGGAATTTAAAACGGGAACTGGAGAATCCTTAGAATGATGTTGAATACACAAATTTGCCTTCTTGAGAATAGCAAATAGGAGAATATGTTTGAAAATCGCATAATTTCTCCTCGAATATCCCTCTCGAATGTTTGAGAATAGAGCCCATTGTGGTCAGTGAATATTGTTAAAAGTTGATATTACTAGAGCCCTTTTAAATGAAGTTTTATTTACAAATGATACAGTACCAACTGTCCAAGAAAACTGTACATGTATTCCGTAGGGACGGAAAAAGTCTGAGTCATACAGATGTTAACTTTTCCAACCCCTTGGTCAACAGACCCTTACATGGAGGAGTTTCCAATTAAAGGGGAGGTTTTAGGCAGGAAATCCATGAAGTCTGTGTATAAATCATATGATTTAATCATTAAACAAGCCTTGGGAAATGGATTGTTTGGGAAATTGGCTCATAAGTGAATATTCCAGAAGCAATGTTTCATTTTAATTTACCAAAAATATAAATTCAATGTTTACATTCTTCTTTTATATGTTACAAACTATATATATTGTATAGATACAAATTGTGTGTATATATATATTGTAATGATTCTTGCGTCTATTTTTGTAGAATGACTGGTGGAACAACGAATCCCTTTCTGGGCTGGGTTCACGCCAAAATAATAAACTCTTCTCTTCACTTTTCTTCACAAATGTCCTTTCACTCTCACTCACTCTGCTGTCTTCTTTTCTCTCAGACACTCTTGTTCTATTTCTCTTCCACTCCACAGACACACTCCTGGGTTCTTACTGCTTCACAGTTAAGGACCTCACTTTCAGCCTCTCTCTGTCCCTCAGTCTCACAGCAACCACTCGTCGAAGTCTGTGAGTGTTCTCCTCCTCGAGGCTTGTCACCCCGTCACCCCCCCCCCCCCCCACACTTATAGCCTAAGGGGCCGCCCCACATACACACACACACCATATGCATGCTAACGGCGTGCCCTGTACCCTTACAATACACATAACACTAAACAAGACATGACAAACAAACAAGACAAACATATTAGTAATGAATATACAACAGTGTTCTGTCATGTTTTAATGAAAAGGTCTTTTTATGGAATTCTGGATATTCTGGTGTCACATTTGAGATAGAGCTGAGCCATACTCAGAATGGCAAAATTGACATCATGTGAATGAATTAGAAGTGCATGGTGCCCAATGTGTAAGACACTGATTCAGTTGCCAAAACATAACAAAATACAGTTTCAATTTAACAGTTTAACAAGTGACTGCAAGCTACACTGATGTTATAATTTAAACAATGCAACAATTGTAATACCTCTTGTTTTAGTTAATTACACTGTATGATTTTTTTTGTAAAACAGTTTTGGAAAAGACACAATAAATACGTGTCAGTTTCTCTTTAAAAAAAAAATGAAAAACAGATTTACTTACTGAAGCCACTTTCATGCTTGGAGGACAACTTATTGATTTAACTAGGGGAGCACACTGATCTTTATATATTGCAATAATGGCTTTAACATTTGCATGTCATTTTGGGAGAATTATAAGGTCTGGGTTATTCATTACACATTTGTTAGTATGATGTTAAACAATATTGTCAAGATATGAAAAAAGAAAGGAAAAAAAGGGAACCACTATTGGAATAGATAATCAGTGGCTTAACAAATTATTTCAATTTCAGCTTTACTCCCGAAAGTTTTAAGGAATGCCTGCTTTGTACTTAAATTAAATCAATTTAATGGTGTCAGTTTTTTCAACATTTACAATTTGCAGAAGTGCGCATTTAAATAGAATCTATACTCAAATCTGTACTGCATGTGCCATAAACCAGTTTGTCAGATGCAAGTTTAAAACCTTTAGGCTTATGATATATTTTCTTCCCCCTCCTCATTCAACTCCTACACCATTTTGTTTGGATTCCGTTATCGTCAGCATTTCATCATCCAAGACTACTATCTCGAAGGTGTTAACAATACTACTGGTCTCGCCCCCAGGTGACGTGCTGTTTTACCTGATCCATTTTCTTTCTTTAACATGCATCCAAATCACGATGACATCAAGCAACTCATTCTACCACTCAACACAACCGTTTCTTCAGTCACTGATCACCTGGATGCATTTGAAAATTGGATAACTTGCCTTGAACTATCATTCCCCCCGTCCTTGTCCCCCTGCACCAGCCACATGCATCACTTCTGCCATTCATGTTGCACCCACCCTATGGCCAAGCTGCCAGTCTTCACCCTGCTACTGCTTCCAGATCTGCCTCCTCCTCTACTGGCACTCTTTCCACTGCTATGGCGCAACATTATTGAAGGTTCCCCATTTCAGACACTAGTTCGTTCATTCATTTGTTCAACTGCCTGTTCCCCAGTTCAGCGATCTGTTATTCAATTAAATTCATCCCTGCACAATCTCCTCACTTCCACCCAAGACTACATGACTGCTGCCCTTGTTACTTCCACCCTCTCCTCTGCGACCGGCTAGTCTGCTTTCAACATGACCCCCCTTCAACCGGTACTGCATTCTGCATTATTTGTCCATGAAAACAAAATCTATTCCTTCTGTATAGGTGCAGCAACCTCAGCAGCCAAAGTCAGTGTCAACCAGCCCCTCATAAAAGGTGCAGTTTTATATTCGTTCCTCTCTCTGTGATATTTCTTTTGCCCAACAGAGTTTTGCCAGTAAGCCCGGAGTGGGGCCCATCCCTCTGCCAGGACCAGCAGAGATTTCCTCCCACAAGGGGATTTATTCTTTCCACTGAGCAGTGAGATTAGTCTTTAGTTCCCCATCAGAGTAATGTAAATATGTAACCTCTATTGGCCATGAGCCATAGGAAGACCCTGTCCTCTTTTCTAAGTCACAAATACTATAAGACAACATAAATAATAATCACGCAGTTAGGGGAATGTGGGGAATGACAGTGGGTTGAAAATACAGGCCTCTTTTTCATGTAAGAAAATGGACTTTAACTTTTCAGTTTTTCTCTGAAATTGGGGGTGGTGGTCTAAAATAAAAAGTGAGACACAGATTTAGGTAGCTCACACCAGTGCCTCTGGGGTAAAAGGGAATACAGACGAATGAAGCATAATGGAACCTGCAGTGGGCGTTCCTAGAAGCATTTATTTCTGATTAACATGATACAGGCCTGCAATTAGGGATTTCAAAGTTTGTATTTTAAGTGCAGCAAGAACATTTCTATGAACTTTTTGGCATGTTAAGCATCTATTAGTCATAATGAACAGTAGGTAGGATGTTTGTACATGTGTTCTGTACCAGATTCTGATTCATTTTATTAAACAGTTAACTTTCTGCTTAGTGTATGCTTCTTTCGTGTGCTAGGATACATATATTTTGTGGACTGGGAGGTACAATGTTGCCCCACCCATGGAAAAAAAAATTTTTTGCCAAAAAACCAAAGTTAATTACTTTGAAAAGAAATGTCACATACTGTGCTAGCAGACATAAAAAGTACAAACCCAGCCACCCCCCTTCCAATGGTGTAATATAGTAATATTTTATTAACACTTAATATCTGCTTAATAGATTATGTAAAGCGTAATACAGTTATAAATCAAGTAAGTTATAAACTGCAGTATAAATCTTTATTTATAGTATTTATTTATTTAGAAATACCTAAATAATCATATTTTAATATCTGGTTAAAAATTGGTCTGTGTAATTAAAATGTACATTTTTCAAGGTGTTTATATTAATATTAGTTAGCTTTAATATAATAGTATTTAGCATTTGACCACAAAACCTTCTTGGATTTTTTTTTTTTTTTTTGTCTACTGAGCTAGTAAAACTCTATTGGTTCTTGCCAGCTGTATGATCTGAAGCTAATCATTTCAAATCCTTATATAAGATCAAGCTCCAGACATCCCAAATGCCAAGATGAATGTCACTGAGCATCAGATAATTTGCTGTGTGTGTGTTCTATTGGACATCTGTCAGTCAGAATGCAGCCTCTCTTTGGCAAGCTTAAAAAAGTATTGTTCCTTTTACATCCAGCTTCAAAGATTAATGACTAGCTTCTCTGCAGTGTAATGTTGTTTTAAACTCTAGATAAACCTTCCCAATCATGGTTAATGTACATAATAGTAATATTTAAAAAAAGTCTTGTGAAGTTCATTATGGGAAAAAAGGGTGTTGCTAACAATAACTGTGTGAAATTAAGCACATGAAAAGAGTCTGAATTAGTTAATTAATATAGAACAAATTGCACAGCAGTGGGTTGGTGTAATTTTAAGACTTGCTAGCATGTCTGTAGCATAAACCAGTCCCTTTGTTTCAGTCTATTTCCAAATGTAATGCACATTGTAAGTATTTTTATCTGGCACCATTCATCTCTGGCTCTGTGCCACCATTATTTTATTTTGTCCCCTCTTTTTCCAAATCATCAAAACACAATTAGTGCTTTCAGATAGGCTTTTATTGTCTTTCATATGAAACACTAGATTCTCTTTTAACCAACTTTTACTGAAGGCTCAGTATTCAGAACACACAGCGACTGCATTGATCAAAAGATAGCAGAGGCTTCAGCTGAATTCTTGCTATCATAAAAAAAATTCACCCGACATCAGCCCTCCGTTCATGAGACAATTTCTAGTAGTTTACATAAAAATATAGTACAGAATAATCTAGATTAAAACTGAATTCAAAGAAGAAAAAAGCCCTAAAATGATTTGAAACTACATCCATTTAAAACTGTATTTCAGTACCCAATCTAGTAAGATCCCAACTCTCCAGTGAACTGACCAGTGCTATTTATAGATAACTGAGTCCTATCCATTAGACAGCTGAAGAAAACCAGACTTCATTCTATTCCCTGAGTAAACCCATGAAGTACAGGGATGTCCCTCCCACTTTTCTTCTGGGCAGAGGCAATCATATATACCTGAACAAACTCAAAATACGTTATGTGCCCTAAATATAATGCTATCATTAGTTACTGAGTGCATTGCATTGGCCTGCCACTCCACAGGTTGGGAGACAGAAACTGGCAAGAACTGTTTCAACATACCATGCTACATAGGCCCCTACAGGCCAGGTGCCCTGAGTGATAATTTCACTTTAACTGGGACTGTGCTGGTCTAATTACATCAGCACACCTAGTACAATTGCCTTTCTCATATATGAATAGTGAAAACAATCCACCATATTATTTTATTTTTTATACAATGAAAATACTTTTTTTTTTCTTTCAGTGGCACCAAAGTTTTGCCTGTTACTAAAATGAAAAAAAAAAAAAAATCCTTATGGAATCCTGTTTGTTTTAGTATGTTTAGTCTGGTATTTTTTTCACTAAATATACACCCCCTTTAAAAGGCATAATTTCACATCTTGGGTGCAACAGTTCCATCCAAATGTTGAGGTTTTTAATATATCTGAGCAATAGATTCCTAGTCACCCAGAACTGTACAGTGGCTTCACAAAAGAAAATCAATGTCACTCTCAGATGCAGTTTTAGTGGTATTAAAGCATGTGTGGGGACAGCGTCTTACAGAACAAAAACAGTTAACGGTTATGTTTCAGCTGATGTGAATAGAGGATTTCATTAAATGCCCAAGCATAATTTGAGAATGCTATAGCACTCCTTCTTTGTTTTGGAGCAGCCGAGATAATGCATTTATGAAATTGCCTTAGTAAGGCTTAAACTTAGGGTTTTTGTGTAGTTAAATAAATAAACCAACAACCTTTGAGAATATGATACTAGTCATATCCTCAAGTCACCATGATTGATAAAAACACAATGACATTTTGCTGCATAGATTACAACCTAAAGTAGCTAAAAGGGTGGTCTGATAGAATTTCTGAATAACCAGCAGGAAGAACCAGTGCTTTAAATTGAAAACATATGCAGGCGATTGCATTTACTCCAGTTTTTATTTCAAATGTAAGCTTTATTGCTTGTGAAAACTGACATTTTATAGATAAACAAACAGCCATTTCACACACTGCACTCCAGCATTATTAGAAAATGGTAACTGAGTACAGTAAAACTGAACTCTAAAATTAAATGCTGGGTGGGAGGGAAGACACATAGGAAGTCAGTGGCTAAACAGGGATTTCAACAGAACCACATCAACTGAAGTACACTAAGGAAACTAAACATGAACAAACAGGAAACATTTACAACAAGGAACACAAAGGAAACATTGTCTTTCTTTTTTATTCAGATTGTGTGTGTAATTAAAGTTTTGTCGAATTCTCACATAATGGTTTGTTATTCAAAAGCTTCATGACATATTCATGGGACTTTATAAAGCATTGCAATGAGAGTGAGAGGTGAAAATGTTTATATATTTTTAAATTTTTAAAGCACACTTCACAGAATGAAAGATCTGTGTAATGTTTCTGTGTTGCTGCTTTCGGTTAAGAAATCCAGAATAAGTCACAGATGGTTTGTATCAAAGGAAAGGTCACTGAATTTACTTAAAAAATGCAATGGGCAGGTTTGAGAAGGCCTGACAAACCAAATAAGGAATGCTTTCATCTCGCTGCATGACTGCAGAAGTGTCACAGCTGAATTGGAAACATTTGTTTGCTGCAGTCTGGAACCATATAAGACAAACTGGATACATTCCCTATTCTGTATATGCTGTTGGTAGTATTGTATTGTCCAGCAGCAGAAAATCACGTTTTATCTGGTAAAATAAAAGAAGACATTTGGACCCCTACCATAACCAGCTGTAGAAAACCTGGTTTAACATTAAGAGGTTTCTAATTAAGAGTTTCCATTCATATGGTTGAATTAGTCCTGTTGTTTGTGCTGAGAGAGGCTGCATCTTGTGCCCAGATGTCAAAATGTTTAGTTTCAGGCAATATATTAGCATAGTTAATAAAAGCTGAAGTATTCTATCGATGTAAACTATTACCTCACCCAGCCTTAGGTCTGATTACATGTTTAATATACCTCAATTTAGAACATTTTGAATGACACAGGGCTGTCATTTTTTGAAATAGTAAAACCTGGGCTAATGGTGAGTGATTGAAGTTTCTTTTTTATTATTATTTTTTTTTATTTTTATTTGAACACATTTGTATTACATTTTTTCAGAGAATACAAAAAAGTAACATGGTTAAATACAACAAGAAATCAGGTGGGGGGGGGGGGTCTAAAAAAACATAATTGCGATTAGTGTGCATGTTCATTATTTCCGTATTTACTATTGCAACTGTATTCATTATCGAGCGAAATAGTGAGCATATTATGGCACATTAAATGGCTCACATTATAAATAATAGAGTGGTTAAATAAAACACTGGACCAGACAAGGTATTATAAGTTAAAATAACCTCCTCCACTAGAATTTCTAACTCCTCTGCATGCAGTTTTAGTTTGTGTTGCCTCTGCTAGTCCCCTGCGGAGAGCTGTGTCTGTTGATCGCTCATTTTCGGTCAATGTAAGCCACCTCCGCCTTTCACAATAAGCCACTGACCAAAAGATGCGCCTGGACTGCTGGGGCTTTTTATATCACGATGGTCACAGGTAAGTCTTGGACATTATCGTGCACATTACATTATCGCTTTTAATATTATAAGGCCCTTAGTATCAAATAGGAACAGAAAAGGAAGGGAATATAAAAACCTACAAATGATAAAACCACTGGATCAAGCATGCTTTAGATACTAAAAAAAAAAGTATTATTCAATGAGAAGTCCAATACTGCCCTCTATCCTTTAATTATTGACATCACATCAAATTATCATTTAGTTTAAGTATCCATCTATTAAACATCTATAAAGGTATTATTAAAGATGTTTTGCAATTATTGAAAAGGGAAAACAGGTAACTACAATTAAATGTCATGATAAATCACTAGTCTAAAGCATTAAAGCACTTACAATGTTATGTATATCCCTTAGTAAAATGTGCCTATAATTCTACAGTATATTGCTATGTTATTATCATTAATAACTCTCTGTATTGATTATGGCATCTGTTATAACACATAGATGTGTTATTTACTGTTTACAATGGATCCTTACAACTAAATACTGTATTAACATAATTTGATAGCAATTAATAAATGTACACTTATAGTGCACCAAGAAAAGTGGAGGGACCTTAACACTGCATAATGTTCTTTGTAATTGCTTGATGTCTCACCTGGCTACACTGAAAACATCTCTTTTACCCTTTCCATTCATCAGCAGCCTTTTTCATGGGATATAGTCAGTTTAAACAAATATATAAACTTTAAAAATGCTGGAGTTTTTTGTTTTTTTTTAGCACAAATAGACAAAGACGCAATTGAAATAATGTAAAACTGTGTGACACAATGCTGACATGAGAAGATCAAGAACTGTAGATAACAACTGAGCATGCCAGAATTTACTTGCCGAGGGCTAGATAATAAATATGCCACTGAAGGGTGTTGATAATAAACACATGTTTAGGCTTGAAAAGAGTCATTTTTCACTCAAAGGGTAAATTGTTAAAGTGTGATTATTCTTAACTATTGTCTTTAAGCAACCTATTTTAATTATCTTGGTTGAACTAAATAGTATAGACTTTAAACTCTTAAATCTACTGTAACATGGACCTTTTAATCACTGTATTGTCTTTTTTTATTGCATAAAGGGATGTTATATAGAGAGTTGACCCCAATCAACCCTGGTTGGAAAAACAAGACAATATAAAATAAGATAGCCTGTAGACAATTTTCAGTGGGTGACAATTAGGGCAGTAGGAAACTGTTACATTACTAAGGGAGCAGCATATCTCCTATCACCTTACATTATAAATCTATTATTGATTGTGTTGCAACCCCCTCTTAAGGGAAAGAACAAATGACAAATTCATTTGTAGGAAGAAGGAATCGTTTGGGCAGCACTTACCAACATTAGCTTGGAAACCTTAATGCAAAGAAATTGTATATATCTATAAGTACTATGTAATATGTTTGCAGCAGCTACTAAGAATTTTGTAAAACAGGTTGGGGACACAGGGAGGCTGATTTCAGTCCCCAGCCTGAGCGAAGCTGACAGGTATCAACCGCTGAGTCTGGTCACAAAGAAAAAGAAGTCCCATTTTTGGAAGAAAACTAAATACGCCTCCACTCCTTTCTCTCTGAAGGATATACTTGTAGGAGAGAAGGAGATCTCAGCAGGTAATCAGTTTATTAATGTCTAGTACATCAGTTCTGACAATAAGTGTAGTTAAAAAAATGTCATAAGTGATCGATTTTTTTTATTGCCATTTAGCAATAAAACTCACAGCCTTTGTTTGTATGAAGCCAAAGGAAAGCTATTATGAAACATTGTTTTTAAATGAATCCTCAAAACTGCAGCAGTTTTTACAAGGGTGAAAGATAGATAGATACAAAAGGGCATCCCAGCTAAAAAACCATATCAAGACAACCATAAAACACTGGTATTTTGGTAAACATTCACATGCATGAAATCGGATATAGGCTTGAATATTTTTTGAATTATTATTATTATTATTATTATTATTTCCAAACAGGTGTTTCCTCGTACCAGTTACTAAACTATGAAGACAAATCTGACGTCTCCTTGAATGGTAGATTGGGAAACCACATTATCAATGATGTAGGCTTCAACATTGCTGGATCTGACACTGTAGCTGTTAAAGCCTCATTTGGAATAGTAACGAAGCATGAGGTAGAAGTTCCAACATTGCTTAGAGAGCTCAGTTCAAGGTAAACAGTATCTGTCTCCTTTCAATCTTTACAATCTTATTATTTATTTTTTGTTGGCTTTATTGTATGCTAAATCTTTTGAACACCATGTATTCTTATATGTTGTAATGAAAAGAGTGTAAGGTTATTTTTTTTTTTTTTACAGACTTGGCTAGTTTAGTGAAATTCAAATATCTGGCTCAACATTATAAATATCATACACAACCCCCCAACTTTCCATATGTTTCCTACAAAACATGTTTGACTTACAAAGCTCATCAAAAATGAAAGCCCTTAGTTTCCTCTCATAGGTATATTGGTTATATAATAAGAGATTGTATAATATCCTCAGACAGCAGTATACGTGTGTGTACTGTATGTGCTTGTGTGTGGCGCTCTCTGCTGGCTCAGGCAGTGTAGTCCACTTCTTTGGCTGTATTTGAAACCTTTTCTTGCCACCTATACAATGCTTTATATAGAGATGAACTTCCATATCAACGTGATATTATTTTAATAATTGTATTGATGTATATCCTTTAAATAATATAATATAATATAATATCTACTCTTTTTACATTGTGTAAAATGATACCCGCAGGGGCTGAAATCTCTGGCAACAAGAGACAGTGGTATACTGTATGTCACATTTTACATTTTTCATATACAATCAACACTCACATATCCAAAAAATTTTGACTTCAATGACAGTTAAAAGAGTGTGACGCATATCTGATTATTTGATTTTTGTCCGTTCCAACCCTTGTCGGTCTTTCAGGAAACACAAAAAAGATACAATGTCAAAAATACATAGCTGAAAGGACAGTGTTTTAAAATAAGTAGGCTTCCATTTAGATGTACTGTAGTTGGTTTTGTTGGCACAGTACTATATTTTCAACTGAAGTATTTTAATTCAGAACGATAGGATTCTGAAAATATCACTTGCCAAAAGAGACGACTGTGGACATGTGGGCTGTAATATAGTGCGTACTTTTAGATGCAGTATGTATTGTAGCAGTATGTAAAATTTCCCATTAATGACCCAAAAGAAAAATGAAATTTAAATGTTACCCATGCACAGAACTGAGTAAAACGGAAAAGACAATACAATTTTACAAAAGATTTTAAAAAAAAAACTCAGTTTCCAGAATTAAAACAGTATCCAAAGTCAGTATTCAAAATTGCAGAATATAGTGCTCGATAATGCCCTAATGTCACAGTAATGTCACAGATCACTTGCAAATGAAAATACACAAAAGCAACTAAAGATCACAGATTAAAAAAAAAAAGCATCACAGTATCTAAAACTGTTGATTGGCTGTTTTACATTACAGTAGCTGGTCTAGGTCACTTTGTTTTTGCTGTATTTTTGTCGGGTGAAACTGGAGGAAGACTGGTTTGCGCATGTGAGAAAAATAAATAAAATGCGGGCTGTGGTGGATAATCAAATAAATTGTAACACTGAAGAGATGGGCTTTGTATCAGAAAACTAGTGACAGAGTTGGAAATCGTGTGTGACGGGTAAGTACATTAATTTATTACAAATATAATGAGGATTGATTTTATTCTCAATACAAGGACGGTAAAACGTGACTGACGTGTATCTGAGTGCTGACTGTATCCTCAAAACAGCTTATCTAATTGTAATGAAACTTGGTAAAACATTGCTTAGTTACTGACATAAATCTGCTGTTAATCTTTGGCTTGTTTTACAGAAAAGTAGACCTTGATCACTGTCTAATTCGCCAGTCAAAGGAGAGTGGACGAGCAGTGCTGTGTGTCGTTATGGAAAGTATCCGAACAACACGTCAGTGTTCCCTCACTGTACACGCAGGCATGCAGAGGAAAACCATGAGGGTAATCACACATCTACTGTAATAATCAGAGCTATGAAAGCTACTTCCATTCTGCCAAGTTACAGATTGCAGACTTTCTAACCCAAATGACTCCAACAGATGTGTCTCGTTTCTTTTACTTTTGTCCACTTGGGATAGTGATAAATTTAAGATAAATATCCAACTTTTTAATGTTCACAATAAATGTACAATAAGAATTAAAATGACAGTATGTTAACACAGTTTAAAAAGTCACTTGGCCACATTGTGCTGCTGATGTGAAAATGAATCAAGAGTTATCCCCTTTGTGTAAAAATGAATCAAGAGTTATCCCCTTTGTGTAAAAATGAATCAAGAGTTATCCCCTTTGTGTAAAACTTTTGACAATGGCATTTCTTTACACACAGCTCCAGCCCTCATTTTTTTGTGTTGTTTGTTTTATTTGATTTCAGTTTCAGATTGATGACGTTCGGAATCACAAGGGTCGTGACAAAGCCATTGTTATTCCAGCTCACACAACAATTGCATTTAGTATATTTGAAGTTTTTGTGCGACTGGATGGTCGCTTTGGTAGGTAACTGTTCTGTTGTCACTTAAATGTACAAAGAGTACGAGTACTGTGAAGGATTTATGTTTTTATGTAATCTACTTTAAAAAAAAAGACCTCAAAGAAATTTTGGGTAAAGCATCTCATTATATACACAGTTTATATAATAGTAATGGATGAATCCATAAACAGTAGCATTTATAGTTTTTTTTTTGTTACTGGGGTGAAGAGATGTGCGTCACCTCAGAGTCCGCAGGTGGATTTGAAAAAGAACAAATCAGACAGCAGTTAGGAGGGTTCCTGGGACGATTTTCAGTGGGCAGACTGAGAAGATTTTTGTCTGGAATTATTTACGGAAACCCTTTCAGAGCAGGTTTGTTTGATTTATTCAGTTATGTAAACAGAGACGCCTAACATATAAATACATTTTGCGTTCAACAATAAATTAAAAGTCACTCACCTACCGTACATATTAGAAAATTCTGATTTTAATATTCTTGGTATGCAAGTGGCCCAATTGAATTGTCCCAGCATTGGAAATATTTGTTGCTGTCACTGCATAGATCATAAACATTTGTCGTAATCAAGATTATGCCATAAAATTAAATATTGTAGTATCCTTATAAAAAATGTGTAATGCTTTCATGAAATTATGACACACGTAGTGGTGCAGTAAAAATGTAGAGAATATTACTTTGAAGTCAAGCTTTTATTCAAATTCATATTTCTATTATCTGTTTCTATTCAGATGACAGAACATTTGATGAAATTACAAATTCTGACATATATATGGAGGACCTAGTTGCAGACTATTATGAAAAGGCAACAAGCATGACTGATGTTTCCACCAGCTACCTTAGAGAAGGCTCTCACACACGGATTAACCTGCTTAATAACAATATACCCAAAGGACCTTGTGCCCTCTGTGGGATGGGACATTTAAGAAGAGAAACTGTGTATGGATGCCTTGAGTGTTCTTTCAATGGACATAAATATGTAAGGCTTCATGTTGTGCCTTGTTTTGACCTCTGGCATAAAAGACTAAGGTAAAACAAATGCATATGTGCCTAACTAACAAGCTTACAGTGTGGTGCCACATTATTCAGAAACAAGATTAGCACAGTCATTGAAAAAAAGGTTCAACGCACTTGTATGCAGATTAGATGTGTTTATACAATAACTGCAGTTTCTAAATATTTATCTTAACGTGTTGGTCAATCAGTCTATATTTAGTGGGACCAATTCACAAAGCTGTAAGGACCATTTGAAGGGCTTTTATTTAATTAAGGACTGTTCTTTAAAAGCCCATTATTATTAATTAAATCTATTTTGCAAGTCACTAAACATTGATTAACTGTTTTAAAGAAGGTAAGACATGTATTCTCAATCATTTAAAAAAACTGTTTAACTTAAGAAATGGTTTATAAACATTGAAAAAAAATGAATAGGCTCCACTATAAAACACAAGGTAGGTTTTACTGTATGTACCATGACACGGTTTTACTAAATTGTACTACTTATTTTGCAATGCTTTTTTTAAAACTGAACACTATTAAGCTAAATAGACTGTCATCAAAAACAGGTAACGTGATAATAACTTGAGAATGATTAATAATTCAGTTGAAGAATTAAAAATGAAGGAGAGTATCAGGTTGAAGCTACATGAAGAATTAGCAGTCTATGGTTTCACATGCTTGTGAGCAGTGTGGGTTATGTAAGAAAGGACTGTAATTTGATTACTATGTGCACTAATTCAGTTTCATAAAAATATAAATGGGAGCAATATTTTTTATTTGCTAGTGGTTTGGTGCTAGAATAATGTTTTTATGTTTTATGACTTTCTGTAAGATATTAAATGTAAGACAATCTGTATTGTCTCTGTGTCCTTTTTAAATAATATTAAACCCAATAAGGACCACATTAGAAATGACTGAATTAATAATACAATTGTTTTAAATACATAAATATGGAGTTGGACTGCAACATACAACTAGAACATTTCTGTTCAAATTGTAAATGGAGTTTAAGACTATTTTTAGCCTATGAATAAAAGTAGGTCCACATAACAGAGGTACCAAGACTCACCCATGTGCCACTACAAAACAAGTAAAAAAAATGAACACACACATGTGCAAAGTCTGTGTGCAAAATGGTGTCTACATGCAAAGGAGATGCTTACAATTG